>NC_090940.1:556559362-556862393 GCF_040938575.1 Ambystoma mexicanum
CTAGTGCAAAGCATCTGGAGAGCCTCAGGTTGCAGACCCCGTGGAATGCGATACTCATAGCAGCAGATGATCCTACACAATAGATACAGGCAAATGCACCCAATCAAGGGAGCACAAACACAACTAAAGACAGGAAACCACTGTCAGATATAATCCTGCTCTCGGCTCTCCCCACACAGTGTCAAGGATATATTAGAAGGAGCAGTACCAGCTCAGCTGCACCAGGAAAAAGCTGCAATATTATTACTGCCTGGTCTGAAAAAGAACTTTCATGTTAAAATATCGGTTTTCATTTTAAAATGTATTCTACCTCACTTTAATAACCCCCCCCCATTCAGAATCAAAATTACTATTTTTTTTAAAAGCACATTTTGATCTCAACTACAAAAACAGGAAGTTAAATTCTCCCACTTGGAAATCTAAGCTGGAGCCCTGGCCAGTAGCCACGAGGTTTTGGTTGACTTTGTGCATAAACAGGAGATTTCTAAAAGCCAAGGCAGGGCTGAAAGAGGGACTCATTAAAGCAGTGCACATTTTCTGCTAGAAATGTATTCAGCACCTAGATGTGAAATACTCTATATACAATGTACATATTCTGTTTTGCAAAATGGCACTCTGTATGTATTTTGTTTGATTACAACAGCGTCTCGGACGCCCTCTGTAACTAAGCTCTTCATGTAACAGTGCCTCAATGTCCCCGGGCTGTTTGTGCACTATATAAATAAATACATTTTGTGAGGGCTTCTGGTAAAGTCTGTGGGTTATTCCATTTGGGAAATCGTTGCAGGGAACGTGGAGAGGGATGGGAGTCCCAACAGAGGGAAGGAGCCTCGTAACCATGAGTAACCGGTGACCTGGTAATCATTCCAGCCGCTGGGGAAGCATCGCCAGATTAGTAGCTAAAGTACTCGGGGACAGCAGATTAAACAGTGAATCCCGCTCGTTGGGATTAAGGGTCTAGATTCAAAGGGAAATCATTGCAGGGGTGGGGGGGATTTTCTCTAAGGAAATGGAACTGTGTCTGTGACTGAAAAAGAAAGGGGACAGGAAGAGGACGAAGAAAAGATACAATGAGTATCTGCAAGAAGGAAAGAAGCAGAAGCAGAGAATAGGAGGGAGAAAAGATACAATGAGTATATCTGCAGGAAGGAAGGAAGCGGAAAGAGAAGATGAGGAGGGAGAACAGATACAATGAGTATATCTGCAGGAAGGAAGCGGAAAGGGGAGATGAGGAGGGAGAACAGATACAATGAGTATCTGCAAGAAGGAAAGAAGCAGAAGCAGAGAATAGGAGGGAGAAAAGATACAATGAGTATATCTGCAGGAAGGAAGGAAGCGGAAAGGGGAGATGAGGAGGGTGAACAGATACAATGAGTATCTGCAAGAAGGAAAGAAGCAGAGAATAGGAGGGAGAAAAGATACAATCAATATCTGCAGAAGGAAGGAAGGAAACAGAAAGGGGAGGAGAGGATAAGATACAAAGAAGATCTGCAAAAAAGGAAGGAGGCAGAAAGGAGAGAAAAGGAGGGAGACATGATACAATGATGATCTGTAAGAATGAAGGAGGCAGAAATGTGCACAATTAAAGTTCGCCTCCGCCTCCTCCCCCTCCCATAAGATACATGACACGCAAGAAGGCCAGGAGATCCCGTGATCATCCATACTATTTTGGACCAATTCTTAGTGCTCCAATGATTGATAAGTATGTCGAGAGGTAACCCCTCAGCCAGCCCTACAGGCTAGGTGCGGTACAAATCTAGCTCAGAGTGGATGAGGAGCCCCAGGCTGCAACTAAATAGACCTCAATTGACAGTATCGATTAAAGCGCAGAGAAGCCATGTCGCTGACGTCGACAGAGGCACCACGACTCAGCAGCGTAAAACATGAATCACATGTGGCATCTGCACTTGAATACACGAAGAACACAAGCGTACAGTTCTATAGTTAGATGACAGATGCATATACATGGTGTCATTGTTTTTATTATTTTGCCGTTAGCTAGACGCAGCAATACAGAAACAGCAAGAAGCAAGAGATCCTGAGTAAAGCGTGCAGATGCTTATACGCAAATAACGTCATGGAACAGCACAGCAGAAGCACCTTTGGGACCTGACAGAGCCAAGTGTGACTAACGTATGGAGAATATAGAATGGAACAAACGCTTTAGTAACTGCGTTATGGTTTAGGAAAATTACAGCAGGCCACAGGCATCTCAGCGAAGATCAAGTTGAGCTGAATTCAGGCTGGACAAGAGCAGAACATGTGAGACGGGATCCGCTGCCAAGACCATCAGATACGGATGGCATTCCATTCCCTGAACGACAGTAGACCCAGCTGCAATAAAGGCGAATAATTCTTCATAATTCAGATCTGCACAGCTCCAAATCATGGTCTCCGAGCAAGTGAAGTGGCCGCCGCAGACAATGGACAGCAACCAGTGCTGAGAAAGAGCCGGTCTCACACTACCAGGGAGAAGCTTGCAACAAAGATGATGCGATGTGAGACAAGTGTTGCACTGAGTGAAAGAGTATTCTCATAGACCAAGGTGGTACACACAAGTTACAATGCAGACACAGTCATTCTTATTACCTTGAGAAGGCACACCAAGAGCTGAGAACCTTTGCGGATCCCACGCCTGGGGATGTCAACTCTAGCCAATCATGGGTTAGTATCCTAGGGGTGGGTAGCAACAGGCAAGAACCAATGGTAAGACCATCACACTGCAAAATTATTATAGAAAGTGATTTGGGGATGGACCAGGCCTGCCACCTGACATGCAAGAGCCAGTACATTAACATGTATAGTGTCCACTATAGGTGGACAGCTACTCAGTACCCAATCCGTTTGGGGCCCAGGTTGTAGCATCACTCTGATGCCATTTGGGTACAAAACTGGCATGCGAGCCAGGAGATGTTGAGATGCCCACAGTTTTTTTCTGCCCCTGTGCTGATCCCTGTTGGTTTTATTTGTAATAAACCGCAGTTTGAACTTGCTGTTTGACTGAGTCCTTGGTTTGTCCAGTGGAAGGTGTTGGCCCTTCCGAGAATCCGCAAATTCCTAGTGGCCCTCTGGCATACATGGGAGTTTGTCCCAACAAGACGAACATAGTGACAGGATAGATTGCAGATCCTAACGAGGCCCACAAGTTGATTTGATTATCTATTTACTTAAAGAGGTACATTTTTGAAGCTCTGCGGAAAGCCCTGTAGTTCTCTTCCAATCTAAGTTTAAGAGGAAGGGCATTCCAAACGTTTGCAGCACAAACAGAGAAAGATCTTCCTAAACCATTCGTCTGTTTAAATCCGGGGCAGTGAATCTGTGCTAGGCTGGAGGAACGTAATTATCTGGTTGGAGAGTACTGCAAGCCTTTAGATGGAGTGGAGCAGTACCAAAGAGGCATAGCTGGACAAGGGTGCCTACTTTGAAATGATTGCGGTCCTGCACTAGCAATCAACGGCCGTTTCTCCTGTGCTTGGAGACGAATATTCTTAATGATACAGACCGCATCGTTCTGAATGACTTGACATTTCCGTAAGCAGGTGGTAATTTGCTCCCGTCAGCAGGGCATTGCAATAGTCCAATCGCGATAGTATCGTTGCGCAGGCAATAGTGTCACTGTTCTTTTCGGTAAGGAAAGGGCAGATGGTCCTCAGCCAGCAAAGGTAGTAGTTGCAATTTCTACTAATCTGATTGACTTAAGCATCAAAGAGAGTGGCAAAAGTTTTGATTGGTTCTGAACTGGATTTACACAGTTAATTGTGAAACGTTTGCAGTTTGGATTCAGTTTGTCACAGGCCTGTGAAGAGCCAAAGATCAAAAACTCATTCTTGCCTCCATTGAGGCACATTCGATTGTTTGTCATCCACAGCTGTATTAAGTTGTAGATGTGAATGATATTGGATGAATCCTGTGCCCACTAACTTCCAGCACTAATTGTGCGTAGTCTGCGTAGTTTGTAAATAATGTACCCGATTCCTCCAGAAGCATACAGCGGGTCTTATGTACAGGTTGAATAGCACAGGAGACATGCAGGATCCTTGTGGCACGCTGCATTTTATGGGGGCCGGAGATGAAAAAGCGTCACCCCAAAAACACCTGGGCACGTAGTGGGAAAGGAAAGATTGGATCCATTCAATGGCTCACTTAGAAAAAATTCCTAAGAGACTGAGTGTGTCTAGCAGGCAGTTATAGTCGAGCAAATCGAAAGCCGCTGGCTGGTCAAGAAGGACCAAGAGAAAGGCCTTTCCCTTTTCAACGGTACCTAGCATGTGTGTTTGGATATCGACCAACGCAGATTCTGTACTATGAGCTGGTCTAAAACTGGATTGCCTGGGTCATTGTGATCACTTCCAGGTTTTTTAAAGAAGTGGGGTGACCGTAACCCCCTTGATTGATTTCGGGACATGGTTGTCCCGAAAGGAGGAATTCACCAGGTGGGTGAGGAAAGGGGAAAATAACTATCTGTGCTCCAGAAGCATCTAGAGAATGTTTTCAGGACAGGACGTGGGATGCGTGGTGAACAGTAGACTCTCCATGTCCAAGATAGAAATTGGCAACAAAGTAAATGTGGAAACATCCCGATTCCTAGAACAGGGAACAAGGAAATAAGCCTTGGTGGAATAGTGACTGCCGAGTTTTTAATTTTAGTCCTGGCCTTAGTTATTTTTACTTCAAAGACTGCCTGTACTTCAGTGCAGTCCTAGCCAACGGGTGCACATGATACGTGTTGCGCTACCACCTTTGCTAGAGATTTACGGATATCAGAGTTTCCCTGGACTATTTATAGCCTCATTAATCTAGGTATTCATTTTTAGTTTCCATTATGTTTATTTTGTAAAGCTTTTCCTGTGCTTTCCAATTCTTATTATTCTAAACCGATGGACATTTCTGCCATCTGGCATCCAGAGTACGTTGCCCCCTCCTGAGGGCATGAAGCCCAGGCGTGAACTACTTTTGATGCCCAGTGTTAGCCCTGACCTGCTTCAGCTGGAGTGGTGCGACTCCGCTTAGCATATCCAAGAACAAATTATAGTACGTGTTCACTAGTGTTTCCACAGAGTCAGTTTCGGCTGTCGAAGACTTAATACCTTCCAGGCAAGATTTAATTATCAGGAGACCGAACTTTTTTAAAAGTTCCAGCCAAGAACTTTTTTTTAACATTATTAGACGTTTTCAGAAGAGGTGACGGAGACTGTATAGGAAATTCGACAGCATGATGAACTGACCACATGCACTGTTAATAACTAGGTAATCAATGTCGATGAGGGCCTGTTTCAGGCCTATGGCTTCTTTGTCACTGGGGTTTCCCCACCAGCGATTCAAATCCCCAGGAGGAGAGTGGAACAATTTGGGCCACTAAATTTACTCAATAACTGAGTCATTGCTTCATTGAAACCTGACATAATAGATAGGGGACGATAAAGCAGTAGGTCATTAATGCAACTCTGGTTAGTAGGTGTCATTTTGATATGACCCCCACACCCTGTTCCCTATTTTTGCAAAAGATGGTGTGTCCCTCCGGGATGGCCAAATTGATCATGGCACCATTGACATCCGAGATCCATGGTTCTGTGAGGCACACAATGTCAAGGTGCCCGTCAGTAATAAAATCATGAGTGACTATTGAGGGACCTGGTGTTCAAAAGGGCCATTTTAATTGGCCTATTTTTCCCAGGGTGCAAAGGGGACATACTACTAACCTCCTTTAGTAACTCAATCAAGGGAGGTACTAGGTCATGGAAAGAATGTTACTGATAAAGAATGGTCCTGGCTGCTTAAAGAAAGGAGTCGGCCGGGGAGAGACGTGGTGGTACATGTGAGCCTGGAGACAGCGAAGGGCCTGCAATCATTGGTGGAGGTGCTCATGGTACAGAAACGGCTGATTTTGCCAACGTGAGCCCATGTCATACAGTTGCTCCTCTCCATTTCTCGAGGAAAACCCTAAACAGAACAGGAAGGCTGCCATTGCCGAGTGTACTAACCCTCCTACAAAATGCACGTTTGCTCCTACGTGCGGGTAGAAAGGCCTCTAGAATAACACTCTACAGGGGATGACAGAAGCGAATATAAAAACACCATGCAGAATAGCGGGAAGAAGCAGAGGTCTGTCGAGGACCAGCGAAGACCGGCTAGTCGCAGAAGCACTGGTGCTGAAGTGCCTGAGGTTTCCCTTAATGTGACTCTAAGGAGCTTGGGAAGTGTAGTCCAACAGAGTGCTCGCTCTGAGGAAGATGATTAGTATAGAGAGTGCTTTTTTTCTCTCTGCCCCTCACCAATAATATCAGATAGGTGTAAAAACAGTCAAAGCACACACACGTCAAGACAAAGGCACAGAAGAAAAAGTTACTCAAAATGCGCTATCTGCAAAAAGTGTAAAAGTCGCTACCAGGAAATCTGCAGTGCTCATTCTTTCCTTGGTCTCTCAAGCCCTTTCTTTCACCTCTCCATTTCTTGACTTTGCTCTGATCTTGTGAACTGCTCTCTCAGGCCAGGAACACCTGCAGGGGCAGGCTGGTCTCAGCACGAAGGATTGGGGGAGTTGTGCCTACTGTGGACTTTGTTGGGAAAAGGGGGAAGCAAGTTTTGGACACGAAGCAGTCGCCGCACCTTCGGAACTATTATCACAATTGTTTGCTGTGTTTTCTATTATGTGTGAAAATAAATCTGCTGCCTTTTATGCCAAAAAGAAGACATGCACCTTACTAGTGGGAAAAGAAAGGGCTAAGAGGAATGAGCAAGGGCGATTTATATTGGCATAGTAATGGACAAATGCACAGGTTATGCAAAAAGTGTAAAAGACGCTGGAAATCTGCAATTCAACGTACACGCATGCAATAATATTGAGTTACCTGACAGGAGACAAAAGAAAATGGATAGACTGCACAAGAGATGAAGAGGAAAACTGAACTAGATATAGTAGGGTAGGAACGAAGTGCAAGAGCCATAGGCGGGAAAGAAGAGCACGTGAAAGCAGAGAAGGCAAAAAGCAAGAGGGAAAAGGGGACAAAACGAAGAAAGAAATAAGAATAGAGTTGGGAGAAAAAACACCAGGGGATAAATAGGGACCATGGGAGAGAGCAACAGAAAGCAAGGAAGCAGTAGAGAGAGAGAGACAATAATCAAGAGATAAACAACAGAAGAAACAGTTCACAAGATCAAAGCAAAGTCAAGAAATAGAGAGGTGAAAGAAAGGGCTTGAGAGACCAAGGAAAGAATGAGCATGAGAGAACAAACGAGAAGAAGGAAACAAAGGAACGAAGAAGGGGAGAGAAAGGAGGCAAACACAGAACAAGACAAGATGCCAGCGAAAGAAACAATAAAAAAGAGTGACATGAGCACCACGGGAAGAAGTGGAAAGGTGCATTGGACAGAACGGTAGTGAGAAGAGCAGAGGTGACCAGAGAGTCGAGGAAAGGGAGAATGAGCCAAGCGAAAGAAAGCCACGAGCAACTCCACATCATTTTCGTATGCCCTCAGTACGTGCACAGCGCTGGCTCACAGCGGGCAGTCCAGGGCCTGAGAATGTATTCCCACAGGGTCCCCACATTCTGAAATGTGCACGCCCCAAAATTGAGAGAGTATAAGCAGCGGTCCAAGTGGGCGGGAGCGGTCGGCAGTGGTGCTCCTCTACTTTTTTAAAATTACATTTTACTGTTCCTATACTTTTAAAAAGAAACCGTTCCGGTAGAGGCGTTGCTCGGGTGGGGCCAAGGGGGCTATAGCTCCTGTTCTTTTGGTGGTAGCCCCGGATAGAATCTCAGGAGCTGCAGCCAAAAGGCTATAGCTAGCCGACAGTCCCGACAGTCCCGACGTTAGTGTAGCCCTGGGTCTTTTCCAGACCTAGCAACACCCCTGCATTCCGGAATGATTTCATTTTAAAATAAAAGTGTAGGAAGAAGTTGAAACTTGCCCTTCAGTGCACTGCGCTAAAAGTTCCCTTTAACATAAGGGGCATTTCTTTGGGGGTGTATATTGTGCGTGGGAGGGGTTGTGGCGATGGGGGTTTGTGGGCAGCGGGGGCAGGCCATCAGGGAACATAGTTCCACTACTTCTTTTTGTACACTTCGACCAATGAGTACAAGGCGCATCTAATTCAGCCCCTGCAGGGGCCATCCAATCACAGCTCAGACTGGGGCCGTTTCAGTACCACAGTCCTTTGCGCACGTGGCTCCAGAACCTGCAGCTGCCATTGAAGGAGGCTGCCAGGAGTGTGCCCCTGCGAAGCCAACAAAATGGACCCTCTGAAAAGCGGGTGCTACTGAGCCTTAGCAAGTTCACAAGGGAGTCCGACCTGCATGGACATACACAGGGCCTCCGAGACCAGCGTGCAAAGGGGATAGATTGAGGGGCATGTCCAGGGAGTGGCCTGGGGTGCACGCGCTACCCCTGGAATCTGATTGGCCACGGCAGGTACCACCCCATTATCCTAAACTATGATCATTGTGTGTGTGTGTGCGCTCGTACTTCATGCCACCCCTGCATAGGTCAGTGCCCCACTTGAGCCACCGCAGTCAAAAGAGTCCAGACTCGCCACTTAATAAATTATAACAGAACTTGTGGAAGACATCCATTTATTGTAGACATAGGTTTTTCTGCCTTTTGGGAATCTGTCCAGTAGCTCCTTGGGAGCAAGACCTCCCTTCTGGCCTGGAAGAGGAAAGTGGCCCTCTGCCATGGAGGACCAGCTGTGAAGACTTCACCCCCAACTTCTTCTCGTTAAGTTGAGAAACGTGATTTGGTAGCAGCGGCTAAAATACCACACGATGAAGCTGGTGACATGGAGAAGGAGATGGAAACTGAGAAACAGGGAAAGTAAGAAGGAGGGAGAAAGATTGGGAAAATGTGAGCGAGAAACAGAGACTGGAATAGAGATGGCAAAGTCCAGAAATCATCGGAGATAAAATGAAAAGGAGAGAGGGATAGAGTTAAGAACAGGTCAAAATTAGATTAATTAGAAAAAGAAATGTAAACACGAGAGAGAATAAGTAGAACATAGAAAGACTTAGAAAAGATCCGAATAATGAGGGCGACTGAATAAATAAGAGTCAGGCACTGGGAAGGGGCAGGAAAGAGTGAGAAAAGGAGAGATGAACAACTAAATTGGGAAAATAGATGGGTGCGTTGAGCACGCTCTCCTGCTGAATTTTGTGGGCGGCTGCCTAGTGATGTGTTTAGACCGCGGTCAACTAAATGTTTCATCCTACCGGAGGAGTGAGCATCAAGAAATTTCTTAACAGTGACATCTTTTATTTAAAGTGCTAGGAACTGGCAAAAAAAGGTGGGAGGGGGCAGCAGGATGAAGAAAGCTAATCTCAGTTCTAAGTAAAAGAGAAGAACGAGTGAGAAGGGGCATGGAAGAAAAACAAGAGGGATTCATAAGTAAAGGAAAGAAGGGAGATTTAAGGGGAGAGATCAGAACCCTCATATAGACTGCTCTGGAAACATCTAAAGACTTGTCTTTTCAACTGATTCACACCACGACCTGGCTCCGATTACACCATTGCATGTTGATGAATGTACCCCGCATAGCGCTTTGATACAGTTGCAGCCATTCCTAGGCTTACTGGGGATTGTCCTGTATCTAGCGCCTAGATGTCTCCGGGTTCAGGGCGCTGCTCCAAATGCATCAATCAATAAAGATGGAAATATGAGAGCAAATGTGTACCCGGAATAACAGTGGGCACCGAGGAGAGGTGAATCCAACTATGAACAAATAGAATAATGACGAGAAAGTGAACGAAAGCGCGGCGTGGCAAGGGCAGGAAAGGGTGGGGTATTGAGATTTAGTGCATTAATGAATGCACATAAAACCGAAGGCCATCAACATGCAGTGCACTAAGTGAACCCTGCGGAGAGGGAAAGGCCAGGGCGAGTCGAGGCAGGTTCTTACACTTTGCTCCAAACAGGCAGGTGTGAGGTAATTCATCCAATTATTGCTGAACATGGCCCATTAATAAGAACAGCAGCCGCGGGCCTGGGGGAAAACAGGACAACGTCCATATACATCAAATCCATATTTTCATCCATCGAGAATCTGGATCAAGAACGAGTTAGAAAAGGGGTCTGAACTATAGCTGCCATGAATGCTCACAAGCATCTATGCTGGCTAAGACTGATGGGAGTTGTAGTCCAAAACATCTAGAGAGCCAAAGGTTGGGGACCTCTAAGTTACATGTTCCTTCGCAGGCTCCATGGGAGCTTAGCTGGGCGGTCTCTATGATGTTATCTCCACCATGATGTGATCAAATATTTCTACACTGCACACAAGCTTTTAGGCACAAGATGTTGTCAAGTGACCGAGGACACTGAGATGGAATGTCATGTGATGATCATAACAGAGACAACAGCGGAAAAACACATGCTATAACTGCAAGAAAGGCAAAATACATAGTCTGAAATGGATGCTTATTCTACTCTAAATGCTTTTTGGAAGTTTGTCTGCATTGTGAATTTGAGGTGTTTGAAAAACAGAATAAACAGTGACACCCCCTAAAGTGTACCGGAAATAAACCTTTACAGAGTCTAGCAATGAATGTATAGAATTCCAGAAAGACAAATTATGTGTTATTCCTATTCTTTCTTATTTAGGGTCACTGCTCAGAGTGTTACAGTTGTGTCACCTCCCTTTTTTTTTTTTTTTTTTTTTTTTAAAGAGGCCATGACAAGAATGACAGCCACTCCAGACACAAAAGAGCCACATGGCGCAGGCCACAGCCCAGGAGCTTCCATTAAAAAAACATTTTTTTTTTAAATGTGTTTTTCTTTCCCCCTCCTTTTTTTAGGGGTTGCAAGGGAGACCTAATGGGTCGCAGTTACAACCCATGGTGACCCCCAAATGATGTCCCTGAGCAACACAGGTTTGAATCGCGGGTCCTCGCTTAGAGACCACTTTGGTATATAGTGTGTTTTATATATATATATATATATATATATATATATATATATATATATATATATATATATATATATATATATATATATATATATATATATATATATATATATATATATATATAATTTTTTAAAAAATTTTTATATATATACTCCTGTGACTACTGCAGAGATTATTTTTGATATGTTTGTCACTACTTAACTTTTAAATCTTAATGTATAGTTGTTTGCAGAATACATTATGTTCAATTAATAAAATGCCTGGCTGCTCCTCAAGCACCTCTAAACTTCGGTCCCTGGGCACCCGGAAAAGGTGGGGCACGAGGTCAGCTTTAGCATGTTAAACTTCAAGTCACTCCTCCACACCTGCCATGAAAAACTAGTTTCTTACAGAGAAGTAAACGTTTCCCTCGCGTGCAGAGGCCCTGCTGGGTGGTGGGGCTGAGGGGTATAGCGCCAGGTCTTTTGGTTATAGCCCCGGATAGAAGCTCAGGAGCTACAACCAAAAGGCTAGCTAGCCCCGAGTCCTAATATTAGCGTAGCCCCAGATCTTTTCCAGACCTAGCAACACCCCTGTTTGTGTGAGATCCCCACTAAAATAAGATGGGTGTCCTCTTGGAAATCTGTGTGAGACTTTCAAGCCTTAGGTGTGAATTCATGAACAATGACTTGGGCTTCCATCTTTCAGAAGTCAATGACAAGAAGACAATTGAATTAGGCAGTAGGTGGCTATTGCCTCGCTCGCTCATGACCATTTCAGTTGCAGCGCTGTGAAGCCCCAAGGCTCTTTTAGCAGGCACTACCATAAGAAGCTTTCAGAAAGGCAAATGTTTTTGCTTTCTATGTATGCATGGGATAGGCATTTTCCAGGGACTGCCATAATGGTAATATTGGGTCGTAAATTGGCTACAGCTGGCAAATGTCGTTACAGGGTTTGAAATTGAGATTCGATGAGCAGTAGCTAAAACCATCTCCTGGGTTTCGGCATCAGCTGTAGGCAGGAGCTACCTCAGGGCAACCAGGAGCTACCAGAGAAGCGCCTTTCACTTGTCCATTCTGTATGAACCACTGTGTTTAAATGTATATTAGATATGTTCCAATTCTACTTTATTAACATTCTTAAATACTCAAAGGTACTGTCACATTTGCATATTTGGAAAGCACCAGTTGGCCCTAGGAGCCAAAAGTAGATCCTGGTAGCTGTTGGTTTCAAGCTAACACGGCTCTACTATGCTAGAAGCAGGAGCGAAATAGCTCCCAGCTCCCCTCAGTTTCGAACCCTGGTGTTAGAGGGCTTATTATGACAGTAACTGAAACATGTCTGTCTAGGGCCTCTACTAGAGTTATACCTATTGGCTTTGCTAATCATTGTTTTTAAATGGAATTCAGGGCAAGGGAAAGATGCGAGGACACATATATTCATTATAAAACAAGTGGTGGAAGGATTGATTATAAATGCATTTTAGTGCACCACCAGCTGGTTTACAGCCGCAAACAAATTATATTACCTTTGCTCAGAAATATCTTTGACATTCCCTTTAAAAAAATAGATATCTAAAAGAGATGCCAGAGGGTGTGTGGGCTTAGGAGGGGCAGATAATGAGTGGCGCTTGGATGGTCATGGCCAGTAATTGGGGTGCCTCTTCTCACATCCCATCTCACAACCATCTTCAATACCCTAGCCAACTGTTTCGCCGTATAAGCAGCAAAACATAAGACGCTAAAAGAAATGGTACGCTTGTGTTGATTATTGAGTACATGTTTATGTAGTGCTAACATGCTGCCTTCCAGGCACTTGCAGAGACTGCAGCATGTTACAAACCCAAACAAGCATTGGCAAATCCAACAGTTTGGGCTTTTGTTTGGGTATTACAGGCATTTGCTAGGCACTGACGTAATGGTACTACCTGGCCATAAAACTACATAAGCCATAAGACTACAACAGCTGGAAAATGGAGTGGCGTGATGATCTGGGCTTTTGATGGCAGTCCCAGGCAAATACCTATCTAGTGCCTCAAGCCAAAACGATTGGCTGTGCTGCTGCTTGTGTTTAAAAGGACTTGAGTGAAGAGAAGTGATAAAGTGGCCGAAGACACATTTGGTTAAGACTTTTTTTTGTTTAATTACACCAGTAGCCATTTACAGCTGCAGTAAAGCATTTATCTCTCAGCAGAAGGCTTACAAAAGCCACGGACCAGCCTAAGTTTGATGTCACTGCTTGAATCAGCGAGCTGCAAGAATTTCCAGGAGAACATAAAAAAAAACACAGAGAAAGTGCTCTGGCAGCGCCTAAACACAGAAAGCGCTCTCACAGCGCCTTCAATTATACATCAGGCACTGGCGGCACCTGCTCTCAAACCGTGCCAGAGTCACTTGTTTCAGCCGCCCTTTTCGCTCGGCCCATAATATTATTATTAATATTATTAATAACAAATAAATTACGTTTAATATCGCGTGCAATGCAACCTCGGTTGGCTTCTAAGCGCTGTAATAATCACGTGTTAGTTTTAGCCAGTTTAATGGGCAGCAAGGTCTGGCCAACAGTAGCACACTCAGTCCCTACATGGCACTGCCAGGTGTACAGGCATATCCCCATTCCTCATCAGCGAGAATTTCAGCCAAATGCCCCTGGCCTAAGTCCATTCTCTGGGGGTGCTGGCGTGAGGTGGACCGTGTAAGACCTAGAAGAAGCAGTGGAGAAGGGGGCACCTAGAATTAAATATGAAACACTCTAGGGAGAAACCATGTGCAGACTCTGTAGTGATGCGTTAAAATGGGACAAATTAGTAGGACGCTGGCTCCAGGGGACGCTGGCTCCAGGGGAGGCTCGCTAGAGAGGAGGCTGGCTACAGAGGAGGTACAGAGGATGCTGGCTACAAAGGATGCTGGCTCCAGGGGAGGCTGGTAACAGGGGAGGCTGGCTACAGGGGAGGCTGGATCCAGGGGAGGCTGGATCCAGGGGAGGCTGGATCCAGGGGAGGCTCGCTACAGAGGAGGTACAGAGGATGCTGGCTACAAAGGATGCTGGCTCCAGGGGAGGCTGGTAACAGGGGAGGCTGGCTACAGGGGAGGCTGGCTACAGGGGAGGCTGGATCCAGGGGAGGCTGGATCCAGGGGAGGCTGGCTACAGAGGCGGTACAGAGGATGCTGGCTACAAAGGATGCTGGCTCCAGGAGAGGCTGGCTACAGGGGACGCTGGCTACAGGGGACGCTGGCTACAGGGGAGGCTAGCTTCTGGGGACTGCTTCTAAAGCAGTCCCGGTGCTGTTGGGCCCATGCAGCACCAGTCACCCGCGACCCTGGCGTTCACACTTCACGCACGAGGCTCGCAAGTCGCATGTGCTCCCCCACCCAGTTTCCCAGCGCCGTTTAGCACCGGAGGGCACTCAGCCAATTGCCAGCCAAGCGCTCCCCCGGGAGCAGAGGGGGCGGCCCGTCGGGTTATCTCCAAGCTGCAGGGGGGTCCACGAGCGCCATGCTGCACAGAGATAATACCCCCCCCCCTTCCCGGAATTATAATAAGCAGCACCCACCCAACGCAGGGGGGAAATGGGGAGGCGTCATGGCTGTGTGACAGGATGGGGGAGAAAGGGGGGCCTGGCGATGAACTCTATAATTGCCCATTCAATGCCTGAGCTCAGCGATGTGGAAACACAAAAGATGCCCCCCTTCCCCCCCGGCCCCACCTCGCCCCCACCGCGTGGGCTGTGTCAGCAGTAGCTCAGCTGGCTGTGGAAACACATCTCCAAAAGGCAAAGGCGTTCATTTTATAGCCCAACTGCCCAGGTTTCCAGCGGGCAGACAGGAGTCTGTAGGGCAAAGCGCTATGGCTGGCAAGCGCTGGCTGGCTCTCTCCCCCAGAACCCGCCAACTTCACAGCTAAACTGCTTTATTTTACCGAGGACTCTCAGCGTGATGACAGGGAATATTCATAGCATGTGAATCCATGTGGGACCCACGCTGGAGAACAGCGGGCATGCACACGTATTAGCCCACATAACCCCGCCAACACTGCTGATGCGCCCCTCCTCCCCCCAAATAGTGTCATTTCTCATATTCTCTATTAAAAGCAATCGCCCACCCCAGACTTGCTCCGGCGCCCCATGGGGGGTGAGAGTGGGGTATGGCTCACAGTTGTTCTAGGGCAACTCTGCCAGGGCCCAGCCTCAGTCAACAGCACCAGTTTCCTGGAAGGGCTCAGAGAAGGGTCAAGTCTACCAGCTTTCTGATTCAAAGCAAATATGTGGGGGGGAGGGGGGCAAGTCAAGTCTTTGGTGGAATGGAGGGGGGGTAATAATAAATAGTGCAAACATTAAGGAAATGCTGCAGTATGGTTGCCCCCACGCCTTAATGCCATTGGCGTGTTTTGGTGACGTGATAAAAATGTGCTGTGTCCAAGTGTCGCCAGTCTCCCAAAATTGCATTAACATAATAAACTACTAATACATTATGTACCCTCTTCAATAAATAATGGTTTAGCCAGTAAGATAGCTTAGCAGGTTGAGTGCTTGGTGCTGCGATCTGTGTGTGATTTAAAGGTCGCAGGTCCGAATCTCAGCGAGGCTAACTTAGACTTTCATCCTTCCGACTTCAGTAAATGAGTACTAACTTTGTTTGGTTGATGTTGCATATAATTTATAATTGGTTATTTATAACTTGCTTGGTATCCAGAGGTTTCTAAGCAAGGACCCGGGGATTGAAGCCGAGTTGCTCTGCATCGTCTTGCATCCAAGGCGAGCATGTTGCCCCTTAGATATCCTCCCAAGACTATCTTTCCCATCCTGCACTGTATTCTAAGATGCAAAACTTGAAAGTACGTTTTGTTTGGGAGAATTCTAATTTCTGTGATAATTCCCCTCAATCTTAGAGACCCCCAGCTCTTTTGCTGGACTTTTAACTTTAACCCTGGAGTGAGTGAGACCTTTTTCTTACTCCCCCATGTGTTTTGACTTTAGTTGGATTTTGTGTTTCCACTGTTTTTGGAATCTGACAAACTCCATCGGCATCCACTTGTTGTATGGTGACACACAACACCTTCAGTGCAGTGTCACAGAGAAATCCCTTAAGATTTCTCCTAAGGTTTAAATACCTTTTCTTATGCGAACTACAGTTCTCAAGAATAGTAAAGTGAAATTGACTTGACTTACCTTTTCTCTTTGTAGGTCACGCACACCCCATTTTATGTGGAGTGCTGGTGGGGTTACCTAGTAGACCCTTATCCTACATACTCATGTAACATTGTTAGGTTACCCTCACTACTTTAAATGGCTTTTGGCATTGGTTTAATTTTCCTACCATTGTGCGTTTCTATCGCAGGCTGAACCCTCAGCTGCCGGACAGCACCCATGGGTGACCATTTTGTTAAAATGGCCCCGACTTCTTTTTTCGCCATTTTCAGTTTGTCAGGTCTTTCTTGGGTTTTACTCTGTGCATCAAAGCAGATTTGAGCCCTTTGTTTATCTTACCTTTGGCGGGCTTCAGCCCTGAAACCCGCCTCTGGCTCCAGTGTGTCTGGAAGGGCAGGATGTGAAGGAGGTTCCCAAAACTCCCCTGTCCTTTGTCTCTAGGAATGCCTGAATTCAACCAGTCCTGATTGGCTGGCTGGATCCCGCTGTGTGATTGACAGACTAGGCAGTGCATGAATGGGAGAAACATGCTTAAAAGGCGAGGGTTTTGGGACTAGAGGCAGAGTCGTCCACTGGGAGAAAGACCCGACAAAGAAACTGAAAAGAGCTTGCTGCATCCTCCTGGACCTTTGACTTGCCTGGTGAAGCCCTGCTGCTGTGCAGAAACTCCTGTTTCATTTTGACAGAGAAGTTCCAGACAGAACTATTTCTCCCCTTGGGTTAGTGGGACCAACTAACACTGAGACGAACTGCACTGGACCATCTTCCCCGACTGGCTGTACTTCTTCATTGCTGCAAGAACTGAGTGCCAGGGGTTGAGTAATCCATAGTTGAGTGAAATATCTGAAATCTTGCTAGAAGCTCCAGTAGACGCCTAAGGACCCTCCAGAAGCAGGATGACCAGATCTCGAGTCCGCTCACCAGAATGCAGGACCCAAGGAGTGAAGGAAACCCAGCCGGTATCCAAGATCCGCAACAGTGCTGTTTGGTAAGTGATGAAACCACAAAGTGCTGCTGAATCGAAAAGAGCTTGTAGCTGCCGACGACCCCCCCAAGTACCGCCGCAGGCATCCTCCAGATGTCCTCCCTCTTGTCCCAATGACTGAGGCTGAGGAACACGGGGTCTGCACCGCTGTAGGAAGACAGAAGCCAGCAGGACCACTCTTCTTCAAACCAGAGGTACTGTTAAGGCTTGGGGTACTTTCCTCATTGTCTTTTAGCTGAGCTTTTCTCAGTTCGGAATTTGAGTGGCGTACCTTTAGAGTGGATTCCAACTCTCCTTTCACAGGATTAACAGCTTGTGCCTCTACAAGTGATTTTCTACAAGCTCTCTAACTTTGTGCAATACTTTGATTCTAAGAAGTGCCCCAGGTCCATAGACTGTTTCAAATTGACTTTGGCTGTCCTGGCTCCCTGCAGACTCTTCTAACGCCATTTAATTTGATATTGTTTGTCCCTCATAGATGGCAGCTTGTTGTGAACTGTTACTGCTGGGAAAGGCTTGTCTAGATTTCATTGGAAGATTTAGTTGTCCTCACATTTTTCTTGAGAACCTGTTTAACCTTTTCCTTCCTTAAACCTTTCCTTTCTGCAACCTCAGAATCTGCAAAGTAACTTGTGTGATATATAAATGCCATTACCGTCCTTGTGATTGAAGTCACCTCAGGGTGTAGGAATTGTGTAAGACGCATATACAAAGTTTATCCACTAACTTGTTCTGATTCTGAAAAGTAATTTTAAAGTATATTTACCTTGTTACATAAATTGCCTTTTTAAAGCACGCTTGTTTAAAAATTGATGTTCATGAAATAAATAATTCATTATAACAGATTGTATTTACAGATTTAATTTGTAAAGCTCTACAGCTCACAATTACCCCTCTTGAGATAGGCCTGGCTGCTCAGTGACACTACCAACGTGTGTAGTACAGACCTATAAAAAAGGTGGGTTACCTAATACCAAGCAGATAAGTGCTGTGCCATCTCACACAGTGTGACTGCATTAATTCTTACTAAGACGTTTCCCTTCTGACAAAAATGGAGAATTACTTCATTCTATGTAAAGAACTTTGGCAAAAGAGCTATGTAAACAACACCTCTTTATCATTACGTGGATGCATTTTCAAGCTAATCAATACTGGAAACCCCATAATTCATGGTAGGGCTTCCTCCGACCATGAACCATGGATCTGAAAATAATGGCTACATCTCAAATCTCTCCCATCATGCACTGTGTACTCAAGATGAGTAACTTGGAAGTACGTCTCACTTCTGACATCATCAAACACGGACCACATGGGTTTGAGTTGACCTCATAGACCGCGACACTCAACCTCCACACAAGCAAAGCATTTGCATGGAGGCCTGTGAAAAGCAAATGATTGGCAGAAGGGCCACAAACGCACTGAGTATCTCCTGCTGAAGACAGGGGAAACATTCCACTACATACATCTGGTGGAAACTAGTGTCAAGAGTTTAAAATCAAAGGAAAGCTCATATTATGGGAGTGACTCTACCCAGCCCTACAAGCCCCAGCTTTGGAGATATTTTGCACATATCACAGAACATCCCATTTTCCTACAGGCAAAGTAATAGTCTAAGTTTAGCAGGGATCTCAAACTGCCCTGGGTTCCGCGGCTCCCCCTCCATCTCAGCAATAGGGGCAAGCTTTGTACCCGCCACTGTCCCCGCTGCCTACGATCAGAGCCGGCCTTAGGCCAGGGCAGCCGGACGACAGCCTGGGGTGCCATTAGCTCCCCACCCACGCCAGCTCTGGGGAGTGTTTCACAGACTCCCCCCTCCCCTCCCCTGAGCTGGCGTGGTGGGAGAAGGCCGCACAGGTCCGCTCTTGTGCTGATGCCGGGCTTTCCAGAGCAGGAGTGGGGTGCATTTAATACAATAGGGAGCGGGGAGTCACTGCCCGGGATCACTGCTGCCGCGAAGGTCAGCCCTGCCTAGGATTGTCGGGTAGTTCCGGTAACCGCCGCCTCCTCCATGATGGCCCCCGGAGCACCGCGTCAGTGAACGACAGTAGCAAGACGCCAGATCCAGCCGTGCCTTGCCAACTCTAGTGCAAAATGGATCAAAGCACCAATTATATCCGTTCAGGAACAGAGACAGATTAATAGCACAGACGCATCTGCGCGCGCACACACACACACATCACATCACATCACATGCTCTGATTGGCCCGACAGCAGCATTTGCCTGTCAGGAGGTCTTATGTAGACAGGGTAGTTCCAAAAATGTTTTGGAACCAGTGCAGTACAACAAGACACTGCAAGCCAAATACAAAAAGAGGTATTTTTCATCATTCCAGTTAAGGATCTAACTAAAAAGACAGGGGCCCTATTTATCCTGCGGTGACCCCTTAAATGTTACTCCACCGCATCATTGAAGGAAACAAAACTGTGCTCTCTCATTTCCTATAGAAAGCAAACAAAGCTATGATAGGTCCTTGCATCTTCATGGTGGGCAGGACCCCCAGACCCTCCTACCACCCTTCCCAACTCTGAACTCTCAAACTCCCCTCTTCCCTACTCGCTGACCCCACTGGACCCCTTAAAATGCCACAATAAATGCTGTGATATGTCCATTCACCAGAGGTGGTGAAAGGGCTCTGGGGATCTTGGGGCTACACCCAAACAGGTGACAGTCTGACATTCATCTCGGGAGGATAGCTCAGGGGCAATGTGCTTGCATTGGAAGCAAGACGACATGGAGCAACAGAGGTTCGAATCCCGGGTCCGTGCTTAGAAACCTCTGGGTGTTAAGAATGTTATAAATAACTAATCATATCACATCCCAGTAGACCGGATCCGCATTCAACAAAACACTACAGAATACATTTCAAATATGGGGATTCCATGCTTTGAAAACATTTTTTTTGTTTAATTAAAGTGGAACTTCCTCTACGTGCACATCAATGCATTCTTGTTCGACCCAGGAAAGATGTTTATTATATATTTAAAAAAAAAGATACAGAAGTACAAAAAAGAATATGGTTGTGGAAATATGCGCTCAAACAATAAAGAATACATTTAAAGAATATTTCCATTTCTGCTGCAAGGCTGGAGGGATCCAAGTGGGCATTGTCCGATTTGCTGCAAAAATGGACATGTCTGAAAGGCCACCTGGGCTGGGACAGATTCAGTCACATGTTCAGCTCTGTCTGGGTTGGGGGCGTGGGGGCTGAATCTCAAGAAACCATTCTGGCCTTTCAGAAACCAAAAGCCTGTCTGGAAATCTGCAGCCTTCGCCTACAGGTCAGTTTGTAGTCTTTCTTCTTTTACATCTTTACTGTATAATGGACTGAACTATAAGAGCGGGCCTGTAGGGGCCGAATACGCTATGAAGTGTGTCTTCGTGCCCTGACAAACCATCTACTCCTTCCTTAAAGTAAAGGACTCTGCAAATTCGACCACAACCCCCGACCCTCATCGAACAGCAGGGGCTCCTGCTGCAAGCCCTCATCTTCAAATCCTGTTGCATCACCTATAAGGCATTCACCCTGAAGTCCCCAAGCTACCCCACTGAGAAAGTCAACATCTCTAGGGAACTGCGATCCATCAGAGGTAAGGAAGTGTGCAGACTTTACCTCCACCTGTGCAGGAAGGAAAGAACCAGAAGACAGGCCCTCTATGTATACGCCCCAAGACTCCGGAACCTCCTCCCCATCACCATCCGACTTGCCCCCTCGCTTCAACAGTTCAGGAAAGAGCTCAAGAATCTCATCAAATAATGGCTTCTCCCTAACATCTAGGGCCATAATTCATCCACTCCCCACCCTACCTGAGACCGGGTGGTCTGAACCCCACTGTTCCCTGCACTGGTTGCCTGTAGATCCCTTGCTGACAAATTGCTGACCTTGCGCCCCCCCTCTGTTGGTAGCTCCCCACTCCCTTGTTTCTCTTCCCCCCTCCCCTATGGTTGTGAAGTGCTCAATTGCTTCAGAGAGCTAGGTCCGCACTCAATAAATAATCAAATAATAATAATACTCATAATAATACACCTAATAATGAAAGCCCCTCCCCTGGGCTCTCAGAGCCCTAGTCTAACCATGGGTAGCGAGGCCAAACAGTCGTGCTGAACACCAAGACTTACATGGACCGATGAGAAAGAGCAAAATTATGCCTTAGGATACAATGATAACTAACCATCTTTGCCAAGTTACCAATTCTTGAAATAACATGCATTATCAAGGACATGAACGGGAAATTGCCAAAAAACACAGTTGTGAAAAAAATCAGAGTACGGCCAACGTAACATATATTAAAGCCTGTAGTCGTAAGGGATGTGCCAGACTGCCTCAGCTACCAAAAGGCTCACACCCGTGCTTCGAGGGGTTAGCCCCCTGCTGTGCATCCAGAACACAGCAGTATGTCCTTAGACACAGCAGGACATACTGTTCTATGTTCCAAGAACACAGGACTTGAAGGACTGTGGATTTAACCATGGAGCCGACAAAGCTCTCCCTGGTCCCAATAAAACAAGATGGCCTCCTGCATGAAGAGCTAGAGCGACGATTCACAAAATAATATAAAGAGTATTAATATCCCTTTTTTTATATAGTGCATTGAGACATACTTTCGCTTGGGCCTGTAACTATGGGCCCCAGGGCATTACCTTAAGCAGTAATGCCCCCCAGCTCGGGGTTTAATGCTTAAATAGTGATACCATTATGTGCATTTTGGTAGACATAGGATTTTATTTTATTAGTCATTATGCCGTAAATAAACCAGACCGGCTCCCAGTGGTACACCAAGGGTCTGCAGGTTGTACCTCTGCACCCCGACACCGCTGCATGGGAGCTTTATACACAGAGCGCAGAACGTCAACGCAGTTGCACCCTTTTTTACAGTTATGTTTGGGGCATCCACATGAGCAAAGCAACAAGCTGATCTTGGGGCTCCCTCCCGGCCAGACATTCTTTGGAGGCAAGCATTAGTTCCTTGCAGAGCCACGTGGTGGCGCCATTCTGTCCAATGGTATAAAAGGTGTTTGTGCTTTAACACAGAACAAGCTAGGGATGAAACAGTACATGTGCACTAGGTTGGACAGGACTCTCAGGAGGTGTTGAAGTTTGGAGGTTCCCCCCAAGCGAGCTTGGCTGTCTACCGCCACTACCATGCACAGATATAAGCACACTTGTGCAGGTGGTAGGAGTTAAGGTATTGGAAAAACTAAGAGCACCATAGCAGCTTGACCTGAAGTAGGGTGGGACGTGTTGAACCAGAAAATGTATATCGCCTCAGCAAAAGCAGTTCAAGTGTTTCATCAAAAACATAGGAAAAGAAGCATTGGCAAAGCCAAGAGTTTGGGTGTTTTTTGCCACTACGTGATCTGCATTTGCTATGCACTGGTGGCATTGTAAAATAGAAAATAGTTTGATTACCTGGACATATGTTATGTTATGTTGATTTATAGCATGCACCGCTACCACCCAGGGGCAGTCTCCAGGCACATATGTTAGCAGTGTTTGGCAAATGCCTATTTAATACCTATGCATAAACCCCAACTGCTGGCTGTGTCAATGCTTGTTTTTAACAAGACGTCAGTGCAAGGAAGGCTGAAGGCACACCTGGTTAAGCCACGTTCATTACACCATTAGCCATTTAAACCTGCAATTACGTCGTCAACTCTCAGTAGACTGCTTGGAAATAACTGGCATGCTAGAGTTTGCAGTTACTGCTTGATAGAGTGAGCTCAAATAGTTCCCAGGAGGGTGTGTTTTGTGCAGGGAGGGGCAGATAGTGGTTTGGGATGGCCATAGGGTTTAGCGTGGCCGCGGGCAGTCAATCGTGAATAAATAACCAAACACCACGTACAAGCTGTGTGCCCCTCCTCACATGCAATCTTCCACCTACCTACACCCTAATGCAATAGTTTCAGCTAACAGGTGGCGCTGAAGCGCCACCCAATAGCCCAAAGTAAAAATTAAACATTTTGAAGCACACAGTCGAAGCATCATCTGACTTCACAAAATGTGTGCACCTATTACCCCTACATCTTCCCAGCCGTCCATCGACATGTTCAGCTTCTCATAAAGCAAAGGGTTTCACAAAACGCAATCCGTAAACAAGAGAAACTGGTTCTATATTTATTTAATGTTTTTTTTTTGCTGCACTTTTTGCCAAAAACTTTCTGGTGAAAAAGATAATCAAATCTTTTTTTCTATTTGGGAGGGGTAAACCTCAAATCTCCCCCACCCCATTATTTATTCCCCATACCCTCTTGCTCCCCCCATTTTGTTCAATGGTTTTTTCAGTAAAAAGTACTGCGGAAAAATAACGGGTGATGAACGAACGTCGTGCCGAGAAATTAGCCTCACCCTTCCCTCCAACTCAATGCTATATGTTCCACTCCTTTCCTCAAACCCAACATTACGATCAACCAGGGCTCAAGTCGAGAGTACACGCGGGTGGATGGAGTTTACCCACTTTTTTCAAAGGGTGAACTCAGTCCCCCCAGCTAAAATGAGAAACATTTGAATGTCCTCTTTGAATTTTATTGAACAACAGCCATCAGATTTGTGAGCCAGACACGTGACCACTGCACTCGGATGAAAAATAACAAACAACTAAAGGTGAAATGTCCTATTTTGGGAACTGCAAGTTCCAGGGAAAACATTTGCATTGGTTCTCAGAGTTTAAAACATGCACACCTTTTAACGTTTTCAAAAACACTATTAGAAGAAAATATCCTCTTTGTGTTTTGTGTTTGTGTGTGTGTGTTGATTTTGTGAAAGGCAAATGGCATTCGTCCTGTACAATTTGTGTGGTTATGCAGAGCCAATTTAATGAAATGTGCATACTCCACCTTGATATGCTCATTTCTGGCGCCGTGACGTTGCATTGCGTTTGTTGATGAGTCCGCCCACTTTAATTTTTAGGACTTGATACCTGTGATCAACAAAAAACGGGCACGGTCGCTGGACCATTCACAAAATAAGACAGTGATTGGGTCAACATGGAATAAACATTTTCAGCTACATCACTTTAGTGGGATTGAAATAAAGGTACCGACAGCCTGATAATCCAGGCCCGAGCTGGAAACACTTCAGGCAGCGTTGCTAGGGGAGGGCTGAGGGGAGCTGTAGACCCGGGTCTTTTTGGTTGTAGCCCCGGATAGGAACTCCGATGCTACAACCCAAAGGCTAGCTAGCCCTGAGTCCCGACATTAACATAGCCCCGGATATTTTCCAGACTTAGCAATACCCCTGGCTTCAGGACTGGAACTCGCATCTGGACACCTTCCAGGCCCCGAAATCCATTTCCTGAACATCCACAACTGCCCAAAGTGAAAAACGTTTGCAGGGTAGCCCTCTGAAAATCTCACCTGCATGCGTTTTCTAAACCTGCACAAGCCCGTCCGCACAGGAGTATCAAAATGGCGGTCCCGTGCATAAAATGGGAGTGGAAACTACTTCAACTGCATTTCTGCAGCAGAAAAAAGATACCACCAGGGGCAAAATGGGGAGGGATCTAAACTCGAACACACATACGAGAACTGGCATCGACCCAATATCGCACCAAAGCTCAGCACCCGGTGTATACCGAGTTGAAGCTGCCAACAGAACACCACTCCTCTCACTATCCCACTCCCGCTTCACCTACTAACCCATCCCACCTTCTCATTTGCAGATCCGCCAGAGCGCCTGGGGACCAACTCCATTGGTGACAGTGCGTAGTACAAATACCTTTAAAATGTAACATACTTTCCAATAGAAAGCACCAAACACTGGTGAAAATCTCTGCCCTGGGTCAGAAAATGAGATGCTAATTTTTACAAATAGTCTTAATTGTGAACATGAAACCCCTAGATAATTCCTATACCATCTCACAGGCTGCTCAAAAAGACCCAAAAAGGATAATCAAGCACTATTCATATTTCTGATGCCAGAATAATAATTGATAGGTTAGAAATCTGCCAAAGGTTTCTGATTAAATGCATCCAAAGGTTTATACCAACGTTGTTTTTTTAACAATCAGTGGGGCAAAAGGTGTCAGGGGTCATCCAAGCCAATCAGGAAGCTCCGTTTGTGGGCTATTCCCTCATGGTATTGCCTGTCTTCTGAGCTCCTTAGAAGCAGGAGGCTGCCCTCTTCCCTGCCGGGCAACAGGTAAATTCCCCCATCTCCCCCAATTTGCACATCCCTTCCCATACCTAATGCTAACATTGCATCACTTACCTGCTGCTGAATTATCCCTTGCCGGCTCCAGAAACACTCACTGTTCTGCTGCTTCCCCACTGTGGCAATATCCACCATGGAAAGGGAAAAGGGACTACATGTAGTTCCCTTCTTCATTCTGCCATTGTGGCCTTGGAGTTTTGTAGTTTTTTTAAAGTGGAAAAAACAGCAAACACATCTCCACTTAAAAAAGCACTATTAGCACGCGGAAAGCATGCTAGGGTGCTAATAGCAATATACCCCTCCGTAAGAGGGCATTATCGGTCAGGTAATGGCAGGAGCGCCCCCGTTAAGTCCATTGCTTCGCTCAGGCCTGCAACTCTGGCCCTGGGACCAAGTCAAGGTATATAGCTTAAATATAGACCCAGAGCGGATCCATTATTGCTGGGTAGGCAACGATCCACATTTTGGGAAAGGGTCATTATCCTAACTGATAATGACCCCATCCAGAAGGTCGTTAGCACATGGAGTTGTTCAATTAAAAAAAAAGTGAATTATTTTGTTTGTGGGGAAAAAGTTACCCTACAACTAATGATTTTAATTTAATGAACATGGTACTGACAGCAATAAACTTTATATTTTGTATGTTTCATTGCAATTTTTGTAAACAATCCTGTGCCTTAATACACATGAGCACACTTGCTTATGTGCTGCAGGTCAGGCTATCGCCAAAGTCATAATTTTTGGATGAGTCGTGCGCCAGAAATTATAGAATGCATTGAGAACATTCTGATTGGCTGAGAAGAAGTCTATAATGGAATTCATGTGCGAAATAAGCAATATTACTCGACTCCACGGGCTGTACCAGGTGGCAAATCCCCAGACAACTTTGTTAAAGTCTTTGCCATATACGGGGCTTTTAAAACAGGCCCTGGACCATTACCACCCAATTCAGTTCATGAGGTGGATTATTATTTTTTTGTTTAATTTCTTTTTATTTTTAATTAACAACGTAAATACATACAACATACAAACATACGAACATTCAACTGGCATTTTGGCTTTTTCGGCGGATTCTGCCGTGGGGTCATCGTCTTAAAGTGTCCAACAGCTTATCTGCCCAGTCTGTGGCTGCTTCCGCTTGCTGCCTCCGTGTCCATACAACGGTGTCTATTCTTCCATTCCTTGTGTCTCCCTGTCCTGGGCGCTCTGGTATCCCCCAGCCTCCTCCGGATCCTCCTCGTCGGTTTCCTCTTCTCCTCGTCCGAATAGATTCTGCACTAGGGAATTCCATGCCGCTATTTTCCCAGCCGTTTCCCCCTCCCCTCTTTGCACTGCTCTGATCCACACCGCAGTCTCCGCTAGTGTCCACTTTCGGAGGTCTGCCCACCATGCTTCTATGGTCGGGCCTCCTCTAGATTTCCAGGACATGGCTATCCTTCTTTTAGCTCGTATGCAAATCAGGTCTTTCATTTTTGCTAGGTGCACCCTGTCTCTGCCTCCTCGAGGGAAGAGGCCCAGTAAGTACCATTCGGGGTGCTTGGTCTGTATCTGGAGGCCACTTTTCGCTATTTTGGTCCTGATGCCTTCCCAAAACGTCTGTATCACCGGGCATTCCCAAAACATGTGCACCATGTCTGCCTCCTCGGTCGAGCACCGTGGGCACCCGCTGGGGTCACCTCCGCGTATCACTTTCATCCTCTTAGGTGTGAGGTACGCCCTGTGTGTCACGTACAACTGGGCCTGTTTGAACCTAGCGTTCCTGGACACTGTTTTGGGGTATCTCAGCACCCTGTTCCATTCATGGTCGCTGAGCGGCCTTTGGAGTTCTTCTTCCCAACTTTGTTTTATGTGTAGTTTTTGGTCTGTGTGGGGTCTCAGCATCTGCTCGTATAGTCTGGAGGTCGTGTGTGTCCCCTCTGAAATGTCGTACCACATGTCTAATGCTCCTGCCGGTTCTTCTTGGTCTTCCCATTCTGGCCATCTATCCTTGATTCTGAGGATCAGTCTATTATACAGGATGAATTGGCCCTCATGTATTTCGTATTCTTCCCTCATCTCCTGGAAGTCTGCCCATCTCCCCTCTCTTCTCATGTCTCCGATTTGCGCTACCCCCTTGGCCTCCCATTGTGTTCGGAACGCTACCAACAAGCTCATGTCTGTGCCCACCAGGCCCGCCAGGGGTATTTGCGCTGAGTAGGGGTCCTTCGTCCCTTGCAGCTTCCATGCTCTCGACCACAATCTCACTGCAAGATTTAGCATGTACAGTAAAGTCCTGAGCAGGGGTTTGTCCAGCCACAGTATTTCCCTCAGGTAATGTGTTTTCAGTGCGGGCTGGAAGTTGGTTTT
The DNA here is from genome assembly GCF_040938575.1 of Ambystoma mexicanum. Classification (NCBI taxonomy): domain Eukaryota; kingdom Metazoa; phylum Chordata; class Amphibia; order Caudata; family Ambystomatidae; genus Ambystoma; species Ambystoma mexicanum. The sequence continues at coordinate 556,586,857 of NC_090940.1, forward strand.
GTCCATTGTTTCATCCTCCCCTAACCATTTGACCACAAATTGTAACTGTCCAGCCAGATAATACTTTTCAAAGTCCGGAAAACGAATGCCTCCTCCCTCATAGTCTCTCTGTAGAGTGCTCATTGCAACCCTGTTTCTCCCCCCTGCCCATAGGTAATTTCTTGCTATTGTGTTTAGGTTCGTGAAGAATGTCCTGGGAATGTTATATGGGATGTTGGTGAAAAAGTACAACAGGCGTGGGAGTACTACCATTTTCAGGAGGGCGGCCCTACCCATCATCCCCAGTGGGAGTGTTCTCCAGAAGGCCATGCATTTTCGTGTTGTGTCCAGGGCTGCTTGCGTGTTGTGTCGGTGAGTGTCTGCAATGTCATGATGGACCTCTATCCCCAAATATTTGAAGGACTGTGGCGCCCATGTTAGGCCCACTTCTGGGAGTCCCTCCGGGGGGGCCCGTCTCAGATCTGCCAGGGGGAAGATCAGGGACTTCTCTTTATTTATTGCTATGCCTGAGAGTCTGGTGTATGCTCCTATTGCTTCCAAGAGGCAGGGCAGGTTAATGCGGGGGTCTTCCACAAACAATAACATGTCGTCCGCGTACAGCGAGACTTGATGGAGCACCCCGTCCACCTCAATCCCCGTGTCTCCATATTCTGCTCTAAGGAAGACCGCCAGTGGCTCCAGGGCCAGGATATATAGCATTGGCGATAGTGGGCACCCTTGTTTCGTTCCTCTATAGATCCTCCATTCCTTTGAAATATATCTCCCTGTCTTAACCCTGGCTCTGGGCTCACTATACAGTAGTCTGATCCACCTGAGGAACCCTTCGCCAATGCCGAAGTGGGCGAGGACCCTCACCATCCACCCCCAATTCACCGAATCGAATGCTTTGACAGCATCAAGAGACACTATCGCACGTTCTCCCCGTCCCTGGTTCGTTCTATCTATCACGTGGTGTAGTCTACGGAGGTTCCATGATGTGTTCCGCCCAGGAACGTACCCTGTTTGATCGGGGTGTATCAATGTGGGGATCACCTGCTTCAGACGGTTGGCTAGGGCCGCCGTTAGTATCTTAACGTCCTGGTTTATAAGGGAAATTGGCCTATATGCCGTGCACCTTGTGGGCAGCTTCCCTGGCTTAGGGATCGGGACGATGATTGTCTCCGACATACTAGCGGGTAATCGTGCATTTTCGTATGCTTCTAGATATGTCTCCAATAACCTTGGGGTGATAGTGTCTTTGAACTTTTTATAGAACTCTCCTGGGAGTCCGTCCGGGCCCGGGGACTTGCCTGTAGGAAGCTCTGCTATTATACCCGCTATCTCTTCCTCTGTGAGTGGGGCATCAAGCATTTGGGCCTGCTCCTCTGTTAACTTTGGCAACCTTATTTCTGCCAGTGCATCGGTTATGTCCTCAGGGTCTACCTCCGGGTTGGGGGCATATAGTTCCTCGTAGAACTCCGCGAATAACTGATTGATGTGCACTTGGCCCCTCACCTCCTCCCCTGTCTCGTCTTCTATCACCGTTATGGGTTCCCTCTTATTTTCTTGCCTAGTGAGCCAGGCCAGGAGCCTACTGGGTTTGTCCCCTTCCGCATGTAACCTTTGTAAATACCTCCCATAATTCAACCGTCCCAGCTTCTCCCAGAGTCCTATGCACCCCATTCTCAGCTCCATCAGTTCCTCTGACTCCTCCCCCGCTGCCTGCGCCCTCAGTTCCTCTATTTCTATCCGCTTTTCTAGGTCGTTGAGTTCTGCTATGGCCGCTCCCTTTAATCCGCCCATTTTACCGATCGCTGCCCCCCTTAATACCACCTTGAACGCATCCCAAAGCGTGGCATTACACTCCACACTCCCTGTGTTGCGTTCAAAGTAATCCTCTATTGCCCCCTGTAGGTGTTCTTGGAATTCGCCCTCATCCAGAGCTTCTGCCCGGAGTCGCCACGTAGGTATCGGGGCTCTCCCTTGTGTGTGTGCCCATGATGTCAGTATTGGAGCGTGGTCCGAGAGCGTTCGGGCTTTAATGCTAATACCTGTGAATTCGTGTAGTGATTCAGTGCCCATGAGTATGTAATCTATCCGTGTAAATGTTCCGTGGGGTGCACTGTAGTGTGTGTACCCTCTCCTTGTCCCGTGTACCTGTCTCCAGACGTCCGCCAGCTTCAGGTGATCTAGTGCCCTCTGTAGTTCCTTGGCTGGTGGTGCTGGCCTCCTGAGCTTGTCATCCGATCGATCCAGGAGCGGGTTCAGGGCGCAGTTGAAATCCCCGGCCCAGATGAACATTGTGTCTCTGTACTGGGCTAATTTGGGTGTTGGTTTTCTGAGGTACTCTCTCGTGTCGTGATTTGGAGCATAAGTGTTCACTAGGCACACTTCCCTATTCTCCAACCTGCCATGCACTATCACCGTTCTTCCTTCTTGGTCGATCTCCTTTTTAATGAGTTGGAATGGTACTCCCGGGGCGATCCAAATCATTGCCCCTCTTGCATAGTTGGAATATGTAGCACTAAACACCTGCCCTCCCCATTTTTTGTCGATCTTGGACTGCTTTTCTCTTGTCAGGTGCGTTTCTTGGAGCATTGCTATCTTGACCTTCATTTTATTCAGCCAAGCGTAAACTCGCAGCCTCTTGACGTACGCGTTAAGGCCTCTCACGTTCCATGTCACTATCGTTAGCTCATCCCGGCTCATGGGTGTTTGCAGTCCTGGCCTCGTCGTCCCATGGCCCTATTTGTTTGTCCATTTCCCTGCTTCCATGTTCACTGCTGTTGACCGGGGTCGCCCGCGTGGGGCTCAGTCTCTTCTCCTCTTGTAGGCCCCGTCTCCTGGGTCCCTGTTGTGGTTTGCTCCAGTCACGGTGTGCTGGCGTCTCCCCATCATATTCTTTAACCTTTCCTTCAACGCCAATGCCTTCTTCCGATTCTTCCTGTCTATCGATAACCTGAACTGTAACTAAACAACAACAACAAACGCCCAGCCACCCTCCCCCTGCTCGGGCCTCGCCGCTTCTGCTGCCTTGCTCCTCTGGGTGAGGCCGGCTTGCTGCAGCGTGATGCCTTAAAACTGGCATCTGAACTCTCGGTCGCACTTCTTGGGGGTGCGTCGTACTAGGCTAGTGCGGTTTGTTAGGGTTAGTTGCTCCCTTCATATTTATCGTCCTGTTCCTAACTTCTCGTCCGTTTGATACTCTGCACCCTTGATTCTAGTTATCTGCGGATTTCACGCCCGGGCTGGGCTCTGCCTCTGTTAGCGTTTCGCTGCTCCAGTTGGGGGATTCTTTGGGTATCCATCCACGCATTTGCCTCCTCCGTGGACTCGAAGAAGTGTGTCTTCCCCTTGTGTATCGCCTTTAATTTGGCCGGAAACAGGAGCATGTATCGTATCTCTGCTTTTCTGAGGCGTTCCTTTGTGGGGCCGAACTGTGCCCTTTGTTTTTGGACTGTCCTTGTGTAGGCCGGATATATGGCAATCTTGGATGAATTTCTGATAATCTCTCCTCCCCCCCTCGAGAACTCCAGTATCTTTTCTCTATCCTTAAAGTTCATGATTTTAGCGATCATGGCTCTGTGAGGGGCCCCGGGCTGGGGTCTTCGCATCAGTGCTCTGTGTGCCCGTTCCACCACAATGCCTTGGGACAGGGTTCCAGCTCCGACCTCCTGTAGGAGCATATTTTCGATATATTCCGTGGGGTCGTTCCCTTCCTCCCCTTCCGGAACCCCGATTATGCGGATATTATTTCTCCTTGCCCTCCCTTCTGCGTCTTCTGCTCTCCTTTCCAAGATCTTGACTCTCTGGAGCACCTCCGTCAACTGGGTCCTCGTGGTGGCGGAGTCTGCTGTGTTCTGCTGTACCTGCTGCTCCGCTGTTGTCACTCTATCCGCCAGGTTTCTCGCGTCCTGGCGAAGGAGGCCTACGTCCACCATGACTGTGTCCAATTTTTGTTCCAGAGATGCCTTCAGGGCCCCTATGGCCGTGTCCATTTTCTTCTCGAGCGTCGCCTGTAGGGTGGCGATTGCCTCTAGGATTTGCCCCTCTTTACCTGGTGGGTGTGGGGTGTTGGCCTCCGCCAATGCTGTCTCCGATGAATTTGGCTGCCTATTGTCTGGTGCTTTGGCAAAGTGAACCATGCTAACTTGTTTCGTTTTCCCCTCTACCTTCTTGTTGGGCATACTCGCCGTGCGGGCCTCGGGTACTGCACTGCAATGCTTCTTGTCCGCTATCTGTGGCTTGTACACCGAGTGGGGTCCGGTTCTAGTTGGATGGGGACTGCCCGTTGTGCTATTCTCCTCCCGCCAGGGGTTCCCTGTGTCGTCGGGTGTTTCCACACGCCTCCCCGGGTGCTGTGCGCTCTCCTCACCTGCTAGCCGTTGGATCTCTCCGGCGCCCTGAGTTGGTCCGGCGGAAAGCCGTCTCGCCCCTCTGCTCTCCCTCGGGTCCCCTGTTCTCGTGCTAGCGAGGCCGGCAGGGGCCGGAGGTGACACTGTCCTCGGCACGGATCTCCCTCGGCTTGCGGAGCTTGCTGCGTTCCCGCGGCGCCGCCTTCTCGCGGCTGCGACCGTGCCCTGTCGCCGCTGTTCTCCAGGCGCTCGCTATTGTTGTTCCGCTGCCTGGGGAGCGTATCCTGCTCCGCCGTGGCCTCTCTCCCTTCCTTCCCGGGCTCGCAGCGCCGAACTACAGCCTTTCGTAGCCTCCCGCTCTGGGTCTCTGGGCCGTTGGCCGTGTGTTAGGGGGCCGCCATCTTGCTTTCGATGCTCCGCGTGTTTGCTGCCGTTTTTTCGCCTCGTTCCCCAGTCCGGTTCTCCTCAGGGCTTGGATCGGGTGGTCGGTGGATCTTCCTACACCCGTCTGTAAACTTTCCAGCCGAGTAAGTTAGTTTTAAAGCGGATTAAATCAGGATCGTACGGGAGCTTCCCTTTCGTGCTCCTCACCGCATGGCCGCCTAGCCACGCCCCCGATTATTATTATTATTACTACTACTACTACTACTACTACTCGCATTCTAGGATGGCAGATCGGGCTCTGGAGAGCATTTCATTTCATTTGTCAAAAATAATGTCTTGCAGTGTACGTGTGGCCCATTGTCTTAGACAGAAAAGTAACTTCCAAGATGGCCGCCATTGAAATGGAAGCTGGGGCTCCATGCAAAGCCTGTATTGCCTTTACATGGCTGGGCTGGACCGGTCACGACACGAGGGAGCAGTGCACCGAAAAAAAGACGCCAAGGAGGCGGTGAGGGCCAAAGGTTAGAAGATCCCAGGGAGCAGTGGGGTGGGGGGGAGGGGAGCACGCTGGATTGCCAGAGAGACTAGGCATGGTGAGGGTGGGTGCCAGCAGCATGCTGCTTGCTCAGAGGCCGGTCTTGCACCAGTAGATTTAGCCCCGATTCTGAGCAACCTGACTGGCTGCCTGCACTCGCCTAGGGTGCTCATTTTAGATAAACCACAATTAAGATGTTAATTTGCATAGACCTGCTTTTATGAATACAATGCAAATAATCTGGCCTTTCACAGAGGAACTGAAACTGTGTGGCTTCTAACCATCCTACAAGCACTCTTGTGGCTAGAAAGCAGCCAAGAAAGACATAAATAAAGAGAGCATCCATCCATCCATCCATCCATCCATCCATCCATCCATCCATCCATCCATCCATCCATCCATCCATCCATCCATCCATCCATCCATCCATCCATCCATCCATCCATCCATCCATCCATCCATCCATCCATCCATCCATCCATCCATCCATCCATCCATCCATCCATCCATCCATCCATCCATCCATCCATCCATCCATCCATCCATCCTGATTGCACTCGAATCGGTGCAGATTGGCAGGGCTGCTTGTGTTACTGTTCAGCAGGGGCATACAAGTATGATGGCTGTCCTCACCACCTTATTACAATAATAAACAAATTGGGTTCTTATTTCGCGCTTCATGCCAGAGTCCAGCCTCTAAGCGTGGGATGGGTTTCGAATTCACGATGTTCCAAAAGACGCGTCTTCCCCTTGAGCTCTCTTCCTGGCCCATAGGTTTGGATCAGATGAGCTGGAAAGAGTGGGACGCAACATACCCCATAATGGAGCGGACGATGGCTCAAGCACGTCCATCCATCCATCACCTGCTGGTCTTGTCATGTGGGCTCTCTTGTGACTGGGATGGAAAGGCAGCCAGTGGGCGGGCACTTTGCAGTTCTTTGGTTTCTGTCATTATTCATCTGTTTTTTCCTCCTAATATGAGGGACTGCTGGAGTTCAAGCCATGGAAGGAAGTGTTCTGGGGGTCAAGTAGGTTAATTGTGGGGCTATATGGGCTCTTTGGGGGACTGCACGATGACCCTTGTTTGTTATTCTGCCCCTGTGGTGATGGCGCGTGGCAAGCGACATTTCTCTGGGAAATATATCTTTTTTTTATTGCTGGAAAAGAAAGGAAAATCTACAAGCTGCCATCACCCTCAATCTACACTAAGAGACTTGTTTTGACCTAGGATTCCGGTTATTTTAATTCAAATTATTTTAAATCATGGAGCACGTATACAATTATAAAACACTAAAAAAACTCTCTGAAAGAGACATTCATTCAGATTCAATGTGATGTTTACAGCACAGGTGGGGGCCCCTGGGAGACTGAGCTAATAATGGCATGCTGGCTTCCTACCCCCAGGCTTCAGGGAAACCTTTGTATTCCTGGAAAGCTAATGCCATCCTTTTCTTCACCTCCAAAGGCACGAAATGTGGTCTGACATTGTGTAGGCTGGTGCCAGACATGCCCTGTCCCACGTGACCTGCAGCCGCACTTGGCCTAGAAAGCGAGGTACCCAGGTCCCACAGCAGATCAGAGTCCTCGGCGTTGGTAATGGAGAGGTTTGAAGGCATGAAACCTGGGGGCACGTCTGGAAATTCCAGACTGAGGCTTGTTTTTAACGTGAATGGCTGCCGGACAGACTGCTCGGCGCGCAGCTGGATCAAACGCGCACGCTGCGTGCAAGATGTCATGTGATGTTGCTGGCGGGAATGCATAGCTCTCAACTCACCCGCTTTTGGCGGGTGTCACCCGCCTTGAAAGCAGATGAATCACCCGCCAAGTCCCTGAGGCGCCCATTCACTTCTATGGGCCTCTCACCCGCCAAAAAGAAAATCGGGTGTTTTCACCCGCCTTGGAGACAAAAAAGGTTGGGAGCTATGGGAATGATACAGCAACAGAGCGCTCCGGGAGCCCGCGAGAGCAAAAGAGAGCAAGAGACTGCACAGGGATCCAAGGGAGGAAAGAAAATGTGATTTTAACCAGCTGGTTTCAGGGTAGCGTGACCAAATAAAAAACGGGGGCAAGCTACCAACATAAAAGTAGGACTGCAAATTGACAGTGTCCACCAGGACTATGATTGGGAGGGGGAGGAGAGGATTCCAAGCCTTCTCCTCAATATAAACTGTGCTGATTTAGATGACTGCAAATATACTAAACACTGAGGAGATTTTGCTCAGAGTGAAATTCCAAGTTTGGATATCGAAAAATATCCCAGCAGCCTCTGTGGCACGCTCCGTTTACTCCATATAGCCAGGACTATAACGATTATAACAAATCATTTTATAACGAATGCACATATAACGAAAATTATATAACGACAAAACAAATAGTTTTTTTTTCGTTTTTCTTTTCATTTTTTGGGGGTTTCCCCCAAACCTCTGGTTCCCACCCCTAAACACCCACTCCAACCGTTTCCCCACAAGATTTAACCGTTTACCCCACCCTCACTTATATTTTCGTTATATATTTATTCTATATAACATTTCCATTATAAAGACTGTATACCGCCAGGACCTGGTAGAACTCACCGCTGTGGCCATCTCACCGCATTTCTTGCAGCTTTTGTTTTATGGGGGTAAGCCCCCCATGTTGCCTTCCATGCCCCTGCCCATTCCCCATAGCAGTACCCTGAAATTCAAATAAATATACCCTTAACCCACAACCCTCCCAAAAAATGCTACGAACAACGCGTTACAATGGCCATTCACCAAATGCAATGAACAGGCCGGGGTCAGCAGGGCAGGTACCTATGACGTAACTGCGGGAATGGTGGTGAGGCGACCAAGACATAGCGGACAATGGCTCCAGGTGCTTCTGTGAAACCAGCAACCTATTGTAACAATTCTTTGGTTCATAACAATTAAACCATGATGTTGATTTGTTGGCAAAAGACAATTCCAATACATCTCTTCTGTGCTTGACCTCAAGATCGGAGGGTGTGATCATTCCACCAACATCACACCCTCTGACACCGGAAGAAGTAAACTATTGCTGCAGTTGGAAGTTGGAAGTTGGAATTCTGGAAGCTATCATCCGACCCAATCCCCAAAACTGGGATTTTTTTTTAAACCAAAAAAACTCTCAAGCAGTGGTGGAAGCGTGTGGGTGGGAACCGTCGGGAGCAGTGTTCCACTACTTTAATTTTTTACGGTCAACAGCTCCACTAATTTTTGCAACCATTTTCACCATCCCGGAACTGTTCTTTGAGAAGTAAAATCACACTTCTTCACGGGATATCAGTTACAGCTAAACTGAAATCTGTTTCAATGGGTGGTCAACAAGCATGATCCGGGACCCTTCCTTCCCTTCCTGGCTCTGCCGTAATCGTAATCACAGTTCCACTACTTTTTGGTACACTTCTATCACTATTCAAGACAGGGACAGAGCATCCAATTCCGGGTAAATCCTGGCTAAACCCTGGCTCTGTCGACTAGTCTAGGAGGTGGGTGAAATAACAGTTTATACTGCTGTCTGAGACTATGTAGAAGGACAGTGGGATTGGTTAATGCTCCATCTATATGTGGCCAGTGGTTACATATCTTCATAGCTAATAATTGTATAATGAATGCACATATATAGCAAACATTTTATAACGACAAAACATAACTTTTCTTTTGTTTATTTTTTTTCCATTTTTTGGGGGCGGGGGGATCCCCTGTTTCCCACCAGTAAAAACCCATCTCAGCCGTTTCCCACAAGATTTAACCCTTTACTCGACCCCACATACATTTGTGTCATAAAAGTTTCATTATATGTGCATTCTACATAAATGTTTTGTTATAAAGAGTGTATACCGTGCTCAGTGGACTGTTCCTGCCAGAGAATACGCCGGTTTACTCCAATGGAATTGTTCCCCACTCGCCAAATTGTGGGTCAGAGACTACATGTGGAAAAATCCACCACTCTACGGATCCCACATGACCACCGCTGTCCATGTGACCCTCCAAAATTGGACCAGATTGCGGCGCAATTTGTATCAGCGGCAACAATGTAGTCAGTCAGTCATCTTTAGTTTTGGCGATAAGGTAGCACCTTCGATAAACTAGAACAGTTGCATTGGAGCAGGAATGGGGGGGGCGATGAGATGTGAGGAGGGACACACCGATTGTGGGTGTAGAGTTATTTAGCAGCCAAAGACTGCAATGGCCATGCGAAAAGTGATGGCTATTCCTACCGCCTACCTGTCCCTTCCCGCCTACAGCACATTCTTCTGGGATCTCGGAGAAGTAACTCAAGCACTTGCATCAAACTTTGTGCTGGACAGGTGAGTTTTATTTCTAAGCTTTCTTCTGAGTGTTAATGTCTTCATCTCATCTGCAAATGCGCTACTGTTCTAATACAAAAGTCTTAACTGAGTTTGCCTTCAGCCACTTGATTTATAAACACCGAACACCTCTTAAAAATAATGCCAACAGTTTGGGCTCTTGTATAGGCTCTCTGCTATCATGCCAAGGAACTTTCAACATGGTCCAGCTGTTGCCATCCTGTGGCCAGGTAGTACTATTTTGGCAGTGCCAAGCAAATGCCTATCCCGTGCATACAGAAAAGCCAAAACTGCTTGCTTTGGCAATGCTTGTTGATCATGCCAGCAAACAGGCCCGTGGAGACAAGATCTAGATAGAGGCAACAGCATAGCATGGCTCAGCGAGGAGCCGGGAGTGAGGGAACCACCTGAGGTAGGTCCAGGGATAGGGAGGCGAGTGGGTGAAGGGTGACATGGAGAAGGGGGGTAACCCTCCCCGATTGAGTGGATGACTAATCTGCTGGAGGGGGAAGTGAGCCTCACCAGTACAGAGACGCAAGCAAGTAATGCGCATATGCACAAAAGGAACGGCTATTTAATGGGAATGGTGGCCAATTGCGGCCAATCTAGTTCCTGGGGCTAGGAGGGGGGAGGGGAAATCAGTGAGCTAGAACATATGATGGGAAGCCAAACTCTCAGGCACTCAGGGATTTCCCAAAGGGCAGAACATCAAATAGTAAGGACTGGTCAGAACACATACAAGTTCTGTTAACATAACATAACACATAGATCGGGATAGCTTAAAAACAGTCTGAGAATAGGGGGACTGCTCTTGCCGCAACAACCTGTGAGAGCAAGTGTGAGACCTCACCGATACAAGCGGCACCTTCAACCGAGGCCCGCTCTCAAATCCGAATTTTAAACTGATCCTTTGCATCATGAGGGACCAGTGATTGGCTGTGCGAACTAGAGGTTGCACTTAATCCCCTTCTGTTGCCAGATGGAGGCTTAGCTGGTCAGATAGCACAGTCAGCTGAGTGCTTGTTTCTGACATCTGTGCCTAGCCACAGGTTCAAATCCTGGTGCGGCCAACTCAGCCTTTCATCCTTCAGAGATCGATAAATGAGTACCACGCAGTGGGTAATGATATCAACTGTTATTATAGCGCTTTGATACCCTTGGGTGAGCTAGCACTATATTAAAACTTGAATTATTATTAGTGTTGACTGCAGAGGTAGGTTATGGTTTCTCTTGGGATCTTGGATGAAAGCCCGAGATGGAAATGTTCGAGGGAGAAAAAAAAAAATGTATATATATTTTTCCAAAATAACCTTTGGTCTTTTCTCCCCTGAACATTTCCGACTCGGCCCCTGCCCTCATCCACACCCTCACACCCCTACTTACCTTGCTGCCGACTTGCTGTGTCCCTGCAACGCCCGTTCCCTTTTGCTTCCGTGATCGGGTACCAGAGTAACAGGGTCCTTTCCTTTTATTTTTTTTGGGGAATGGCTGCCCAGGATACCCCTGCAATCCCCACTCACAATATAGTGAGCAACGGTGCCGGGGACAACCCCGCAACCCCCTCCCCCGAATGGGGGATTTGGTAGAACTTTTCAGCCGTTCGATATTTTCGAACGGCCGAAATTCGGCCAAATCTCCCATTTGGTCTTTTGAACTCTGCCTTTTTGTCCGATTACGTTCACTCTTCCCAAGGAATTAATCTTAATCAGATGCAACCATATTATGTCAGATTTCCCAAACATTGTCCTTATGGCGCACCGACCAGGAATTGCAGACATCCAGCTGGTGGGTGTGGGGAAGTCCTGAAAAACGAATTCTCCGCAGGGAAGGTTTAAAAATGCATCCATTGTGTTCAAAAGGACAAAGATGTTAGGAAAGGGTGGAAAAAAAAATCAAATTAGAGATGCAAACGTTTTCATGCGGTCAAATTAGCCTTAATAGGGGTTGAAGTATTTTTTCCAGACTGGCAATTTTCCTGTTCCAGTCAATATCAGCTAAAAAGACAATGATTGTTTATTGAAGTACTTAAGTGTGCAGTAATTACAAACATGCACACCAAAAAACCAAGACGTGCCTGGGCCACAGTGCAAGGACACAACTGGTCACACTCATGCTGTGTGGGGGCCGGGGGGGGGGTGCAGTGGATCATATGTGTTCCCAGGGATTGCATTCTAACACCCGTGTTCCTGCTACATAAACAAGTGTGGTTGGCTAGTGTATTCAACCATTTTCAACGATCCGGCCTTCCATGAACTTAAAATAACTTCCCATGGAAACTTGGCATCTGCAACAGGGAGGGGGGGGGGTGATGCAGGGATTCAGGGGAGGATGATGCAGGAATTCAGGTAAGGGGAGGATGATGCAGGAATTCAGGGAGGGGAGGGGAGGGTGATGCAGGGGTGGAGGGGAGGCTGATGCAGGGATTCAGGGGAGGGGCTGATTGATGCAGGTATTCAGGGGAGAGGAGTGCGATGCAGGGATTCGGGGGAGGGCGATTCAGGGAAGGGTGATGCAGGGATTCAGGGGAGGGTGATGCAGGTATTAAGGGGAGGGGAGTGCGATGCAGGGATTCGGGGGAGGGTGATTCAGGGAAGGGGCGGGGGATGCAGGGATTCAGTGGAGGGGTGGGTGATGCAAGGATTCAGGGGTGGGTGATGCAGTGATTCAGGGGTGGGTGATGCAGGGATTCAGGGGAGGGGAGGGTGATGCCGGGATTCAGGAATTGCTTGTGCCATCTGCGGACCATTATCACAGCCAAGCTGTTAGAATTTGTATTGTTATGTTATTTAATTTGTAAAGCGCACTGGGTTCCCTAGGGCTTAAGGGTGCTGAAACAAAAAAGACAGACACATTTGACACCAACAACAGAGAAAGAGTGGAACAGATAGGGAATTAACGGCAGCCACCATGGGGAACATTACCATGTCAATGTTTAGGAAAACAGGGCCATTTTTAGTCCTTTCTTAAAAACTTCTGTCAATGTTACGGCTCTTAGCATGGGGTAAGAGAGTTCCAGGACTGAGGTGCTGCAGATACAAATGCAAAATCTCTTGATTTCTTATACTTAAGACGAGGAACCAGAAGGGTATACGACTCATCAGATCTGAGATTTCTGATGTTTTCCTTAAGGATAATGAGTTCTTTCAAGTAGGCCGGCATAGAGCCATGCACACATATATGTGCGTTAAGAAGCAGTCTAAATGATACCCTGGCTTGAACAGGGAGCCAACGTAGGCTTCTACGTGCTTCTGATACATGGTCTCTTTTTGCAAGGCATTGAACAACTCGAACAGCCCCATTTTGGATCACCTGGCATAGATGAAAATCTGATAGGGGTAAACCAACCAGGAGGCTACAACAGTAATCGATCTTAGCACAGATGATAGCCCTTGCCAGGGTTTCCGAGTTCTTTTCTGACACAAATGGTCTGAGGCAATGGAAGAGTTTAATGTAATAGGAGGCCTAGCAGACTAGGCTGTTGACCTGAGCCTTCATATTGCGATTTTTATCCAGATAGAACCCCAAAGTTTTTACTTTGCTCATGACGTATATTATACAATTGTCGATAATGAAGTTCTTCTAGCAAGGGCCCAACTTCTCAAGTTTGGTTTCTGATCCCACTAGAAGGAGCTTGGTTGTAGCACCATTAATTGCTAGGCCATTTGTTACCATCCAATCCGGGATTTCTTGATATATAGAATTAATCAATATCTCATCCTCCACATGAACGCCTGTTATCGGAATGTCACACTATGTGTCAACTGCAAAGTTAGCAAAAATGATCCCTTCCTCTTCCAACATCTGGCAGAAGGGGATCATGAAGATGTTGTAAAAACAGGGAGACACACGGGCCCCCCGAGGGACACCTTACGTAAGTGGAAACGGTTTTGCTTCTGCACTATTGCTGGCCACTCTGACCTGCCTACCCTTGAAGAAGGAGGTAGTCCAATCCACAGCCGCTTGAGAGAAATTGCCATTATTTTTTTAACCTGGTGGATAAGATGGATTGATCCACCAGGTCAAAAGCTACTGATAAATAGAGGATCATAAGAAGCAAAATATGACCACTGTCCGTCCTATGATGAAGATGGGACTTGAGAGCCAATAGAGCAGTCTCAGTTCCATGATTCGTACGGAAGCCGGACTGATAATCATGATAGATTTGTTTTTTCTCCACAAAAGAGGAGATCTGGTTATATGCCACTCTATCCAAGATCTTTAGCAGGAAGGTGGTGTTAGTGATAGGTTGATAATTCAAGGCCACCAGAGGGCAGAGATGTGGTTTCTTCAGTAAAAGGGTGACCCAGGCGTTCTTGATGTTATCTGGCACCTTGTTTGTGGCAAAGGAAGAATTGACAAATTTCGTCAAAGCCGGGATTAGAGTTGGAGAACATTCTTTAATTATAACCGAGGAGCAGGGGTCTCCTTTACAGCTAGTGCTTTTTAATTGTGAAATGACCTTGGACAGTTCTTGTTCCGATACAGGCTGAAAACTGAAAATAGGTTGGTCGGCAGCTTTATTATTAGCAGTAGATACATTCGCTGATAGAGCTTGCTCTGTCGTAGCAAGTTTATTTACCTCCATCCCTTCTCTAATTTTGGTGAGCTTGTTGGACTTGGCACCCTGAAATTCTGGTGATGCCATTTGAGTCGCTCTGGCTCGTTCTTTCATTAAATGTTTTCTACCGAGGTGGCCTCAGAGCTTTTGTGGCCAAGGGCATTAGGAACTTTACTGCCATCTTTGTAGGGGAAGGTCCAGCTGGCAAATTTACTGAGGACGAGCTAGGATGACAGCTGACTTTTTGTGGCCGCTTTCAAGGGCCACATTGGCTGCTCTGGCTCCTGTTCATCAAATAATGTTGCAGCAGATATCCATGGTAGCCTTGCCTGATGTTGAGCATCCATTTCTGTGGCTCCTGGTATCATCCCCAATTTCCTTCAGTGATTGGTTGATTTATCATCAAAACACAGCAACAGCCAATGAGACGAAGGATGCATTAATCTAAGCCTTTTTTTTGCTTCCTAGAGAAACGTAGCCTGCTCTTAGTTTGTCCCATGTCTGGTCCCCTCAATAGAGAAACTGAGAAAGGAATGAGCCGAAGCGATCCAAATAGCCTCAACTACATTCTGACTGCATGGTTGGGACGATGGCCTTTAAGGAAGGACCAAATTGCTTCGGCTGAATTCCGGGTGCACAGACACCTGGCTCAGCTGTGGACTGATGCACTGCCATGGCTAAATTGTGAACTGATGCACTACTGTGGCTCAGCCGTGGACTGATGCGCTCCCGTGGCTCAACTGTGTACTGATGCCGGTCAAGTGGCACAGCGAGTAGAGCGCTCGCTTTGACATCCATGCAGAGCTTGCTAATGCAGGTTCGAATCCCGGCAGGGCCAAACTCAGCCTTTCATCCTTCTGAGGTCGATAACTGAGCACCACACAACATGGCAATAATAATAAGCAGCGCTCAGATACCTGAGGGTTCGTAGCGCTATATAAATGCAAAATTATTAATTTTATTATTATGCGCTCCCGTGGCGCAACTGTGGACTGATGCGTTGCCTCCTTAGCACAGAACATGATGGGCAGTATAGGAAGATGGGGCGGGGATCTGCACTAGAGACCCACAAGAGATGCATTTGGGTGCAGTGAGTGATCCATCTTTTTAAATGTGTTCACCTCAAAGCTATCTGTTCAGGTTTTAATACATCAACCCATGCTTTTTAGACAGGCATATGTTGCCAGGCATACACCTTCTTTGCTGTTCCCGGGTTCTCTTGACTAGTGAGTCATTTTAGGATCAAGTATGAAGATCCATTTTCACAAAAGGATCCCCCAGAACCTCTTACAGGGCGACCAATCCAGTTTCTGACCACAATTATGCACCCAGGCCACCATCCTAGTTATTGAGGATGCGCCACACATCATGGACACATAGGACCTCTGCTTACTCGTGTTCCTAGACCTCTCGGTAGCCTTTGCTACACTGACCAAAAGGTCCTACGCAACACTGTTGCCATGCCCACGGTGGACCACCTCATACCTCCCAACAGAGACCACCGCGCCCAGATGGGTCCCAACAGACCCCAGGACTGTCCGTGAACCTGCCCAGGTCCACAATGATCCATCCGGTCCCCAGACATCTTCAACCTCTACATGGAACCTCCAGGGAGCTCCTTCTCAGCATTGGTATCAAGATACGCCAATACACAAATGATACATTGTGTTGAGTCACGTTATAAATTATGCATCATATCATATCATACATGGGTTTACCAAACGATCAATTGCATCAGCGACATCCATCACCTCGAAACTATCTGTCCTCATGTAAGCCTGGATGTCAAGCACATACCTGAAACTCAACCCTACAAAGAAAAAGTTCCCTCTCCAAGGAGCCCCACCCAAGCATGCCCAAATTCAGAATTGGGTAACTGGCATTAAGATCAACAGAGTTACACCTGATCTCCCACCCAGTGCAAAATCTCTCACCTTTCCCAATGACCATGCTCTCTTCAAAAACACATCGCCAAGAAGGCCAAAAACTGTGGTGCCAGCTTGCACTCCTCTGCAAAGAAAAGCCTTAGTTTCAGAACAGCTGTCAACGCTTTTGCACCAATACGGAGTCCTCTGCCACCTCTGCTCATGTGTGAGCCTTCTGATGCCTCTTTTGCAACCAATACGGAGTCCTCTGCTACCTCTTTTGTGCCTAAAACCGAGCCTTCTCATGCCTCTTTTGCACCCAATACTGAGTCCTCTGTCGCCTATTTTGTACCTACCACTGTGCCGTCTGATGCATCTTTTGCAGCAAACACTGAGCCTTCTCATGTCCCTTTTGCACCTAACACTGAGCCTTCTCTTGTCTCTTTTGCACCCAACACTGAGCCTTATGATGTCTCTTTTGCACCCAACACTGAGCCTTCCGATACCTCTTTTGCACCCGAGGGTGAGGTGCTTCCAGGTTGCACGTTTTGGCACTTTGGGCTCACTTGGAACGATCCCAGAGCTATCCCCATTCCAGTTCTGCGGAATGTGAAAGGATGAGAATGAAGGGCATTCCAAAAGCCTTCTGCTTGGGGTTTTCAGTTCTTGTGTAGGTCAGGGTCTTCTGGGGTCTAGCCTCCTGTATCTTGGTTCCAAGTGTCCTGGTGTCAACCTTGTTGTCCTTACTGTTCTGAACGTGCTTCCTCTCTTCCCCCTTTCCCTCTTCTTCAGCCAGACAGCCTTGCCCGGTGCTTTGTCTGATACAGAGCCTCTACGGATGTGTCTATTCATTGACTTGATAGTAGTTGGTTATAATAGGGTTACTTTTGAGCTGACCATTGTCGTTTGACCTGCCGGTTTCCTGCCAGATGTTTTAAGGTCGGTGTGGCCTGGTTGAAGGTCTGTATCTAATATGACGACACCGGTTGGTTTCCTTTTATACCCGTCCAGGTTACCTTGGCATCCATGGCTGGATTTATTGGAAGGCTGTCTTGAGAACAGGATAAGAAATTGAGGTAAAGGCAGACTAGTTCCCCCCGCCCCCCCCCAGAGACGTCATTTGGGGATTACCAGGGGTCACAGTTGCAACCCCTAAGGTCTCCCTTGCTACCCCTGTGGTCTCCTTTGCTACCCCTAATAAATTACATTTTAAATGTAAGCTCCAGGACTGTGGCCAGTGCATTGTGGCTCTTTATTTTCTAGAGTGTCTGGCTTTCTTTTCCAGGCCTCTTAAACATTTATTTTAAAACAGGGGGGTCCTCAAGTGTCACACTGAGTATTGACCCTAAATATGAAAGAATAACAAAAAAATGTGTCTTTCTGGAATTCTATAAAATAATTGCTAGACTCATTAAAGGTTTATTTCAGGCAGACTTCAGGGGGGGTGGGGGGGTCACAGATTTAGTCTGTTCCTAAACGCCTCAACTCAGCCTTTCAACCTTCTGAGGTCAATTTAGGAGTGCCAACACAGGTTGGGTGATATTGTATGTATATTTCTTCTATATAAAGTGCTTAAGTTTAAGTGCTATATAATAACACGTCATTATCATTTGGCCATGGACGTCTGCTTCCATTCACAGTAATTTGGAAATATGGGCCTATACACACTGATCTTAACGATGCATATGGTGATCCATTCTTGTATGAAATGTATATCACTTTACAGTGATATCGTAACCATATTTTTGGTAGTGTACTTAGGAACAATGCTAAGTGATGCCACTTCCTGTTTTGTGAAGGGGTGAAAGGTCGTGTTCCATTGCTTCACGTGATGTCACGTTGGGCTGGCGGTCAAATTACATCACTTCCTGTGATTCCAGAGGTCAAAAGTTGCGTGGTGTCACTTCCGCCCCCCCCTGGCATTTTGGTGAAATTATGTTCCTGGTTCCCCCTCTTCTTTGGGGGGTTCATGCTTGCCCTGTTTCGATTGCTCTGCACCCAGCATTGTGCACCAATGGTATTTCAGGCTTCTTGCATCTTGCACTGCATTGGGTTGATGCATTTTTTCCTGCAACGTGTTGGGTCTCTCGAGTAACACTACCTGGCGCATGGACCACTTTGTGCATCTGGACCTTCACACACTTTCTTTGAGCGTATTCGCAATAATCCTTAAGGGGCTATGAATATCTCCAGAAAGGCACGGGCGACACTGTTTCTGGTTGTTTCCAATGTCCTCCGAAGCTACGGGGGGTAAACCGCTCCAAGTATGTCGTATAACAGGTGAAGGACAGCCAACCATCCACCAGAGCCTTATTAGTCTGCCAAAAGCCAAAATAAAGCTAACCTCAGAGAGACAACTCAAATTCAAGAGAGAATGGGCCTCATTATAGGTTTGCCGGTCTCCTGGCGGTAATACCACAGCATACCGGCAAACGGTGATATCGTTACCAGTGCCTGATCTGCCGGTATTACAACAGTAAATGAATCCCCATTGCATGGAGTCCATGGATTGCCGATAATACTGGCCGTTTTACTTCTTAGATGGCGGTAACTAAGTCCACCCGGTGTGGAAACGTGCCGGTAAACATTATTACTGGCACTTCTTTTCGGGACTGGCAAACTTATGAGACAATATCTACAGGAAAGTGTAGGGGGGGTGGGTGGCGTAGAGCACATGAAGAATAATGTGTGCTCTTGTCCATGGCTTCATGCCCAATTCCTCCAGTTTCTAAGCGCTGTAATAAAGTGTTATTATTACTGAATGTAATGGTACTCGATTTATCGACCTCGAAAGGATGAATGGCTGATTCGTTACTTGTGAAGAGCAGACTGGCTGCATGTGAGAGGCGGGCGCTTTACCCGCGAGCTATCCAGCCGTGCAGTTGCAACAAGTGCAAGACGACCCAGCTGCAAAGAGAGGGAGCAGAAAGCAAAGGAATAAACGGTGCATCCAAAGGGAAACAACACTGAGCTAAACAAAACAACAACAGTACAGAGCACCCTAATGGACATGTACATGAAATGACAAGGTTACTGCAGAGTATCCACTGCGACGAGGAAAGAAAGGCTAGAAATAGACAGCCTCCTCTAAAGAGAGACAGATGTGCCGCGCAAAGAGGATTTAGGTCGCATTCTACAGGATTAGGAATTCTTTAAACAGAAAGCTCGGGAAAATAATATGGTGGGAACACAATTTATAATAAATAGATCTGTTCGCCATTTCAAAAGATTGGGAAATTGCAAAAGGAATTCTTTTTAATCTTCTGCTTATTGTATATTTCGGGGATTTATACAGCGCACCGCTGCCATTTGCATGGTCTCCAGGCACTCTGGCGGGTCTGAAAGAGGCAGGCAAGGTAGCTCGGGGGTGGGGGGGGGGGAGCATCCTTTAGCGTTATTGCTCTGTAGATATGTGCAGTTCATAAGAACCGGGTAATGTGGGCGAGTCGGCTTCTAGGTGTTGTGTGTCAAGGGCATAGAAGCATGTGTGCCCAGATGGGAGCCTTGTGTCCCTGGTGCTAAGGTGCATTGGCCATGGCAGTGGTATGCAAGGTCTTGAAGAGGTGCAGTGTTCTTTTGTTAGGTCCAGATGGGAGCCTTGTGTTCCCATGGTGCTAGGGTGCATTGGCGGGTGCAGTGGTAGGTAGGGTGTTGAAGAGGTGCAATGTTGAGGTGTTATCTTCAGATGGGCACCTGATGTTCCCATGGTGCTAGGGTGCATTGGCGGGTGCAGTGGTAGGTAAGTTGTTGATGAGGTGTAGTGTGGTTATGTCCAGATGGGAGCCATTTGTTCCCATTCCACTAGGGTGCATTGATGGGTGCAGTAGTAGATAACGCATTGAAAAGGCGTAGTGTTGTGTTATGTCCAGATTGGAGCTGTGTGTTTCCATGGTGCCAGGGTGCATTGGCAGGTGTGGTGGTAGGTAAGACTTTGACGAGGTGTAGTGTTGTGTTGTTGTGTCCAGAAGGGAGCCCTGTGTTCCCATGGTGCTAGGGTGCATTGCCGGGTGCAGTAGTAGGTAACATGTTGAAAAGGCGTAGTGTTGTGTTATGTCCAGATGGGAGCCGTGTGTTCCCATTTTGCGAGGGTGCATTGGCCTGGGCGGTGGTAGGTAAGATGGTTGAAGAGGTGTAGAATTCTGTTTGAGATCTGCAGGGAGGGATTTCAAATTGTGAAAAAATACTCTCCAGAGTTACAGAAATCATTTAATGTAATTATGTGTGAATTAAATAATGCAGGTGGGCTGGTGGGGTAGCCCTTTGCAAAACAGTAACATTACGAAATGATAAAACCATTTACAGCAGAAGCTGAATTTTAAAGCCCGTAACTAGTTTGTCCCGCACTGGGCAAATCACAAATAAAGCATAGATATTATAGTGCGGTGGTCGCTGCACTATAGGTAAGGTGAGTATCAAGTTCCATAGGAAAACAAAACACTTCATTGCTAATAACTTTTGATTGTAATGACGGATTTGAATGATATTTTGCAAACACAAAGTTTGTCAGGACCCCAACTCCACCCAGATTAGAAATTGTGGGAAACATTTGTTGGAAAATAAAGTTATTAAGAAAGGGAAAAAAGTGTTTTCGGCCTACTCTCATTCATTTTCCCAAAGAGACAAAGTAAACATACGCGCAACGCACAGCAAAAACCGCTGGACGGTAATGGACCAGGGATGAAACAACTTGGGCACGAAGCGAGAGCTCGAGCTACAGGAGGATTCTGGGGTTATTCAATCCAGAGGTAAACATTTTGATAGAGAAGGGGGTGCCCTCTTCTGCCAACATCGTAGCTATATTTATATATGTCCCACAATGCATCAGCAAGGTTTTTCAGATATGAAAAAGCCACCATTTTATTTTTTTGCTCCATGCAAGAGATAATCGGGCTTATAACGGGTAGAACCGGGGTTGACCGAAAACAAAAACTGCTAAAAGTGCCATTTAGAGGAGTTAAAAGCAGGACATGGCATCAAGCTAGGGGGTCGGAGGAGGACACCATGTGAAATTGGGGAGTCGGAGTTGACTTCTAGCTCAAACATTTTCACATAACCAGATTTATACTGGGGATAACCAGGGTTCTAGTAGAAAACGGGATCAGGAATGTAAGTGTGTCACACCAAAATAACTGCAGTTATTTGCGGGCGTTTACGGATAACTGAGGTTATTTGTAGTACATTGCAAATATAACCGCAGTTATTGAAAAACGTTTTTAAAAAAGAGAGACTTAAAAAATGTGACTTAAAAAATGTGATTCGTGCCAAAAAAGGGGGGGGTTACAGCTACCATGAGGTGGGGGGTACTGGGTGTGGCCGAAGAATTACTTTAAGGAATAGAATGGGGAAATACAGAAAGTGTACCTGGACGAAGGCCAAAGGACATGGCTAGTCTGGCCAAAAGAAACCTAGTAGTGTGGCCACGGCATTGCTGGGGGGGGCTGAGGGGGCTATAACCCCTGGTCTTTTGGTTGTAGCCCCGGATAGAAGTTCAGGTGCTACAACCATAATGATAGCTAGCCCCGAGACCCACCAGTCCCGGAAATTAGCTTAGCCCCTGATCTTTTCCAGACCTAGCAACACCCCTGGCCACGGCCAAAGGCCATGGCTAGTGGGTCCATTTAAGAAACCAATTGGAGTGGCCCCTGCTAAAGGCATTGGGCACTGGCCGTGGCTAGTGAAACCAGAAGAAAGCTATTGGGGTAACATGGGGTAACCACAGCCGAAGTCCGGGGCCACTGGTCATGAGTGAAGGCTATGGCTAGCGAATAGGAAATAAAAATAGTGTTTTGGACATTTTTATTACATTGAGGACAACTAAGTTTAGTAACCATTACTATTGAAAGAGTTGAAACAAGCAACGTAGGCCACCTTTCAAATAATAGTTTCTTTAAGTCAATATTTGGTTTCAGAATGAAAAACATGAGAACATTTTTTGAAACATTAGGAATGTATGTGGCTTCAACGACAGGGCAAATATGTTAAGCTAAAGAATGACTCTTGTTTGATATATAAAGTGTCCTTTATTTAAATTCTACAATTTGAAGCATTTTGGTTTACTTGTAAACTATTGTTTTATGTATTTTGTTAGAGCAAAAAGACCTCCTGAGGATCCACCAACTTAAGGTGGTGAAACCTGTGTGGAGGCACGCAATTACCAAAGCACACGACAAAAGAAGTGCATCTGTGTCGTAATTCAGAATAAATGACGCTGTATGAATAAGCTATAACAACTGCATAGCATCTGGCGCATCTGTTCAAACATCTGCACAGAACAATTTCCTATATACACGCGTTACTTCAGGGCAGCCAAAGTAGTAGTGGATGTGAGCAAGCGACAAGACCACACATTTATAAAGAACCAGAAACATCCCCCAGTGAGAAGATGAAAAGGCTGACTATTATAAACAATAGGAGTACAGACCTCAAAGTGTTAACTTATCCGTGACAGCTTCAGCCAATTATGAAATTAGGAAATCACCGAGAGGAGCATCCGTGAGAAAGGGGAGGACGACAAACCGCACCTATGTTAACTATTTGGTGCTTCGCATAAATTCAAAGAGGATTTTGGGAGGAAAAAAAATGATTTTTACATATAAGACAGGTCTGTGACTGGCATTCAAGCCTTCAAGCCTGCATCCCTTCTGAGCACATAACGCACACTGGCCTTTCCCCCAGTTTCATTCATAATGACACCCTACAAGTAAAGCGAGGGCAACTTCAAGACACATATGCATATTTGGGGAGAGATATCCTTCAGGCATCAGCTGCTGGCTCTCCTGTATGCATCACTTTCGCAACGCCTGCAGCACTAAAATCGTGCTGGGCGCTAGTCGTGGGGGACTGAGGGAGCACTGCAGCACCCCAATTCAAGGATACTTTTTGGGGATAGCCGGGCCACTTGATGCCCTGGACGCAATGCATTCACTATAAAAGTAATCAATACAAAATATTCGAAATATGTTCATTCTATATAAAAGATTCGATATATAAACACTGTATACCAAACAGACAAGTGGAAAGGAAGTTAAACTTGTCGTTCCACAGTCACCAGAGTAGCACCAAGATGGGGCAATAAAAAGGGGGACTAGACCCAGGAAAGGAGGCAGAATCATGATCAACAAGGAGTCAGAGAGGGCTCGTGCGTGCGGTGGAGGATGCCACGATTGAGCAGGAAAGCAGCCGTTATGAGAATCTCGTACCAAACCCTTCATAAATGGGCAGGAGAAAGATGCACCGTAGGTCCACAGAGGTTGGGTGGTCCATTGGAAGACCCCAGAAGAGCAACTAGCTGTAAGAAGCTGGAATGACAGGAAGGGGGGGGGGTGGGGCTGCATTGCATGTGGAAGCCAGGGGAGGAGGTCAGCACCTGCAAGCCAGGGAAATTGACAAATGCAGATCAGCACTGCAGTGCTGCACAGGTGGCTTCACAGAGAGGACTCGCTACCAAGAGAAGGAGACTCTGAAATAACTGATGCTGCAGTCTGGAAGTTGGAGTCATGAAAAAGAACAGTCCTCGAGACCTATTCATTCCACTCCAACACTCACTGTCTCATCACACCAAGAATGAAATGGGCCAGAGCCGGCGGAACCAGTTTCCCGGTCATTAAAGCAAATCTTTGGAACGCACTACCACTGACCTTAAGATCTGAGCAATCCTACTGGGTCCTTCCGTAAACTATTGAAAAAGTGGCTCCTCACTTAGGAGTCCCCCTCCTGACGATCCCCGATTGGTTCAATACCTGTAGGCTTGCCTTTTATCCTGTAACATAATGTCTGTAACCCCCAAAGAGTGTGCCCCTCAGAGAGGAAGACGGTGCCAAGTAGAATGGGATGATGCATTCTTGGAAATACAGCAAAAGTTTTGAAGCAGCCAAAAAATATTGCATTGGAAGAGAAAGAGTGCTGATGCCGGATTATGGGAAACGTAGTCAAATTGCTAAAACATCCATAGGCCATTGAAACAGAAAGAGTAAGGACACTGCATTCTGAGAAACGTAGTATGAGTAACAAAGACTTCAAAAGACACTGAAAAAGAATTGTCGCAGGGTGCAATCCCACTACACGCTGCCAGCTGCAGTAATCATCATAAAACCGTCACAAAGAGAAGGAACATCTATGATAAAGAGAAACAATCCATTCAGGGCATTAAAGTCGAAGCCCTCAGTGTTTTGAAACCATGTGAAAGAAACTATACAGACATACTGACAAATGAAAATCAATTGAATACAAAGAATTGCAAATGATGACGACTTGCTACACCCAACATGGAAGTGTATATGAGTACGTGTCGTGCATGTATGTGCGTCTGTGTTCGCTCTGAGCAGCAATGTTTAATGCATGTACAGCTTTACATTTCTAAAGTGTATCCAATGTGCTCTATAGAATAGCAAGTGATCATTTATACAGCGAGCACTTGATGGCCACACCTGCATCTACCCAACTCCTAGTTTCCTTCTCCGTCATTGCTTCCTCTCAGGCTTATTCTGTACTCCTAGATAGCCACGCTGTGATGTCATCACCTACAAGATACAGGCTCCTCCTTTCAGAATGGTGGAGTGCTTCTAGATGGCCACGCTGTGATGTCATCACCTACAAGATACAGGCTCCTCCTTTCAGAATGGTGGAGTGCTTCTAGATGGCCACGCTGCGATGGCCATCACCTACAAGATACAGGCACCCCTTTCAGAACGGTGGAGTGCTTCTAGGTGACCACGCTGCGATGGCCATCACCTACAGGAGACAGGCTTCTCCTTTCAGAACTTGCAGAGTCCTTCTAAATGATTGCGCTGGGATTGTCATTACCTACAAGAAATTGGCTTCCATTTTCACAATTAGTCTGGGGTAGTTTCTCGCAACAAGGTCCTGCTTGCCTCTTCCCCTACGGAGGGTATTGCATAGCAGGCTAACCCCCCTAGCCTCATAGTGAAAGGCTCCTTCCTGGGGAAAAGTGACAATCCTGTGATTCGTCACGCCACACTGGGGTGGTCATCACCTACAAGATACAGGCTCCTCCGTTCAGATCTGTGGAGTGCTTCTAGATGGCCACGCCACGATGGTCATCACCTACAAGATACAGGCTCCGCCTTTCAGAATGGTGGAGTGCTTCTAGATGGCCACGCCACGATGGGTCATCACCTACAAGATACAGGCTCCTCCTTTCAGATCTGTGGAGTGCTTCTAGATGGCCACGCTGCAATGGGTCATCACCTACAAGATACAGGCTCCTCCTTTCAGAACTGTGGAGTGCTTCTAGATGGCCACGCTGCAATGGTCATCACCTACAAGATACAGGCTCCTCCTTTCAGATCTGTGGAGTGCTTCTAGATGGCCACGCTGGGATGGTCATCACCTACAAGATTCAAGCTCCCCCTTTCAGAATGGTGGAGTGCTTCTAGATGGCCACGCTGCGATGGTCATCACCTACCTACAAGAGATAGGCTCCTCCCTTCAGAATTGTTGTATACACTTAGATGACCTCACCTGCAAGAAACGGGTTCCCCTTTTCAGAATTGCTGATGAATTCTGGATGATCACGCTGGGATGGCCATCATCTACAAGAGACAGGCTCCTCCTTTCAGAACTGTGGAGTGCTTCTAGATGGCCATGCTGGGATGGCCATCACCTACATGTGATAGGCTCCTCCTTTCAGAACGGTGGAGTTCTTCTAAACTATCATACTGGGTTTGTCATTACCTACAAGAGATTGGCATCTATGTTCACAATTAGTCTGTACCCCTAGATGATCATGCTGGAACGGTCACCATCGACAAGTGATCCGCTCCTCCTTTCACCATTGTTCTGTGCTCCAAGAGCACCGTGTTGGGTTGATCGGTTCATAGTGATAATACCGAATCAAAAAATCTCGAAAACAAAAATCTCGAATACAAAAGGCCGAAAAAAAAAATGTCGAATTTTTTTTTCAATATGTTTTTTTCCAAAATGGGGGGGTTTCCCCCCCAACCCCTCTTTTTTTCATTTTTTTTTTTATTTTACCCCTTTTTTTTACTTACCTGACCCCAAAAACATATATAAATAAATAAATAAAAAATTCGATATTTTTTTTTAGAGATTTTTGTTTCGGGCTTTTTGTCATTCGAGATTTTGTTTTCGAGATTTTGACTGACCACCGGGTTGATCACCTCCTACAACCGATCGGCTCTCCTTCCTGCAGCAATAGTTTCAGCCTAATCTTTTCAAGACCGTGTCCCCCCCAGGGTACTTCTTCAATGCGTGTCCCCCCCAGGGTACTTCTTCAATGCGAGTGGCTCAGTGTCCAAAAGAGATCAATTAAACCACTGTCCCCCCAGCTGTTGAGGGCCCACTTGGGATGAAGACGTTCTCTTTGCGGTGTCCTCCTCCAGATGAAGGCGTTTGCCCTTTTGGAATCATATGGAAATGTAGACCATTTTCAATCGCGTAGTTTTGATACGACTAGAGAGCGAAGTCAATTTCCATTTGCAACCCAGAATGCTTGAACCCAATAGAACATAAGCCCTGCCAAGCCTTACTTGGGCAAGTGCAGGCACGCATTCTAATCTCACTCCGTGACCTCCAACACTCTGGACTTCAGTCCCCAAGGGCGTTGCCACCTCCAGAGCATTGAGACAATAACAATGGTAAAAGGCGCTATATAAAATGACAAGTGCAACACGATAAGATAATTGGAGTTTCAAATGATGGCTATGGGGCAAAAAGATGTTCACTTTGCAGTGTGGTTCTTTAATGCCTAGCTTTGCAGTCTTTCTTCTGCCAACAGCACTTTGCATGCTGCCACTTTTAAGCAGCTGTATGGGAGGCACTTCCATTCGGGGGCACGAGGAACGCCGGGGCATTGCCACAACACAGCTCAAACTCCTGCTCGCCCTCCAGCTCCTACAGGCACGTATACTGGTGGATTTACTTTAATAGGCACAAAATGACTGTTTTACAAACGGTTACAGTCCAACCGAGTTGCAGTTTGCACAGATTTCGAGAAATCTGTAAAAACGATTTTATACAAATGTTCAGGTTTCCTACAGGTATTTTTTACTTTTACTCGCGACAGCTCAACAACAACTTCCCAACTCGGCCATATTGGTGGAGGCGAGGGGGGATTGCCTCCATTTTCATCTATTCAGGAAGTGACCAGTGTGTGACTGGCTGAAGTGAGGCAGATCAATCTTGACATACACCTTGCTGAGTGAACTGCTAGTCCCAGAATGCAACAGAGTACTGCCTAAGCAGCCCAGAATTACTGAAGGTGTCGCTCTTGACCTAGTGCCCACCATGCTCGGATTGGTCTATCGAGAAAGATTGCATTTCGGTGAAGGGCCAATTAATTAGTTCACTGTTCTGGTAGTCTTTTGGTTCAACGATGAACAGCCAATCAGCTTTTGAATTCACTTTGACCCAAAATGGACCCCAAGTTAACCAATAGCAGTTGTGGAGCTTGTTTTACTGCTGCCAGGTCTATTTCTTCTCCGAGAATGATCCTGGGGTACACAAATGTGTCTACAATTCTTCTAAATGTATGCAGATTTTTCTCATGAATATTAATAAGAGATATCCTGAAAACCCACCCCGATTCCGGCACTCGAGGACTGGAGTTGGACAACCCTGGTTAAGAGCATTGTGCACGCGACACATCGAGGCGTCGCGAGCAGGTGCGACTGGGCTCTAAGAGTGCTTCCGCATGAACGCCCACTCTCAGAGCGCACAGGATGTCGATATGTTCCTGCAGCGGGAAAAGCGATACTCTCCCTAACCTAACTCAGATCTCCCACAGTGATCTCTGCCCCTCGTATGATGGCGGCAAATTACCCGCTAGGCAGAGTGAGAGGGAAGGCCTCTCCAGGACCCGGCTGGCTGTTGACTGCGGCAAATTAATTGTTGAAATGAAGTGCCGTGCCACATTCAGTTCCATGAAAGGCAGAAGCTGACCCCGGAGCGCGAGGAGAGAATAACAGGTCCCAGGGGTGGTGGCACTTTAATAGACGCCGTTACTCAGTCAAACCGTGCTGGGATTTGGAAAATAACTGTTGAAAGCTTCGGATGACGCAGCGTTCAGCGCTCCAGTCCTGGCTGATTCTATCCCTGTAATGAAAATGAGCCAAAATGGCAGCCCTGGCGCTATACAAGACCCAGTTGCATTGTTTAACCATGTCCAATCCCGGCCCTGCTGCTACAAGTAGCTTTTAATTAGGACTGTAAAAAAATTGTGTTTTGCAGCAGAATGCTTCAGCCAGACTTATCCCTCATTTGGGACCCTAGGCACTTGGGAGGGGGTCATTGCACTGGCTTCCATTGAAACAATGTATCCAGTCTAAAGCCCTGCGCTTGGTACATGCAACTTCCAATACCCAGTTCCACCTCTTCTTCAGTGATCGGTTTGTTCTGTACAAGTCCTCATACTTATTGAGATCTATGTCTGCTGGCCTTCTTGTCGTACATAGGTTCAGACTTAATAGCTGTACTAGCTTCCACAGTTCGGTCTTCTAAACTATGGAATGCCCTGCCATCCAGGTTCGACTTATGGCAATCCAGCTCGCGTTTGGCTAGAACTTAAAAACATCCCTCTTCCTCCAGCTCCTCTGCTCTTTAAGGTGGTGATGTATTGTTTGCTTGTTTGATTTATATGGCGCACCAAACCCGAAGGTATCTGGGCGCAAGAAGGTTACAAGTATACTTGAGGCATGAGTTCGAGAAGTTTACAGTTGATATGTACATAATGACACAGTAAGACTATACCTATTAGTACAAAGGACATATACATGATGATACATTTACATGATGCAATTAGATATACATAGTGGTACATAGGAAATACAGTAAGAAACAGGAATAGGCGCGCAATAGACAGTCGGTGGCAGAGGTTATAGCGCCAAAGGAGTCATGTGTCAATAGCCGAACGAGGGTTAAGCTCTCCTAGGAGTGTCAGATGTCCTTTGCTATTGTCAGAACTTTACATTAGGCTTTGTATTGTAGCCTTAGGCTGAGTTTTTGTAGACCCTGATATTTGCTTAGCTTCGCGCGACAGTTGGCGCGCCGCTTGTGATGCCCTCATAACCATTACTGCTTAGGTACAGGGCGCGTGTAATAGACATTGTTTGGTTTCAAAACCCCGTTTACTTTTTCATGTTGACAATCAGCTGCACCAGGCATGTTTACCTGATCTCTGGTTGTCTCGGGAGGATAGCTCAGGGGCAACACGCTCGCCGACGTGCAGTAACACAGGTTCGGTCCCCGGGTCTGCGCTTAGAAACCTCTGTGTATTGAGCGAGTTATAAAAAACACAATTATAATTATAAAAATGCTCCAAGACTTAATTCTATGGAGAGCATAAAGTGCCCTTGTTGTGGAGGAGGGCCCCATCACTGCGGTACTTGATTAAAGTGTTTAAGGAGCTACCCGTGTGTCTCCTTCATAGGTCAAGGGTCTTTGAACTCCATATGCAGTCAAATGAAGGGAAAGTCTTGAAAGCAGCCCTCTTATCGTAAAAGTGTATGGGTGGGAACGTGTGCTGTTTGGGCCTATTAACACCGCACTTTCACAGAACTGCACATTTCTACAAGCGGGCAATGAGACTGGTTAATCCTACTGCATGATTTGGTTTAGCTTAAAAAACACACACAATTAGAATTGCCATTAAGATGTGAATCGCTAAATGTCCAACACACATTTAACGACATTTGCCGCATAAACAGTGCCCAGTTATTTTGCTGCCTGCAATTCACCCTCGTGTCACTGTGCACAATGAATGCACTCTGAGCAAGGTGCTATTGTGAATATGATCATTTAATATATAATTTCGTACTGTTTGATGCCTTTCAAGACAACATCCGTGGCAAGTTTGGAAGTGGCTGCGTTAAGATTCCTATTGAACCAGAATTGTAATCGTGTGCTGTGTAAATAGGATTTACAGTACAGCGCTACAAGGGAAATTCAGACGCTTCACGACGCTAGAAGAACAAGCATTAAATGCAAAGCTCTGGGCCAATAAGAGGAGGCAGAGAGTCCAGCCAGCTGTGGGGGAATCCGCCCCTTTGGGGTATGCTTTGCTTGGCCGCCCACAGATCTGGAAGGCAGTGAAGGGACACACAATAATTCTGTTTTCATAATTGCTGGGGGGGGGGCGGTGTATTCTGTCCTCAGGTTCGGTTTAATGGTGTTGCAGCAGAGTCAAGAGCCCAGTACTCCTCCTATTGGTCTGACTCGGTGCCTGGGGCATTTGTAGGACCACTGTTGGCGCTAGACTACTCTACTGCGCGCGCCATAATGCTATGATGAATTATTGTACAGATATCTTGGGTGCTTACAACAATATGCTTTGGGACTGAAGAGGGAATTCAAATGGATTCTGAATCCCAGGTGCGACTACTGAGTTATTTATTTATTTGTAGAGCACTGAAGTGCATGGGCGTCAAAGCGCTTTGACACGTAAAACAGTACTGAGATTAACAAAACACGAAATAAGAATAACAGAGCAGGAGACCAGTGATACGGTCAGGAAGTCAGACCCGAGTGGGGGCGGGGGGGGTGAAAATTAACTTTGAGGAGGTATGTATTCAGGTGGTTTCAAAAAAAATAGAAACTAGATTTTAAACAATGTGGAAGCATGTTCCACCAGTCTGAGGCTGATTTTTGGAAAGATCTGCCACCAGAGCAACTCCACTTCTAGCGTTTATTAGTTAAAAGGTGTGTGGTTGAGCAGAGAACAGCTATAGAGCAGGTTTCATGAGATCCAGTGTCAACAGGGCTACGTAAAGTCTTGCAGCCTGGTTCTGGATCAGGCAGTTTTTCCAAGGTCCGTGTACATTTTCTTGCAGTAGCCTGAACTCTGATCAGCAGCACCCAATGCTCAGTGTAAGACAGACATGGTATCAAGAGAGACACAGACTCAAAGCTATTTGTTTTAAAAACCTTTATTTATTTACTAAAGTGCCTGGGTTGGTGTAATGCCTAACTGGCCCGAACACTAATGGGGCGGTTCCCTTAACTCATGTTTCTAAGGGACGTCGATGTCTGGCGGTCCAAAATAAAAGCTGGTCTGTGTCTAAACCTATGCTTGCCCTCACTCTTTAACAAAAATATGTTAGAAAGTCTTTTAAAAGTAAAAAGTGGTGATTTGACGAAAATAGAAAACCAGGATTGGTTTCAGGTGGTCTTCTCAACAGGTGTAGGTTGGTCAGCTTCAAAAGAATGAGCTCAATCAAAGGGATTGTTCATAGGACCTTCTCCATGGTTCGAACAATGTCAATGTCTTTAATGCCCTGGGGTTCCCTACCCCAAGCTTCAATTCTTTAGTAACACAAAATAACCAAGGTTCCACTTTGATTAGCCTCGTAGGGCTCCCTTGCCCAAGCTTAGACCTCTTGAGTTTCACAACACAAGTTCAGTTTGTCACCATCCCCCATATACAGTTCTTTCAAGGGATAGCATCAAACACTCTAAAACGCCAGGTTCTTTGATCCTCTTAAGCACAACCACTTCCTTCTCAAACATTTGAATCCAGGGCTGTCTGTCAGACTTGACCTTATTAATCAGTGTGGCGTTTAACCAAACATCCTGTTCCTTCAGTTCATAAAGCCCTTTTCTAACATGGGCTGCCCCGGGTAAATTTGACGCCATCTCAAGCTTTAATAAATAGACCAAATTGTCCCACAAGGCACCCGATTCTGCCACAATCTGAGCAGTACCTTAGGGACTTTGATGCTGACCGAAGATCAATTGGGCATTTTCAGAAAACCTTATTCCGAGGTAAACATAACACTTGACTATATTCAAGGGTACAGCATGGCACTAGCGTACAAATTGGACTGTTACTGGAATGGGGGCTTAAAGACCAGTCTTTTAGTTTTACCTACATTCAAGGATAGACCCAGCTGTTCACATTTATTCATAAACGTAACTAACGTTATCCTCAGGCCCTGTGGGGAAGAAGACAATTACAGCATCATCAGAAAAAAGAGCCCTGGGTACCTTCTCTGGGCCAACCTTGGAGAGTCTTTACCCCCAGCAAGCAATGCGTCAAATGCTTCCTCGATAAAGATGGAAAACAAGAGTGCAGCCAAGATGCATGCTTGTCCAGCTCAATTTTTAACATTAAATCGTTCTGTTAGCTCTCCATCCAGGCCAACTAACACTTGATTTGTTTTCCCTATACAACATTTGTACCATGGATTTTAGCCCTCATGCCATCTTCTTCCTCTCTAAAACTTGCCAGAGAAGGTCCCTCGGTGCACTATCAAATGCTGTCCTGAGATCCACAAAAATGGCATACAACTTAATCTTGTTCAGGACGACATATTTTTGGATAATGTTGAACAGGCAAAAACTCTGATCAACCGTGCCAATTCCACGTTGAAAGCCTGCCTGTAACATACTTATCAGCCCATTTTCTGTTACCCAGGACTGAATGTTTTCCAAAACTACCTTCACAAATCTTTTGCCAGAGCTATCCAGCAATGATATTGGCTGGTAGCTTCCCGGGTTCTCCTTCCCACCCTTTTTATAAATTGGAATGATTTGTGCTGATCACCAGGATTCCGGCACAATATTAGTGGTAATGCAGGCACTGAACAATTGCCACAAAATTGCTGCCCGCATAGACCGTTCTTCCTTATAAATGTCTACGGGCACTTTGTCTGGACCTGCAGCCTTCCCAGACTTCAGCGAGTCAATTGCATTTTCTACATCTTCAATACTGAACATACAGCCCTCCACAGTTCCACTGGCACAGGCATCCATTTCTCCCACATTGGCCATCAGCCCCCCTGCATCATATCTGACAAATAAATGGAACACTGAATGTCTGTCTCCCCTGACCTCTGTGCCCAAAACCAACTATCAAAACGCTACAAAAATCTTTAGCCCTAAGGGCCGTAGCCAGAGATCCCCAATTAGATTTACGGAAATATTCCTTCTTCTGTTTAGTAATCAACTCGTACCTATGGCGTATCAGACTTAACACAGATCGATCTACGGGAGTAACCTGTTTTAATACATCCGTTAGTTCTTGTTTGGCCAGGCCACACTCTACATTGTACCATTCAGATCTTCACACCGCTTTAAATCTTATTTGCCTAGCAGTTTGGGTGAGAGAAGGAACCAGACCTTCGACCACCTACTCGAAGGAATCTAGAACCTCAATCCCATTGGTCTCATGGGAACATACTTTCTGCAGAAGCAGAAGAATTCTGTCATAATTGTGGCCTAAAGTCACTCTGGGGCAATAGACACAATTTGACACACTTACACCCATGACCCTGTACAACCACAAGTTGATTTAATACCTCCCTAATGGGGTATTAATTGGCTAAATTGTAACTTTGTCAGTGATCTATGGTCACTGTCAAACTCGTCTAAGACTTTAAACTTGCCAATCTTAGACCATGCTCCTGCTGACACAAAAATATAATCAGGATAGGTGAGGCTAGCTCAGGGGCAATGTGCTTGCCTTAGAAGCAAGACGACACGAAACACCACAGGTTCAATCCCTGGGTTCGTGCTAGAAACCTCTGGGTATTAAGTGCGTAATAAATAACATATCATATCATATCAATCAAGGAGGAGCCGAAAGGCCCCTCAAAGCAGCTAGTTGGTCACAAGGGAAACGTCCATTACATGCTCTTAACTCAATCTCGTAAAACATTTTGCTTACATTAATGGCCGCTCCACTTGTCCTCTTAGGGTACGGGGCCTGCACGGATTAGAAATGAAGCGAGAGGCCAGTGCAGTGCAGAGGGCCTGGGAAGGAAGAGGAGAAATGGAGACTGAAGTAGGCTTGGTGAGCTCCTTGCAGATTTTGAAAAGTTGGGTCGTGTTTTTAGTGGTTTTACAGATGCGGGCTTGGATATAGGCCCTCCTCTTTAAGCTTCAATACTCTTGGTATCTTATGCCCATCTACAATACAGTGAAACATTCCCATCCCCATCCCCATATATTTGATGGGGAATTCTGAACATCCAAATTTCCTTCCAACAAGAGGGAGTCTGAGCCCGGTAAAGAAGACTCAGAGCCAGATACTGTACTTCGCACTTGCTTTTACCCATCGACATTGACTTTCCCCGTCATTACGTGGAAGACGTTACGGCTGACCCACTATTCACCTTTGCTCAACATGAATTTTTCCGCCAGTCCATAAATCTTGATATCGACCCACACCACCCCTCCCCAAGGTGGATTTGTTTTGTTTGCTAACCTCTTAGATTGATGTAGAACAGGCTTGCGCAGACGTGGCCAGTAGCCAAGGGGCGAGTTGCTGCAATTGAAATACAGCAGATCAATGGCCGCGCAGCAATGGATCCGCGATCACTCCCAACGCGCTTTCGCTACGAGAAGATGACGATGCTTGTGCAGAGTTCATTGTCTTCGGAGAGTTGTTATGTTTCTGTATGCCCCGGCATATTGTCTGGCACCGCGTCTATCGCAGCGGTCTGCAACCTTTAGCTCGCCAGATGTTTTGAACTACAAACCCTATACCTCCTAGCCAGCATAGTCAATTGAGAGGGATCACGGGAGTCGCGGGTTGCAGACCCCTGGTCTATGCTAAACAGGTGCACAGTAGCAGTATGCTGGGAATCGCACTGAGGCAAATTGTACTTTGGGGAAAATTGCCTATTAATCCCTTCAGCCTAGTGCCACTGGATTTCCATTGCTTGAAGTTCACATTTGTACCATAAAGCAGTGTAATAATACATGATGGCCCGCAAGCCTGCGTGTGAAAAGACATTTGCCTATTCTTGTTTACCATAATGCTAAAATGGCGTTACTGGCGATGTCTAGGATGGTTCTATGTTTTTTTCATCATCATTCAATTTTACGACTGCCTTTTAAACGAGTACAAAATTACGAAAAAGGACATCCATTTTTTTTAATGGGGGTTATCCCCCTCAAACTCCCACCTCCCCCGCCTAATTTTAACTATTCCCAAACCCCCCATACCCTTATCTGCCCTTTCCCACCCCCCCCCCCAAAAAATGTCGAGAAACTTTTCCATAATTTTATACACGTTTAAAAGGCAGTCGTAAAAATCGTTGTCGATAAAACAACGTTATAGCGCCTGGGTCATTCCCAGCACAGCGCACAGCATGTCATTGTTTCGAACAGTGGTGCCTCGTGCGATGCACGTCCACCGTGGAACATTTTCCCCATCTCTGCATCAGCACTGCCACGGGCAAGGTACATGGAAATGCAGGACGCTGACATGGGACTTTTTCGGACCACTACCTGCCCCCCCCCCCCCGCCCTTTGACACGCTGTCGCATTGCCACAACATAAATGGCAGTAAAAATGCAAAAAGAGCATTTATGGAAACCGGCCCTATAAAAGCCGGTGTCAGAAGTGCACTCCACTCAGCCATGCTGCTTTGAGGGATGCCTATCTGGATGGAAGGCATTCTCCCAGCATTCATAGCGTCTCAGTGGAGTAATGCACCCACTACAGAGGCCTGTGTTTGACCTCAAGGTCACTGGTTCAAATCCCAGCTGGTCCACTCAGCCCTTCATTCTTCCTCGGTGGATAAAAGGAGTACCAGTGAGTTAGGTAACAATACACATCCGTTATCTGTCAATAGCGCCAAGATGCCCCTGTGGGGGTGAACATGCACTATCCATGTGTAAAGTTATATGCATGGAAGCCAAGCTGAGACAATTGCCTGTTCTTGGAACAACGATTTT
Source organism: Ambystoma mexicanum (assembly GCF_040938575.1). Classification (NCBI taxonomy): domain Eukaryota; kingdom Metazoa; phylum Chordata; class Amphibia; order Caudata; family Ambystomatidae; genus Ambystoma; species Ambystoma mexicanum. Next base: position 556,622,497 of record NC_090940.1, read on the forward strand.
ACACTAAAATCGACCTCTTGGATTTCTCTAGTGGCTGGTTGAGCACATTGTCACACCCTAGAAGACTCTCACTGTGACCCGGAAGTGCTGCCATGGGCCGAGCCTACAATGATTCCTTTGGGGAATTCAGGGTGAACGTAGACACCCTTAGCACTGGGTACAACGCAAGTGGAGAAAAAAAAGGCATTTCGAGCCGTTACGCCACCGGTGTGCCGAACAAAAATTTGGTTTTGGTGGCTGAGGCCATCTGCAGCAACCCAGCAGAAGTTTCCTGTACATTTGTGAAGTAGTTGTATAACTCGAAACAAAGTTTGAGGTGCCCGAAAAACCTAATTCTAATGTAATTAGAGTTTTATTGGAACCAACTGCCTAGCAGAGGACTGAACACTTTTCAGGCACTCCTCCATTTTTAGTTTTGGGTATAGCACCACCTGTAAGCCGAAATTATTGCATTAGAGTACAGCTAGGGAGAAAGGGCATATGAGGATGGGCACAAAGCTTGTAGGTGTTTGGTTATCTACCCACCCAATGACGGCCCATGGCCGTGTGTGTCAATCCCTATGGCCATTCCCACCCACTTCATCTCCCTCCCCACCCAAAACACATCCGCCTGATATCTCTTTGAGCTAGCTCTATCAAGCCTTACAATCAAACCCTGTGTTCGAAGTGCCTGCCAGTGTTTTTTCAAAGCAGTCTTCTCAGAGTTAATGACTTAATTGGAGTTGTAAATGCGCACCTGGTGTAATAAAAATGTCTTAAGCAGGTCGGCCTTCCGCCGCTCGCTTTATAAGCACTATGCACGTCTTTCACTGAAGTCCTGTTGAAAACAAGCATTGGCAAAGCCAACAGGGTTGACTTGCGCAAAACCATTAGGTATGTGCCAGGCACTGCTATTATGCGCCCAATTAATCTCATCAGTCTGCAGCTGTTCCCATTGATGGCCAGTGAACACCAATATGCCAGGGCCTGGCAAATGCCTTTCCCATGCCTACACAAAAGCCAACACCTTTGCCACTTTCAGTACCCTCTATCCTCACCGCTAGCTTGCAGAAGAAGGGTGCAATAATGCATGCAGGGTGTTCACGACTGGGGTGCATTAGTCTAAGGAGAATCTTGCACAGGATTCAGGCTACTGCGGAGCGTTTTGGACTGCTGCCCGGAGGGCCCCCGAAGTAGACTTAGGCGTGGGGCAGGTCACGAAGCCCAGCTAGATGAATACAAGGAGGACGCAGAAATAGTTTTGAGAAGGAATGCATTTATTAGTGTTGGGCAAAATTGTATAAACATAACTCCTTGTCAGGATGGATTCCTTTGGGGGGAAACCCCAAATAACACAGGAGTCTGTGCATCATGATCCTCAATCTGGCAGCCCCTCCTGGCCCCTCCTGGTCCCATCTCAGGAGACACACTAGCTTCTCAGCCCCTCATAGTGCTGCAGGGTTTAGTTGTCCCCACTCGACTCCTAGTTCGGTTGGCTCGGTCATCTGCTGCATGTCCTGGGCTCGAGGAAGAACTCTTGCCTGGGCCTGGGGGCCCCACGTAGGCTTGAGCATTAGGCCGAGGCAGCAGCAGAGGAAAGGCCTGTGCAATCCCAGGCAAAGTCACAGAGCTTTCACGAGGAATCAGGCCCCTGTGCTGATCTTCAGGCTGCAGCAGGCTACATTCTCCTCTTTCCTGTGTTTAGGGTTCTGTCACTAGTCCCCAGTCCCCCCATCCTTATCTACCCCCCTCAACAGGTTGACATAACTGTGTGTCGGGGGATCCTCTGCTCCTCTTCCTACTCCTCCAGCCCTATACCTCTTCTGTCAGGTGTGTGGCATACCCGCCTGCCCACTCCTACTCCTCCAGCCCCCTTCTGTCACGTTGTATGCCATACCACCTGCCCACTCCTACTCCTCTTCACATCCCTTCTGTCAGGTGTGTGGCATACCTGCCTGCCCACTCCTACTCCTCCTCCAGCCCTCTTCACATCTCTTCTGTCACGTGGTGTGGCATACCTGCCTGCCCACTCCTACTCCTCCAGCCCCCTTCTGTCACGTTGTGTGGCATACCCACCTGCCCACTCCTACTCCTCTTCACATCCCTTATGTCAGGTGTGTGGCATACCTGCCTGCCCACTCCTACTCCTCTTCACATCTCTTCTGTCACGTGGTCTGGCATACCTGCCTGCCCACTCCTACTCCTCCAGCCCCCTTCTGTCACGTTATGTGGCATAACCACCTGCCCACTCCAACTCCTCTTCACATCTCTTCTGTCAGTTGTGTGGCATACCTGCCTGCCCACTCCTACTCCTCCAGCCCTCTTCACATCTCTTCTGTCACGTGGTGTGGCTTACCTGCCTGCCCACTCCTACTCCTCCAGCCCCCTTCTGTGACGTTCTGTGGCATACCCACCTGCCCACTCCTACTCCTCTTCACATCTCTTCTGTCAGGTGTGTGGCATACCTGCCTGCCCACTCCTACTCCTCCAGCCCTCTTTGCACCCCTTCTGTCAGTTGGTGTGGCATACCTGCCTTCCCACTCCCACTCCTACTCCTCCAGCCCGCTTCTGTCAGGTGTGTGGCATACCTGCCTGCCCACTCCTAATCCTCCAGCCCCCTTCTGTCACGTTGTGTGGCATACCTACCTGCCCACTCCTACTCCTCTTCACATCTCTTCTGTCAGGTGTGTGGCATACCTGCCTGCCCACTCCTACTCCTCCAGCCCTCTTTGCACCCCTTCTGTTAGTTGGTGTGGCATACCTGCCTTCCCACTCCCACTCCTACTCCTCCAGCCCGCTTCTGTCAGGTGTGTGGCATACCTGCCTGCCCACTCCTACTCCTCTTCACATCTCTTCTGTCAGGTGTGTGGCATACCTGCCTGCCCACTCCTACTCCTCCAGCCCCCTTCTGTCACGTTGTGTGGCATACCTACCTGCCCACTCCTACTCCTCCAGCCCTCTTTGCACCCCTTCTGTCAGTTGGTGTGGCATACCTGCCTTCCCACTCCCACTCCTACTCCTCCAGCCCGCTTCTGTCAGGTGTGTGGCATACTTGCCTGCCCACTTCTACTCGTCCAGCCCTCTTCACATCCCTTCTGTCAGGTGTGCGAGATAAACTCCTCTCAAGCCAACGGGGCCACTGATGCTCGAAATGGGGGGGGGGGGAAGGGAAGACATCAGGAAAGTCGCCAAAGACCAACCATGTGGGAATGAGGGGACTCCCTTGGCATGTTCGTGGTCAGTGATGGGGAATATCAGAGACCCCCTACTAAAGTTTATGGGGGTCTGTTACAGAGAAGGAAGCTAGAGGGAAGCGTGCCAGAGAGGGGACCTGGGAGTGAGCAAGACCAGTGCTTAAGTTGTTAAAAAATAAGTGCCAGAGCCCAACGATTTTCTATCACTCCTCTGACACTGCGGGTGGGCACCACTGCTGCCATCACCCATAGCTGCTCCCCACAGTGTCGATATTCGGGGTTACACTGCAGCTCGCACCTGCTCATTGTGGTTGATGGATGCACTGACTATCAGCACTTCAAGATTAAAGTGAGTCTGAGGCAATAAGTGCCGGGGCTCAAAAATAAGTGCCAGGGCTGAGCCCCGACAAACACCCCCACAAATTAAGCACTGCAGGAACCCAACAACATGGAGGAGAAAAGCAAGACTCCAGTGGAACACACAAGATCATTAATAAGGAAATTGACTGAAACGTGGAGCACATCCCGCGAAGGAGCTAGACGTTGTGGAATGGATGACATTCCTCTAAAGACTGAGGTCAGTGATGTGGGGAATAAATGAGTATGGTTAAAAGTGTTACTCAATTCATGCAAGAGCGAGCGACACCCAGTACGGGTTGTGAATCATTATGCAATACCCAATTAGGATTGACGCAATTGATTTGTGCGATTAAAATCATGGATGAATGAGTGAATGATTTCCTGCCGCTGGTTAGGAAGCATTACACTTTTCTCTTTCATTGCACCAGATAAGGGTTTTCTTTGAGTCTTTCTTCCATTTCCTCGCGAGGATAGCTCAGCGGCAACATGCTCGCCTTGGAAGCAAGACGACGCAAAGCAACACAGACTCGAGCCCTGGGTCCACGCTTAGAAACCTCTGGGAATTAAGCGTGTTATAAATAACCTAACATACTATATCATATGTCATATCATATATCATTTTGCTTCAGGATCTTGAATGCTCCAAACATTTGGAAAGGGGCCTTTATAAGGAAGGTCCAACCAAGGACTTTTCCCTCACAGCTCACCTTATTGTGATCTTATCCTGGACTGCGGTGTGCAGGGGTAGAACTGTACCAAAAAAATGTAGTGTAACTGGTCTGGGCAGGGGAGAGTAGGGGGAAGCATACTGGACCATGTGGCAAGGTGTTGCGGCTGGAGCACTGCAGTAGTCTAAGTGACTAGTAACTGAGGCTCCTATTGCACAGGGACATGAATGGACAAATCCTCTGTATAGAATGGTGAATATGGTCGTAAAAAGTAGAGGAATGGCCAACAGAAACAAAATAAAAGTAGTGGAACACCGTTCCTGACCGTACCCGCTCACTTCGATCACTGCTAGTGTGTATTTAAAAGGCATGGGTGTAAATATATTAACATTTGCATTTGCCTGGTGTTGGCACGAGTCATTTCCCATAAAAACTGCTCCCTGACTCCAATTTCCCCTTTTGCTGAACAACTGGGAATTTGCTGCCATTAAACTCACATAATGGAAGCAACAGAAAAAAAAAACCCACACATAATTACTGTGGCTTTCGAAGCATCATATACTCCAGAGTTCCCAGAGAAACTGCCCACTCGGATAGCAATTGCCCTCAGACAGGCGCGGCGCGCGGACTCTGCATCTCAATGAAGCCCAACTCGCTGACTGGGACCGTTTCCCCGGCAACCATGTTCCGCTTGAGAGGGATATCGATTACCCGCAGGAATGAGTTTCCACTTGGAGGGACCATGAGAATGCAGAAGGCGAGGGGAGGAAGGTTAAGGATGTCCGCGAGAGGTCTGCACGCCGCGGGGAGGATGGGAAGCGGGCACTTTGGCGGGCAGCACAACCCCATTTCAGGAGGTGGGTCAAGAGTACAGCGGGATAGATGGGCCCAGTCCACTGTGTTTGTAGCCCTGGATCCCAACTGGAAAGAGAATTGAAATGTGCAGGTGCGTTGTAGGCAACCTGCAAATGTACAGATGTTTTGGAATGCAACTTCCATCAGCCCTAGCCACTATAGTCAATGTGGAGGGATCATGGGAGTCGAAGTCCAATAGACCTGGAGAGACACAGGATCCCTGCCCCTGTAGAGGGATACACTCGCCGTTGCCCAACACTGGTCTAGTTGCCTAAAGTTCCTTTCGTTGTCTACCAGTCTCCACAAAACTGTCACTGTAAAAACTTAAGGAAGGAGATGTAGTGCTGGAGTTAGCTCAATAGGAATGCAATACATTTATTACGAAAGTATGCTCAGGTTATTATAAATTGGTCACTGATGGCAAGCCTCTTAAAAACTCCTTCAAGGGATGCAACCTACATGGGTTAGATGTATAATTATGGGGGTCAATAAAACATGATGATCAGTCAATGAGTCCACTTGTCTCTTGAAGATACAAGAGTTTGCAAGACGGGCACTGTATGTTCAAGGCCGATGTCTTTGCAACCCTCATCCCTATACATTCTCTTTGGAGCGGACCTCGTGAAGTCCTGCAAGGTGTTGAAAACCTGCCATCTCTTCCATGTTATCTAAAAATTGTATGCTTGTTTATTTATAACCCGCTTAGTACCGAAGAAGTTTCTAAGCGCGGACCCGGGGTTCGCACCTGTGTTGTTCCGTGTAGTCTTGCTTCCAAGAACAGCGCGTTGCCACAGAGCTATACTACCTGTGCAATCCATCCTGATTATCCAATGACTCTCGTCCTTCCACCGAATGAAACACTTACTTCTTGCTACACTACTACTTAGTGCCTTGAAGCAGTCACCCAACAGGGGGATGAGCTCAACAAAGAACACCACGTACAGAAATAACGATCTACAGAATTCAGACAGTTTCAAGGCGACTACTTTTAACGCCACATGTATGTACCAGGCTCCCATTTTAGGTCTACAAACTCCATGTTTAGTTGCGTCTATTGGTTTGTGCTTAAGCACCACTTACAAGAAAAAATGATTGCATTGTAGTACAGATGAGAGGGAGATGGGATGGGAGGAGAGGAGAGACATGCAACTTGTGGGTACTGTGCTGTTTACCACTCATTGACTGCAGATGGCCATACTAAATCCTGTGCGTGTTCCCGCCCCTCCCACAGTACCTTCCTCTCCCTGCCCAAGACCCACTATCGTGAAATCTCTGAGCTAGCTCTATCAAGCAAAAACATCAAACATTAAGCTATTTTGGCCCTGCCAGTGTTATTGCGAAAACTCAGAGTTAATGGCTTACCTGCAGCTGTAAATATACTAGCTGTGTAATAAAAATGTCTTATCTAAGTGACTTCAGCCACTTCATTAAGAAGCCTGTTGTGTGTCCTCACATCTGTTCCTTGCACTTAAGTTCTGTTAAAATCCAAAACTGGCAAAGCCAAATGTTTTCTGTTTATAGCTATTAGATTTTGCCATCAAATGCCCAGGGTCTCGCACCATTTTCCAGCTGTTGTAATCTTATGACCAGTTAATACCATTATTGCAATATCAGGCAAATGTCTATCCCGTGCCTACACAAAATCCAAAACGGTTGGTTTTGCCAATGCTTGTTCGGTTTTGGGGCAGTTTGAGAAATACACAAAACTAATTCAATAGGGTTCCTAAAATTACATCTAAATTTGGTTATTTTAAATAACTAAAAACCCCACATCACATGATATCGCCAAAATGCATGTGGTTGTAATAACATTAAAATAACATTATGATCTATTATTGGTTTTACAGTTTATTTTAAAGAGAAAAAATGTAGTATTGCAAATTTAAATGTACAACTATTTTAGCCCCTTCTATCACTCTCTGGCTCATAACTGATTTTTTAATGTTTTTATTTTACAGCAAAATTCAGCAGGAGATCCTCCGCAACCCCTCCTCTCCCCCCAACACCCACATCAAATAGGACATCACAAATGTCATTGATGACATCACTTCTCAGGACTGTTTGCCGCAAACACCCGTTTTGTTGCTACTTGCAGCCATATCCCAACCCATCCTCATCCCCCCTCACCTCACCAGAGATTATATGACAAGTTTGACAAGGGCAACGTTGTCTTTAATATGTTTTTACTGCAAATCCAAGATGGCGGGCGTTTCCAAAAATCTGAAGGACTTCACGCTGTTCACCATCCAATCAGCGGGCGCGTCCGATGTCCGCAGACACCACGTTGCCCTCTAAGGCAATCAGAGTCCTGTGCGCGGACCAAACAGGGTAGTGTGTCCGCGGAGCGGACATAGTTATCACACATTTTTTTAGACCTACTTTTCAGTCGTTTAAAAAAAACTACTAGATGGATTTCCACCAAATCTACAAAAGCACACTTTTGGGACCAGCCGCAGCTCCTGCCACAACTTGTGATAATCCGTCCAGCGGTTTGAGCTGTAGGCATGAGCAAAGTTTTTTATCATTTCAGTCTCTGGAAAAAAAAAATTTGTGGCACCCCCCTATAACTTTGCCCTCCATTGACCAAACCACACCGAATTTGTCAAAGATATTCAGAGTGGGTCATATACATTTTATGCAAAGTTTGGTGAGGATTTGTTCACAGGGAGCGAGGTTATAAGCCGCCCAAAAAATGCTCTTCCTATGGGTTTAGGAACTCAGCCATGTAATTATATATATATATATATTCTCATGACGAGTGATATCACAAATTGTGTGACAACACCAACTTGATGGCTGACAATGCATTCCAAAGAGAGGAAATATATCATGTCACGCGAGCGTGTTCTGATGTCACACTCATGTGTATTTCTGTCTTAATGCTTTGCTTAGGATTGTCCTCAGCAGCAAGTTTGTTCCCAGCTTTCGCATTTTACTTCTAGTCATGTGACCCAGGATAATGTGACATCATATTTGATGTCCTGGGTGTTAGTCTTAGCAGTGCATGGTGGACCTCCTGTCCCTTTTCCAAAATCTATGCCCCACGCATGGGCCTAATCTTTTACAGCTGGGTTGCCCAACTCCAAGCCTCGGGGCGGGACTCCTGACGGGTTTTCAGGATATCCCTCATTAATAGTCAATGTGCATACATTTAGAATCATTGTATGCAAATGTATCTCGAATATTAATGAGGGGTATCCTGAAAATCTGACGTGTTTCCGGCCTTCGAAGCATGGCGTTGGACACCCTTGCTTTACAGTCGGTACAGATCCCAACTTCACATCACGTCATTTGGGGTCGAGGGCCATGTGGCTCTTTTTTTCTGCAGTGGCTGGCTTTCTTGTTGAGGCCTCTTAAATAAAAACAGGGGTTCCACTCCTGAGCACTGCACTCTGAGCAGTGACCCTAAATAAGAAAGACTAGGAATAACAAATAATGTGTCCTTCTGGAATTCTATACAATTGCTAGACTCATTAAAGGTTTATTTCAGGCACACTTCATGGGGTGAGTCACTGATTTAGTTTGTTCTTAAACACTTCAAATTCACAATGCTGACAAAAACTTCCAAAAAGCATTTAGAGTAGAATAAGCACCCATTTTGGACTATAGGCCGGATTCACAGAGCGTTTTCCTAAGTGATTGTGCCATTATAAAAACGCTTCTGTGAATCAGGCCCTGTGTATAGTTGCAGTTCTAGCCTGTTTTTTTTCTGCCGTTGTCTCTGTTACGATCATCACAAGACATTCCATCTCGGTGTCCTCGGTCAATTGACAAAATCCTTGTGCCTAAAAGCTTGTGTGCAGTGTAGACATGTTTGTGGAACAATGAAATCAAGGGCCACTTTATTGGTCAATGAATACTTGGCTGTAATGTGTCTATCTTTCCCATCTCCCTGGCATGCTGTTCAGGATGTTGATTGCATGTATGAGGTAATGAGCGCCCATACTGCGGGATGCCGTGTGAGTGCACTGCTTTCCCTGATCTACTTTCAATTCTTTAATACACAGTTATGAACCCTCCCGATGGTATGCATTTTGCCAACCTCTGAAGCATGAAAAGCAGATCCAACGCAGGCTTGACACGCGGTCAACTTTGCACCAGACCTGCAGATCTCAGTTACCACTATGAAATAATTCTATACACCGATTTCAAAGTGGATTAGTACTCCTCCACCCCCCACCAATTGCTCCAAAACGAAGGGCAGCATTTCAGAGGTGTAGCCAGCCTCAAAGCCTTGGAGATCTAGAAAACAGTTTAAAAAGCATTGGGGACAAGGCGTTCTCCTGCTACCCAATGCACCTCGAAGTACTTGCCTGCCCGCTCTCAGTTGTTCCTTTGCATTGTGCACTTTGTCAAGGTGATTTGAGGTGACTCTAGGTCCCAACACAGTAAGCAAACGTGTACACCAGCATCTCTCCGGGACCTGCATGTGTTGCCGGCAGGGAAGCATGGCTAGCTGCAGCGGGTTTGCTCGTCTGTTCTATTTTGTTTATATAGCTCTTTGCACCAAAGCGCTTTACAAAAAGGTGTGAATTGGTCAAAAAATGGGTCTGATGGCAAATATCTATGAACAGAACATGAAGAGCGGAACTACCACAAGACCAAGAAAGTGCTATAATGGACTACAACACAGGGCATAACGAAACTCAAGCAATAACATTAGCACTGCAAGAGTGCCTACGTCATCACTGAACCAGGCCTTAGCGGTGCATTAACCCATGGCACGTTTGACCTGCCCCCTTCCTCTGAGAAGTGAAGCCTTTGGCTACAACAAGCGGAAATATTGATATGGGCGGAGCGGATACGCTCCTGAGCTGTTGTATGTTAGTTAGCACTTCCTGTTGATGAATGGTTAGAGGGGCGGGAGGATAGCTCAGGGGCAACGCGTTTGCCTCGGAAGCTAGAAATAAGAGAAACCGGTTCGAATCCTGGTCCCAGTGCTTAGAGTCCGGCCTCTGGTGTTACTTATAAAAGATTAATTAAACTGAAGAGATTTGACGGGCTCTTAAATTCCTGTGCTGAGCAACTTACTTGATTTGGGCGAAATGGCCTGTGCCACTGCTACAATAAAATCAGCATTATAGTCGAAAATGAAAACTAAAATAAATACTGAACTGAAACTGTGTGTGACAATGAATCAAACTCCATGTGAGAACGAAAGACCGATTTTGTGGGTTTCTACTGATGTTGCATTTGAATCTCAACTATGGATGCACACGTCAACATTGCTCAAGTTATGAGAATATTAATTCGAGCCCGCCCTACTCTAATATGAATACAGCTCCTCCTTTCATCCTTCTCTTGAGGAACACGTGGGGGTTGCTCCTTATACGGAAACGCCTAATTCATATGCACCCCCATTAAAAAATATTTGCATGGAAGGCCATCCAAATTTCCTCAGGTGAAACCACACAAGAACCCTCAACCACATAAAAAACATATATGAAGTTGGCACAGGCTCATCAGGTTGCCCCAATTAAATTTTGCCAGCTCCAAACTCATCTTGCCAATTCTAGTGAGAGCGAGATCTTGCCAATCATTGCTATAGGTGTTTATTCTAGGGCTAATGTGTGTCCTCACAATGCTATTGCCTCATATTCCAACTGCTTTTTGTCTTTGCAACCTGCTGTGGCATCACAAAGCACCCAGAAGCGGTCATCAGGCAGCATGGCAGCGCTATACACAAGGATGTCCCAGGGTTTTGCATGGCCCATGTCGCTCCCTATTCCTCTTTAACCAGCGCTCTGGTTTTTGTTGTGAAGCCGACTACCCCGGGTTTCTCATTCCAAGCACTGGAAATTAAAACTCATATCATTAGGGTGACCAGGTATCCTGGTTTGGGAGTCTAGGCACGGTTTTTCAGAAGATCTCCCTATTGCAGGGAGCTCCAGCTCTCCAGATGTTTGGACTACGATGCCCCTGATCTATCTTCCTTCACTATGGTGGCTAGTGCTGATGGGAGTTGTAGTACAAAACATCTGGAAAGTCAAAGGTTGCCGACCCCGGTCCTATCCCGACATGCTTCCGCAAACCAGTGAAGAGTCTTGCTTTTAAAGGTTTGCTGTCCAGCTCCATTCTAATCAAAGAGCTTTGCTAATAATCGGTAAGTGCAGGTCGGGCTGCAGCTGCCGGAATCCTGGTGATGTAATCACGCACCTCTAATTCCCACCAGAAAGGCCGATGAATCATAAAGGATACAGCCAACAGAAAGAGAAGGAAGACAGCGTGGAGGAGAGATTGCATAGAAGAGAAGGCAGGAAACTGTATGACAGAGGGAGAAAGGAATTGGCCATGAATGGCACGAAAGGGAGGAAGGCATACACGTAAAGGTTGCACCCCAATGCCATACTAGTGGGTAACGAATCCAGGTAATTCATCCCCCTCTCCCCATGAGGGAGCCATCCCCTTTGGGACTAGGGAGGTGAGGCTGAGACGCTTGACACCCCCTAGGGGACAGAGCAAGCTGGATCCCACTGGGTGACCCCACCATTTGAGGAAAGGAGAACCCCTGAAATCAGTAATCGTCCTTATTCACAAGACCCCAATATCTTTGTTGGCTACATGGGACTTATGGTTGGTGTGGATTCTGACCCCCCCCCCCCCCCATGAACACAGAATTGACCTGGAAAAAGGGGGTGCTGGCCCAACCCAGGGGAGAGAGAGAAAGAGAAAGAGAGAAAGAGAGAAGGAGAGAAGGAGAATCTGTACTGGAGATGTGAAGCAGAGGAGCCCGCAGAGCCAGAGAGGACCTCTTTGTGGGAGGTGTGGCAGGAAGGGCAAGAGCGTACGCCAGGTGTGGTGAAGGGAACCACGACAGAGCAGGCAGAGCCCTGAAAGCCTGGCTGGAGCAGGAGACAGACGCGTCTGGCCCCAAAGAAACAACGCAGAGCAGCCGTCGCATGAAAGGTGGAACACCAGCATTCCGGGATACCGATACTCAGACCCCAATGAGAGCCTGAGAAACAACAAGGCAAGCTCCGCCCAACATGCAACACCGGAAGGCAACTGAAGAAGTGATGCCACACTCGCTAAACTCCGACTTTCTTGAGGAGCACTTGTCATGAAATAGAAGTACGCAGTGGTTACAGGAAATAAGGCGAGGGAATGGTAAGAGAAACCAATTCCCATAGCGGGGTACAAATTATGAAAGCCCAAGGTGGGCTGGGAGACACAAAAACCCACAGAGTGGTAGAAAACCTGAAAGACCAAGGTGGGCTGGGAGAAACCAAACCCCACAGAGGGGTAGACAACCTGAAAGCCCAAGGTGGGCTGGGAGAGGGTAGAAAACCTGAAAGCCCAAGGTGGGCTGGGAGAAACCAAACCTCACAGAGGGGTAGAAAACCTGAAAGCCCAAGGTGGGCTGGGAGAAACCAAACCCCACAGAGGAGTAGAAAACCTGAAAGCCCAAGGTGGGCTGGGAGAAACCAGAGACACCAAGGCAGGGGTGACAGAATTTCAACCCTAGGCATGGCCCTTCACAGGGGGAATGAATGCCGATTGGTGGGGTAAGCGGATCAGCGTTAAAGGAACCAACAACCAAGGTGGGATAAAGACCAGGAACGGCCTAGAACGGGAACACCCATAGAACATTATTGAGAAAGAATCCAAGGAGAGTAACTGGGAACTGGGGGTAGGGGGGCGGGGGGGTCAGGCCAGCCATCCCCACAAAAGAAACATTGATTGGACTGAGTTGAATTCAATAGCGTAGAGAAGCTTGGAGAGGCAATGAGCCAGCGGGCACAGACTAGGGCAGGGAGCCCTATTGAGCAAGTCACACCGAGGTGAGGGTCAGAAGCCGGGGTGGGGGGCAGAAGCCAACCACCATTCCTTTAATTAGGGCCAAGGCCCAAGTGTACTTTTCGCTGAGTATGTACGTTTTTTTTTTTTTTTTATAGTTGTAGGATCTGAACTTAGACGACCATTGAGGTTTGGACAGAGGATTTTTTTGTGTTGTAGGAGACAGCCGGACAATCACGCTTTTATTTTTCTATAGAGTGGGTAAACTGCAGGTGTACTTCCAGAGATGGAGTTGGGGCATGTGTGACTAGATGGTCTGCAGTCTTGAGAAATGTGTGTCTTGGTTTGATTAAGCCATGTACGAAGTAGCACTGCTCTATAAAACAGACACTTTTCTGGAGAACACTGCTTGCATTTGAGGTGATTTGCACACCCACAATGCCTTGCTGATTTGTCTCTGAACTGGAGGTGAAGTTCCAGTGATGGCTACTAGGTGGCATTGTGGCATGTGTGAGTTGGCTCAAATGGAATATTGTACTTTTACATTTCAAGCCTTTTATAACCCACCATAATTTTACTGGTGTTGTTAGCATGCCCCAACACTCCAGAACTGACAGAGTATACTACACTGGTGATCCCTTGTAAGGATGAAACCAGCTATGTAGTTATCTGCAGTCTTGATAAATGTTTGTCTTGTGCCGCTTGAGCTATGTATAAAGTAGCACAGCCATGTAAGATAAAGGGCACTTTTCTGGAGCAAATGACCGGCTTGCATTTCAGCTAGTGTGCATACCCACAATGCCTTGCTGATGTGGCTCAGAACTGGCGGTTTACTTCCAGCGATGGTTACTAGGTGCCATTATGGCATGTGTGACTTAGCTCACATTTCAGGTGAAAGAGCATTTTCAAGCCTATTAAACCTACCATAATTTAGCTGGTGTTTGTTACACATGCCCTAACGCTCCAACCACAAGACTGTGACTATATTACACTGATGATTTCTAATAAGGGAGAAACCTGGTACGTAGCTGTCCGCAGTCTTGAGAAATGTCTGCCTTGGGTAAAATAAGCTATTTATAAAGTAGCACTATCCTGTATGACAAAGGCACTTTTCTAAAGCAAATGGGTGGCTTGCATTTCAGCTAATTTGCATATCCACAATGCCTTGCTGATGTGGCTCTGAACTGGAGATGTACTTCCAGCGATGGTATCAAGATGGCGTTGCGGCATGTGTGACTTGGCTCGCATGCAATATTGCACTATATAAATACATTTTTGTTATGTTTCCTTTGTGATTGCGGCTCTTTGGAGTTCAGCACCAATTTCACACATGCTCCTCCCAAGGCAAGCTCCAAAGTCATTAACATTTGGCAGAAAGGTCTGAAACATGGCAGAGAGCTGGCTTCCTCCACAGTGCAGCGCCCAATTCCATGCTAGGCCTCCTTCAGTGCACATTAAATTACAATATCACTGCTTAAGAATAAGAAGTAGTGAAAAAAAAAAATCAATTGCCAGCCTGTGCTGGGAACCTTTGGGGCGAGTTCGAAGGCAAGGCAGCGGACAATGTGCACCACCACCCTTTCAAAATAGTAAACCAACAGACATTTCTAAATTGGAATGCAAATACATTTGCCACCGGTTCCAACTGCGGCTGCTGTTATTGATGTACTCTCCCATCACCAGTCCATCATGTTTTGGACTCTCAGTGCAATTACAGAGAGGGACCCACACTTCATGATTTTGCCCAAACTGAGCAGTCTACTCCATAATGCTGGACTGTGTCCCCTGTGCACGAGATAACTATAGGCATGTTTCAGCCCTCTTGGGCTTCTTCAGCAAGGTACAGGTAATATAGCTCAGTGACAACACGCTCGGCTTGGAAACAAGATGACCAGAGCAACGCAGGTTTGAATCTCGGGTCCGTGCTTAGAAACCTCTTCGGTATTAAGCATGTTAAAAAACAATTAGATCATAATTATTTAAGGTGCAGCTACAGATATGATCTGGTAGTTCAGGCCCACCTGCTCCATCTGAATACTTTGCCTTCTGGTGGAGGGCAAATTGAGAATTGGCCTTTTTAAATGCAACACCCCTGTACTCCCCCCACCCATCTACCCGCAGACCTGGAACCAACTCATTAAACAAAACGGAATGGGTGCCCTTGTAGACTGGTAGCAGACGGGGCAGCAGTCTAAAAAAAAACAGCTATTGTTGTTGATACGTGTTTGGTACTTGATTTTAACCTAATTGTATCAACATGTTGTCACATATCATTCATTACGTTTGTATTCATATCCACAGATTATCATACAGACCACTGGAACGTACCAAGTAGACCGTAAATTGAATTTTTACTCCGAATGTTCAATCGTAAGTGAGAAACAACCATATAAATGTATTTGAAAACTACTACTGGTAGGTGGGGAGCACAATTGAAGTGAGAAAATAGAAATTGACGTTTAGAGGAAGAAAAGAAGACCCAGTGTTAGTTCCGAACAGACAGATCAATCAATTGTTGGAAAGCAAGACAAACTAAAAAATAAGGCAAATACTCTTAATTAAATGATTACATGAAATATTGACGCAGCCATGATCATGAAGATTGTCTGAGTATTTTCTTCGTAGCAAGACAAATTCTTGGATTGTACAATGAGGATCAGTTTTCAGGCTTTTTAGTTCAGTTACATCATTTTGCAAGTCATTTTTCTTTTTAGAATGTTTCTTGTAGATATAAATAATAATATAGCAGCAGTGAAAAGTCACAAATCTTTCCTCATTGTTTTAGCTGGTTGGGCCGAATTGCTCCCGTTGATTTTTAAATGTGTCCCTTTCTGGGTTTCGCAGGGGGGTTCTTTTGTCACCCACAAAAGGGGAAACCAATGGGCCTGCAGCTTGGCGCAGAGCCTTGGAATAACTATTAGGGCTTCATTACAATATTTCTGGTGCCGAAAGAATACAGGTAAACATGGTACTAATACCACCACCTGCACGTTCCCCACTTGCAAAACACAAGTTTGCTGGTGGGGGCACTGAATTACCTCCAGCCAAGAGCTAGAGGTAAATCTTGCCCCCACCGGCAAAAAAATAACAAAATTACGGTGACAGTAATTCCAGCAATCCCTTCCATGGAGCCCCATCGGACTCCCCAGAAAGGGGATTTACTGACATTTCCGCCAATTGGAATATGCCAGATATTCCCGGTATTACTGTTTTTGTGGCATCCTGCCCAAGTTACTGACTGATACCGCCAAAACTGTAATGACCCCCTCAGTCTTTTAGTGACAGGCCCAGGGGTCTTACAGCATACATCTTGCAGGGAGGCAACTGCAGCACACGAAGGGAGTTTGGGAAGGAGAGTTCTATGCTGAGAATTCCCAGAAAAGCAAAGCACTGACTTAAGACAAGTCAATTCTTCTCAGCAGCAATAGTTCCCCATAAGGAAAACGTAAGGAAGGCTAAAGCAGAGTAAGGGTCTGTGCAGGGAAGACAGTTCAGAACTTCCAAATAGTATTCTACCATCATTTGAGAGTGTCTTCAGGGCAACTCAGGCCCCTGCCCGTACAAAAAGGGACCAACTATATTCAAATGAGTGTCGATACTTCAACCAATGGGAGCAGTCCAGACTGAAGTGCTAGGCAACGTATCCTCTGCGTGGAAACAAAAAGCAACCCCACACATGTTTCGGCCTCGTTGTGCCTCATCAGTGACTGGCAGCTCGTTTCCTATGGCCGAGCGAGCAAGTGACCCATGACTGGGCTTACCCTCTCGCAAATATGAATTAAAACGATAACAAAAAAGTAACCAGGACACAAGACTGATTTGCATATGACTGAAGCTGGCTCGGGCTAGCCTATAGGGCCATAGTGCCAGGGCCGAACCAAAAAACAAAAAAATGCTGGTGTGGGCCACTTTTTTGGCTCAAAGTGGGCCACTTCTTTGGCCAAATAGGGCCAGTTTGATGAGTTAATTCACTCTACGGCTAGTAGTTTTGACCAGTGTCGCTAAATAAATATTATTTAAAATGCACAATTTGCGTCACACTAACAAAAAACTCCCCCTTGGTTACTAGTCAAACAGTGCCACAAAAGGAATGAATTGCCATTTGCTACCATGGGGCATTTTTTCATTGGTGCCCGAGCCAATGTTATGGCCCAGTCCGACCCTGGACTGCCTTTCTGAAACGGCAAAGCCAAGCTAAAAACGACAGTGTGGAGGATTGCCCAAACTAATGCATGCAGTTAAGATACATTCATAAACTTAGACCCTCTCCTGGCACTGCGTGTTGGCAACGTGGGCCCAACTTTACAGGCAGTGAAGATGGTAATTTATGAAAGTGGGTCCCACAGGATACACGACCTATTAGAGATGGACAGCAACACTTGGGGTCATGTACCCACAGCCCAGGAGAGGAGCCGACCGCAAAGACTGAAGGATACAAGGCCTATGGCTTGGACTAACTGCGGCCGGCTCACAACAAGGCCTGTATGGGACTATAGAGGTGACACGGGATTATGGGTTACTTTCTCTATGGGAGCACAATCTGACAAAGAAGCAGCACAGCCTTCTGCATTTCCACCTGAGGTTTCAGGTTTGGGCATTTGATCGGTTTCCTGGACGTTGCAAAACAACTGTTATAAGACGCGCTTAATTTCTGGGTGCAAAAATGATATCCGAGAACCTAAGACACCCACCCCTCAATCCCCATTCCCAAATATCCTCCTAAATATTCCTAACGTTTCCATTGCCTCATAGTGAGGATCTCTGGTTCCTCGTTTACTCCATATGGTCCTCAATCCCCATTCCCAAATATTCCTAACGTTTCCATTGCCTCATAGTGAGGATGTCAGTTCCTTGTTTACTTCATATGGTCCTCAATCCCCATTCCCAAATATTCCTAACGTTTCCATTGCCTCATGGTGAGGATCTCTGGTTCCTCGTTTACTCCATATGGTCCTCAATCCCCATTACCAAATATTCCTAACGTTTCCATTGCTTCATTGTGAGGATCTCGGGTTCCTCATTTAGCATATATTGGCGCCAACTTGGATGGTTGTATCAGGGTTTTCCAAGTACGGTCCTCAAGAACCAGAGGCATTTCATATTGAGAGGCTGTAAACAGAAAATACAGCCAGCCAATCAGAATCGGAGTTCCTTCACAGGTTGTGTTAATCCAGAAAACCTGCTGTGGATTGGGGTACCAGAGGATCGGGGACTTGGAGGCGACTGATAGATCCATCGACACAATCTGCCTCTTTCAAAGTGGGGAACGGTGGTAAAAAAGTGGTGGCTATGGAACGGCACTTCCACTACGGCCTCTTTCCCTGAGCAGCCATGTTCTGTGTGTTAAGGTGACGTGGAGCAAAAATCCTCTCAATACTTGCAAAAAAGGCTTGTCCTCCAAATAACAGATTTACCGCAGGCGGAATTATCCTTTGTGGTAAATTCTCCAAATCCCAAATGTGGGCCAATGGGCCTGCTAAATGGTGAAGAGCACTGCTATGTTATGTAAAAGGTTATTGTACCGTGCACTGTTTCCACTGGCGTCGTTGCTTGGCGCTCTGGCGGATCTGTGAAGCATGTGGTAGATTTGCTGCTAAAATGAGTGGCAGTAAACAAGTGTGGTGGCATTTGCTCTGGAAATAGTGCCGCACTGCCATCCGAGGCACTATAAATTGCAATCACTGCTAAATTGCTTCTTCCCATGAGATTTCTGGTCTTTCATGGCCAGCTTTCAGCTGGACCCACCCTCTGCCATTACACGCAGACCCTTATTTACAAAACACCATTCCCTTTGGATCTCCCAAGTTGGCCTGTTCGTGGCTTTCCTGCCCCAGCTAATCCCTAGCGTCACTTTCACCCTTTTTTCCTTTCTTCTTCCTTCATCGACTATGGTCTGGTTTCCCTGGGAGGCGGCACAGTACGCCAATTTCTCTGACAAGGTACTGGCACGGTAAGACCACTACAGTGGTGACTGACGCAGTATAAACGTTTTATAACATAGCCAGGCCCAGTTAGTTGCAGTCAAGCAAAAGCAAAGGCCTGTCTGTGGCACAGTGGGGGAATGCATCAACTACAAGTGCCTGTGTTTGACCTGATGGCCACAGGTTCGAATTCCGGGACGTTCACTCACCCCCTCATCCTTCCGAGGCGGATAAAAATTAGCAAAATTAAGTTGGGTAACAACAAACACCTGTTAACGGTCCATAGCGCCAAGAGGCCCCTCTGGGGGTGAACGTGCGCCCTACAAATACACCTGTTATGTAAGGAGCAGTCTTCACTCAATCAAAGCAGTTGTTTTGAAGGAGGTCAGAGTTCATCTGATGCCCACATGCAAACAGAGCTTCACTATGAAAGTTTGGTTCTTTTTTTTCTAATTTACTATCATCACAGAGACTTGGCTACATCCGGCAGCAGGCCCTATGCTCATGCTAGCAGTCCCAGATAATTACTCCATCTTGAGACAAGACAGACCCAACTCCAGAGGAGGGGGTGTTGCTATTATCCACAAATGTAGTCTCACCATGAGATTTGCTACCCCTATCAACGTCCTCTCATGTGAACTACTCTCAGTTAAAATTCCACTTACTAATGCCCAAACCATCAACATCCACTTGATCTATCACCCTCCAGGCCCAATAGGCACATTTGATGAGGACATTAACATCATCTTATCCAGCAACCTTAAAAGTTCCACTGAAGTACTCACCCTTGGGGACTTTAATATGGGCTTCAATGACCCGGAAGACCAGTTTGCCAGCACTACGCTTAATTAGGATTTACCCAAAGAAGTACTGAACCTACACATGCCAAAGGCAGAATGCTCGATTGGGTGACCGACTACAACTGTCTAGCCCATTTCACCGACATTTCACCGTTAGCTTGGACTGACCACCATCTGGTATAGTTCATGCTTTCCACTATCCGACCCCCACCCTTGCCGATCAGCAGGGCTCCACCTACACTCACGAGAAATAAAAAGAGTATCACTTTGGAGAGACTTATCCCGAACTTACTCCCCACACTCAACTCACTCCCTGACAACTCGAACCCTGAGACTTTTGTTGAAGAATACAATAAAATGATGTCCACCTCGCTAGATCTAATCGCCCCCCCCCCCAAACTCAGACCAAGTAAGCCCAAAACGCACCTGAACAAATGGTATACACCATCCCTTAAAAACTTAAGGCAGCAAAAAAGAAACTGCGAGGCCACCTGGAAAAAACTCCCTACAGTAGCTAATTAACTCAAATTTACCAAACTAGCAGCCCTTTACAAAAAGAATTCTGCCTAGCAAAACGAACTTCCTTCGACTCCCGTATATCCCAAGCCAAATCAAACATGAAGGCACTATTCCCCATCCTCAAAGAAGTAGAAACCCCTTTAGTACCACCAGATACTTGTACTAAAGATAAAAATTAGTGCTCAGAAATCCAAAATGCCTTAGCTAACAAGATTGCTACCCTACAAAATAAAATCTCCTATAAAAAAAGACTCCTTGAATGACCCTCTCCCCTTCAAACCGACTGAGAAGCCTACTTTAATGGAAACCACCCGTTTCAACTTCTCTAAAGTCGCCATACTTGAAGTAGAAAAAATCATCCTGTCACTGAAACCTTCCAACTGTCAGGGAGATCTGTGCCCTGCTCAGCTCATTAAGGATGCTGCCCGCAACCTTTCCCCTTTCATCACAAAGCTAATTAACGCTTCCTTCTCCACCAGCTCCATCCCTACCAATTTAAAACAATCTTGGGTACTTCCGCTACTAAAAAAACCTTCACTAGACCCAGCTATGCCTACAAATTATAGACCTATAACGACCGTACCTTTCCTTCTAAAAATCCTGAATAAGGTCACTTACGTACAATTACAGAAGTACTTGAAAGAACATCACCTACTAGGAGCTAGGCAATCAGCTTCCGTCTTCAACACGGGCCTGAGACTGCTCTTATTGACCTTAAAACACAGATCGATAAGCTCAGAGACAATGGCCAAGACGCCTTACTCCTCCTCCTAGACCTTTCTGCAGAATTCGACCTGGTCGACCACTCTGTCCTATGCACCCACCTCAACACAATAGCTCACTTCTCCGTTGAGGCCACCACATGGATTAGATCATTCCTTAACGGCAGAACCATGGGGGTTTTTACACCTACAGCAGCAGCAGCAGACCCCATACCTATTACCTGTGGTGTGCCACAGGGCTCTTGCATCTCCCCCCACACTGTACAATATATTTACCAAGCCCCTTTTCGATGATCTGGATCATCTCGGTATCACCTACACCAACTACACAGATGATACCCAGATCCTCCTCCAGCTTTCTGGGGATTATGGAAAGGATTTGGCCTTGGTGAATAGAGTGTACATCATCCAGGCATGGATGGCCACACATGGACTATGCCTGAATGATGATAAAACTGAACTTCTCATCCTGGGCACTACTTCCAGTCTAAGAAAATTAGGCCCTGTCTATTCTTTCACAATTGGTGGCAATAGCATCAACGTAGGACAAGAGGTTAAAACGCTAGGCTTCTATTTGGATTTTAACTTCTCCTTCAACAGACAGGTGAACTCCCCAACTTCCTCCATGGCTTACACGTGTAAACTGATCCATGCCGCCAAACCCTTTCTGTCCGACACTAGGTGTCTGACCATCACTAGAGCCCTCATATTGTCCCGCCTGGGCTATTGCAATGCTCTTTATCTTGGGTCCTCCAAAACCACCACCAGCAAACCACAAACTCTTCAGAATAACGCTCTTAGAGCAGCATTGGGCATCTCAAGAAGAGATCACATCACAGCACATAGAGAGACCATTATTAAGTAGGCTATCAAAGACAAAATCCTCCTAAAATCTGCGTCACTTACTCACAAATCTCTCAATAACGCTGCTCTGATTTATCTGATTGACAGATTTCATAGACAGACCTCCCTGAGACCCACAAGAGCAATCTATAAAGACTGCCTTTCTGTCCCCAACTTCAAACGTTCCAACATAGGGGGCAACAGCTTCCCAGTGAAAGAGGCTAAACTGTGCAATTCCTTACCGCCAACTCTCAGAATGGACTTGCCTTATCAAAACTTCTGATCCAAGGTTGTTTTATGGTTGAAAACGTAGGCCCTCTAACACATCCAGGTGTTAAGTCTTTCATGTTCCTAGATGTACATATGGTACCTACATGTGCTTATCTGTATATAAGTATATTCAGTGAAAAAACCTTGTTAAAGAGACATTATCTTTCCAAGTAAAAGCGGAAAACCGCTGAAATTTGCCAGTTATGGTAAGCTAAGCAACCATAACTCGCGCCACCACCGTGCACTGTTCAGACTAACACCCACAACATCAAAGATGACATCATAAATGTCATTGATGACATCAGATGTCTGTCTCCCTCTTTTTCCCCTTTACTGACATATCTAGGCCACATGATTTTCTTCAGTAACTGTCATGAACTAAAAATTGTAAACATACTATATTCGTAGACTTATCCTTCAAGTATGTCTTACAGTAATTCCCTTAGGGTCCCGTAATATCATATGAAACATATACATATGAGAAGACAAGCTTGAAAAACAGCAATTCTTTCTGTGCATGAAGATAATCAGAGTTATCAGCACTTCCTGATAGGTCTGTTTTTTATATTACTGTATTTTCCCTGTATATGCTCCTATTTGTATACATTGTACTCACACTACTTTCCTAAAGGTCCAGTCACATCATGTGATACATGTACATAGGGTAAATAGCAGCTTTGAAACAGAGCAATCATTTATTTGCATAAAGATAATCAGTTAGGTTATGAATTGTTTCTGCTACTACTTCTGCTTTGTTGCTTACTTCACTTTCCCTGTATACACCCATATTTGTATGTGTTATTGTGTCTTTGTGTTTTAATGCAATTATGTTATATGTGGGTTTTATTAGCTACTTATTACGTATTTCACAGTACACAAAACTCTAATAAGAAAAGTTATTTCATTATTCAACATATCAACATTATGAATATTGCACCTCCATCGTGTATGCTGCACACACTGCCTATGTTTCTGCATGAGTAGCTTAGTATACTGGATAGAACTTCATAATAGAATGCTATTTATATCAATGCATCGCTTAATGCACTAATTAGCTCTTGATATTTATTCCAATAATCTTTGACACTTTTTTCTCAACATTATAATAAGAATCCCTTGTACAGACGTTTCATGAAAAGTAAATGCACATGTGATGTCATCAGTGATGTCATCAATGACATTTGTCATGTCGTCTTTGATGTCGTGGGTGTTAGTCTTAGCAGTGCACGGTGATGGCGCGAGTTATGGTTGCTTAGCTTGCCATAACTGGCGAATTTCAGGGGTTTTTCGGTTTTACTTGGAACCATAACGTCCCTTTAACAACGTTTTTTCACTGAATTTCATAGGTTTTTAGTAGCGCAACTTAATAATAACTCTGACTTCATGTACATGTAATATGGAACATACTGAACCCCCTCTACTGAATTTGATGTCCGCGAACTCTTTTAATGTCCACAGACATGTTCGGACAACAGCACCACTACCCAAAAAGTCTGGGGGGTATGTTTAATGGTTATATCATAACGTATGAACATTTTACAAATTCACAAACCAGCACACATGCACATTATATGTAGTAATAAATAAGAATTGTAACCTATATATATATATATATATATATATATATATATATATATATATATATATATATATATATATATATATATATATATATATATATATATATATATATATATATATATATATATATATATATATATAGCACACTAACCATTCCTTTAAATACAATATTTTCTAAAATGGAATATACCAAAAGAAGAAAGCTAGGCTTCCAACATGATTACCTCAGAGGAACTGCACAACTAAGAGCAACAGAAGATCTACAGACCACTCAGAACACACCTTACCTGAAATAGTAAGTGTACTGCATTTTACTGAGATTTGTAAACTTTTATTTATTAGATCCAAACAAAATGATAGTGTTTTTTTTCCTCACAGAAATCTCTGTACTCTGGAGTGGCTAGAGGAGCATTTCCCACACGAGGAAATGTCAAAAGATAGTGAATCTAATGGTAGACACTTTACTATATAAACCAATTAATTAATATTATTTTATATACATTTAACATATATATTTTTTTGTACAGACCATACAAAAATTGAAAATACTGAAGAAAAAGCTGTATTGGATAAGACTCTTCAGCACATAGAAGAAAAAATGGACCTACTCTTGGCAAATTTTAATAATTTAAAAAACTTTGTGGAGAATCACTTCAAACAAACTACATTCCATTGTCCCACATGTACCTGTCCCCCTCACCATATCCCAGTCAATTATCCCCAAACCCTCTCCATGAACTAAAACGTTTTGATGAGACTTCCATCCCTTCTTCACCTCATATAAATCCTATTGAAACCCCCAATTCTCCTGTTTTTGTTTCAGTTTCTGCCTCACCTTCTCCGTCATAAATTTAACATACATGTAAAATAAAGTAAAATTATTATATTGTGTCCCAATTCATTTCTTTTTTTTTTTAAAAAGCAGTTGGTGTCCGCGGACAGCACGGGTGTCCGGAATGTCCGCGAAGAAACGAAAATGGAGGTGTCCTAAAAACACTATACTTGTCCGTACTGTTCGCTAGCAAGTTGAAACTGTTCTAAGAACACACACAGTGTCCTGAAATGTTCATCAATGGACGAAATGTGGGTGTCCTGAGGACGCTGTCCGTATTGTTCGCTGGCAAGATGAAAGTGTTCTTAGAACACATTGTGTGTCCTGGGATGTTCGTAAATAAACAAAATGGGGGTGTCCTGAGGACGCTATGCCTGTCCGTATTGTTTGCAGACTAGTTGAAACTGTTCTAAGAACAAACGCTGTCTGTAACTGTTAGTTTCACTTGTGACGCACTTTTAATCACTTCAGAACCCGAACAGTGTCCGTAGAACACCAACGCGCATGCGCAAAATAGTTTCAGTGCATTTGGTGTCCTGTGGACACCCGCTCCCTTCGCGAACATGTTCGTGAACTTATCATGTGACCTCACTCACGATCAGCGTATGTTCTGATTGCGAACACTGTTCGTGTCCCCGAACAATTTAAAACTACATTTTCAAGTAATCTACAATATTTTCCAATAAAAACTCACCATAGAACAAGCCCCACATAGTAATCCTGAGTTTCAACTTACTTTTTGTGACTTTTTGAAACCTTGATTATGTTCGATCTGCCGCGGACAGCGCGCCTGTCTGTGAACCGTGCACAAGCACCCCTATAAAAGACAACACCCTAGAGCTCATTCTCATTGTGTTTCTGGCTATCCTACAAAGCACAGCAAATTTTGCTGCCAATGTGCAGATTTTCAACGCCAAGCTGATTGCTTCTATGGCTCCACTCATGCCACCTGGTGCTGCATCTGCCTCAGCACCACCACCACCCCCTCCACCACCACCACCACCTCCCCAAGGGCCTGAAGAGGGGAACAGGAGTGAGGATGCACAGGAGGATGACTAGAATGAGGTAGTGGAAGTCCCTATTACCAGCACTCTGCATGAGTCTTGGGTGTGGCGGTTATTTACCATTCGTGGCAATGGTCCTAAGGCGCGTGAGAACCAAGTCACCTGCAACAAGTGCAAAATGGTACTCAGTCACGGGAGGCATGGTTCATACAGCTTTGGGACAACTGCCATAAAACAACGCCTAAAGTCATTCCACTCGGGGGCCGTTCGCAAAGTTGTACCTTGCGTGGAGTGTAGCAAGTTGACTTCCTCTACTTCATCCTCCGTTTCCGATCCTGTCACCACAAGGAACACTCCTGTGGGACAGCATATTCCTCAAGCTGCCTCACAGGCCATACGCAATGCTGATGACCTTTACCTTTCGAGGGTCCCAGTTGTGTGTATGTACTGCGATGTAGTACTGTGCAGGGGAGAGAGACTTCGTAGTGCTTTTGAGGCTATCGTCTCAGAGCACAAGAAGGTCTGCTCACTACACAAGTGAAACCCACTCTACATCTTCCTGTCTCAGCTCGCCCTTTCTTATCCCTGTGGTTGGTGTCCCTCCCTTACCCTCCTTTCCCCTCCTCTCCTAGTGTCTCTTGTATAAAAAACAAAAATAAATGTAAAACAAAAATCAAAAACAAGGCTCTTTTCAGAGCCGCCTTTTAAAGTTAAAAAATAGAAGTGAAAATAAATGAAGAAGGTCCCTGTGTATTTTTTAAAAGTCTGTGGACAGTCCGTGGACATCTAAAATTTTGGGGTGCTACCCTATCATAACCATTGCAGTTTTATCTGGGAGGAAGTGGTGGCTCTGAAAAGAGCCTTTTGGTGGTGTTTGTTTGTGTTTGAAAAATTTGAAATGCTCAACACCTACTATAAAATGGATGCTGTAATTCCGAAAAAGATCGCAATGCATTTTGTACATTTCTAAAAAAAATCTGATTGCCAGCATAAGTAAGATGGACTCCTTCTCTACGAAAAATGTATGCACTACAAAACATAATATTTTCATTGTGAAAAGAGAGCATGCCAAAATCTCTTAGAAAGGCACAAACAGCCTTATTGACATTGTGCCTTGCTTTCTCCATTTTTGGACCAAATGAAGAAGCATGAAGCCACATTTGTCTCTGCGCAATCCGTGAAAAATATTACTTGAGAATTTGGAAACATGTCCATGACCTTCCCAAGTCCTTCTTTCATTGCAAATTCCAAAGAAAATCCAGACACATGTCCTAAACTGTTCCCTCCACAATGAATTACAATTATGTCTGGATGTTGCTCTGTCTCCAAAGTAGCACAGAGAGGTAGCAAGTCCAACCACTTCATTCCATGTACTCCAGGAATCCAAGATCTACAGCTACTCCACAGCTTTCTGCATGCACCTTCAACCAATGTATCCACGAGTCTCACAAAATCCAAACAATCAATTTTTTGAAACACACAGCCATAGCCACAGCCATGTTCTTCTCTCAGCAAAAAGAGTATCTGAGAAACTCTCTCCTGGCACAACACACCCACTAAACTTTCCTGACCAATCCCTTTCTCAGCTCATTCTCATTTGCATGGCTCCCCATCCCAAAAATCCCCGGATGTAACACCCGATGTCCGCGGACTACCGCCATGTCAGTGGACATATCGTAACATGGACAGTCCTACCATTTCCTTTTCACTTTCTGTGCCATTCTGTCATTGGATATAGCTAATAAGTCACATGAACATCCCCCAATCACATCCAAGACCTCGACATCTATCTGCATAATCATAGATCAGTGGCGTCACTGTCTTGACCAAATTTAGGAGCATCTTTAATCCATAAAAGCATGTGGAAATGTGGTGCTCCTCTGGCTTGGTATTCTTTTCTCCAAAAGAAGTGTTGCACTTCTCCAAGGGGAGGAGCAGTTTTATTACAAATAAAGTGTAGCATAGCAATGAAGCGATGGTGAAAATATCTTGAAATATTAACAGGATCCAGGATCCAGAGAACAAAGTTCTCCAGGTGTTAGTATGTCTGTTTGTTTTGTGTTTGTTTGATATGCGTAGGAAATCATGTAAATCTTCCCATGCATATTTGCACAACTTAATGGAACAAACCAAGTGGGTGGGACAAGGTTTCTTATCATACAACGTACATCTCCATGACGTCGAAACCAGTATTCTTTGGTAAACTTTCAGAAGTGAAAAGGATAGGACGCTCAACAGCTCGAATCCTTCTCTTCAAAGACATGTATGTACGAAGAGAACAATTTTCTCTTACTCTTGCATACGCAGTCACCATCCATAAATCACAAGGTCTTACCCTAGACAAAGCATTGATAGACATTGGTAACAGTCTTTAAAGAAGGCATGAGCTACGTAGCACTATCACGCTTACGTACACTTGACGGACTATTTCTAATCAACTTTCATGCAAGTTAAGTAAATGCTGATATACCTTGCATTTCAGAATACAATAGACGTCGTTCACTATACACCCCCATCTAAAAACATATCCTATTCCACAAAAAGTAAAATGTTCTAAAAGAAAACTAAATCAAACAGAAATGCAACAGGATGTCACTGCAAATCCTCCAAAGAGATTAAAAGAAACTAAAAATTCATCAAGTACCACAATCAGAAAAGAACCTATTAGGGAAAGTAAACCAGGTACTTCTTCAAAGAAGGAAGACAAACTCCAAAAAAAGCACTCAGATACAGAACTACCTGGTCCATTTAAACTTTCAAATGTAATTGGTGCAAGTTGCTACGCAAATGTAGCAATGAATATTCTATTTCAATTACCACCAATAGTTGACAACATTTACTTACACAGTACAGACCAATTGTGTTTGCAAATGTTAGTACTCCATAGAAATGCAACAAACAATCCTGACAACACGTATAGTGTTTATGGAATAAGTCAACATTTGGACTACTGTGCTGGAATGGTGAAATTTACTATAAACTCACAAGAAGATCCACAATAATGTCTGATGTACTTACTACAAGTACTGGAAAACAAAAACATACCTATAAATGAAATCTTCCAGATTGCATACATGTGGAAACATACATGCACTCTGTGCAACAATGTGACAAGAACAAATCCCCAATGAGAACTTTGTGTATGTATCAATACCTAATTGTGAATCTGTTCCATTTCAGCAACTTGTACAAAATGCAAACCATGGTAGATTATGTACTACCTGCAATTCGGATAATCGCTCCACCTTACTAATACAAACACATAGTAAATACGTAATACTAATGCTTCTACGTTACAATGCAGATGGTACCAAAAACAACTGCAAGCTGACTAGATTCACACATGGTCAAGTATCACTTGGTAAAGAAACCTTCACAACAATAGGTATAATCTACCACACAGGAGCCACAACCAATGCAGGTCACTATACTGCATATATAAAAAATGTGGATGGTTTGAATGTAATGATAGTACCATTACTCTAAAGCAGAGATTACCTGCAAATCTTACAAACGCTTATTTAATCTTCTTAAAACCAAAATGTATTAACTAAACTGTACTTAGACATTAACTAAACTTCTATTAGACAACTATAAACTGTTACAATATGCCAACAGCTATATAACTGCCCCAAGATTCTACAACAACTAAACAGATAAATGAATACCACTAAATTATTAAAAAAAAATAAACAGTTAGAATATGCCAACTGGTATCTAACTACCCTAAGATTTTCAATAACCAAACAGATAAATCAATACCATTACATTATAACAAAAAATAGACAGTTAGAATATGTCAACAGGTATCTAACTGCTCCAAAAATCTGCAACAAGCCAATATATAGAGCATTAGACAGAAACAACAAGTGAACACTGAAAACAAACAAACAGACCGTAGCATAACAACGTTTTTTTTTTAATCCAACATGGATTTTATTTCTCCCACAGACCCAATGATTTTAGCAACAAACACAGAAACTGAGCAAATTGCACAGTACACTGGTTTGTAATCTACTAAATATGAGGGTCAAAAAAAAATTTTGATTATTCAATGTTATAAGTTGCTACAAAATACCAATACTAACATGATCTTTTCTTTTAACACAGAAATAAACAAGAAATACATGTACTCCAGTTACTAAACCAAACAGTAAGTATATTATATTAAGTACAACCATCAAAGCAAACCACACCTATAGTGACTTATAACTTTGCTGCCTATAAATGTAATCTTGTCCATGCACCCAAGACTATAGGCCCTGCCCACAACCACCACAGCATATCACACCCACAGTGGCTTATAACTTTGTTGCTTATACATTTGTTCTTGGATCCCAAAGTTATAAGCCACTATGGGTGTGATATGCTGCGGTGGTTGTGGCCAGGGCATAGTCTCTTGGGTGTATGGCCATATGACCATGCTCCCAAGACTCTCTGCCCCTCCACAACCACCACAGCATATCACACCCATAGAGTCAAATATTTTAACTATGCCATATGGATACTTTTAATGTCCGCGGACATCATGAGCGTTCTTAGAACAGTTTCAACTTGCCTACGAACAGTACGGACAGACATAGCGTCCTCAGGACACCTTCATTTCGTTTATTTACGAACATCCCAGGGCACATTGTGTTCTAAGAACACTTTGAACGTGCTTGCGAACATGTGTTCTTAGAACAATTTTAACTTGCTTGCGAACAGAACAGACAGGCATACCATCCTCAGGACACCCCCATTTTATTTATTGACGAACATCCCAGGACACATGTGTTCTTAGAACAGATTCAACTTGCCTGCGAACAAAACAAACAGTCTTACCGTCCTCAGAACACACCCATTTTGTTTATTTTTGCACATTTCAGGACACCGCCAGTGTTCTTAGAACAGTTTCAGCTTGCTTGCAAACAATACGTACAGG
Source organism: Ambystoma mexicanum (assembly GCF_040938575.1). Classification (NCBI taxonomy): domain Eukaryota; kingdom Metazoa; phylum Chordata; class Amphibia; order Caudata; family Ambystomatidae; genus Ambystoma; species Ambystoma mexicanum. Next base: position 556,652,706 of record NC_090940.1, read on the forward strand.
CGTAGTGTCCTCAGAACACCCCCATTTTGTTTATTTAGAACATTTTAGAACATCTGCGTTGTCCGCAGACGAAACAAACACAACAGGGGGTCTACCACCTAAATAAATACAACATTTAACCCATCTCTTACTCCCCCACCCTCCCCAAACACTTTTACACACCAACACACTCTACTAAATAGTATTTTTCCCACTAAGTTTAACCGTGCTGTCCGTGGATGTCCGCGAATCCAAGATGGCGGGCGTTCCCAAAAATCTGACGCGCTTCACACTCTTAACCGTCCAATCAACAAACACGTTGCATGTCCGCAGACATGACGCAAGCCGGTTGGCCAATCAGGACACTGTCTGCGGAGCAAACAGGGAAGTGTGTCCGCGGACCGAACATAGATATCACTAATTTTTTTTACCTATTTTTTGCTCATTTTATAAAAAACTACTGGACGGATTTTCACCAAATTTGCAAAAGCACGCTTTCGGGACCAAGCCGCTGCTCCTGGTCCACATTTGGTGAAAATCCAGTGGTTTGGGCTGTAGGCGTGAGCAAAGTTTTTTCCCCATTCAGTCTATGGGAAAAAAAGAAGTTTTGGGACCCCCCTTATAACTTTGCCACCCCTGGACCAAACCTCACCAAACTTTGCAAAAAAATTCAGAGTGACCCATATACTTTTATACTATATAAAGTTTGGTGAGGATTCGTCCAGGGAGAGTGAAGTTATAAGCCACCCAAAAAGGGCTCTTCCTATGGAAACAGCAACTTAACCATAACTACACAGCCACTAACGTGGCTGTGTAATAATCCTGCTACTACTAGTGTATGTATGTATTTTTATTGTTTTAACTAAGCTTCGCACATTCATGTAACTGCTGCGCCCTGTTACCCTAGGGTATGTTTGGGCATTGCAAATAATACACAAACAAACAAACATTAAAACAACAGAAAAGAAACTATAACCCAACAAAATGTTTATTTTTGTATTGGGTTTAGAAGACAAATCGATTCTCCTTGACATACCGACATCTGCAGCAGACGGCGCTCAACCCACTGAGCTATGCTACAGATCGCAGACCCTTCGCGCCCTCGCTTTGCCCAGGAAGAGGCCCTGGCGCTCCCCCTCCCAGGTGTACGCATAAGTGTGCCACTTCACAGAGAGCCATCACTCACGGGGCAACAGGGAACTGAATTATTCATGCGCCTTGTTTTGCCCACAAATGCGTGGCCCGGCACTCGAGGGGGTTAACACAACTGCTTCCCAGCCCAGACATCCCTGCGCTGATAACTTATTAAGATTTTAATTGCCTGTAATGTACACCCTATATCACATCACCGGCTGTGCCTCGTGCAGTCTCCGGGGCCATCCATCAAACCGACATGTCAGCAAAGACCTTGCTTCTGCCCTAGCGATGTATTGAAGGCAGCATCCTAACTCGCCACGCTAGGCCATCGCCAGCCCTGCCCAAAACCTGCATCGCAGGTGGACTCAGGCCTGCCCTAGAGCAGTCACAGAGCCGAATCGGACTCCCCGCGTGGCCTCGCAGCTGGAATCAGGCCTGCACTAAACCCGCATCACAGCCGAGTCAGCATCATAACCAGACCTGCACTAAACCCGCACCCCAGCCCTAGTCAGCCCTGCACTAAACCTGCACCACAGCCAGAGTCAGCCTGCACTAAACCTGCTCATAACCAGAACCAGACTTGAACTAAGCCTGCATGAGAACTGAGCTATACCGGGCCCTAAACCTGCATCAGGGCCTGAGTTAGCCTGCACTAAACCTGCCTCATAAACCGAAGCATACCTGCACTAAACCCACAGCACAGCCGAGTCAGCCCTGCACTACACTTGCATCATAATCAGAGCCAGACCTGCACTAAACCAGCATCACAGCTGAGTTGCCCCTGCACTACACCTGCATCACAGCCTAAGTCAGCCGTGCACCAAACCTGCATCATAACCAGAACCAGCCCTGCACTAAAGCGGAATCACAGCCCAAGTCGGCCCTGCACTAAACCTGCATCAGAGATGGAATCATGCCTGCCCTAAAGCAGTCAGACAGCCGAATCAGACTACCCACAAAACTCCATCAGTGGCCTCGCAGCTGAAATCAAGCCTGCACTAAAACCATGTCACAGCAAAAGTCAGCCCTGCACTAAACCTGCATCATAACCAGAACCAGACCTACAGTAAACGTGCATCATAACCATAACCAAACCTGCATCCCAGCCCTAGTCAGCCCTGCACTAAACCTGCACCACAGCCAGAGTCAGCCTGCACTAAACCTGCTCAGAACCAGAACCAGACCTGAACTAAGCCTGCATGAGAACTGGGCTATACCGGGCCCTAAAACTGCCTCATAGCCCAAAGCAGACCTGCACTAAACCCACCTCACAGCCCGAGTCAGCCCTGCAGTAAACCTGCATCAGAATCAGCCGGCACTAAACCTGCATCAGAACTGGGCTATGCCAGACCCTAAACCCACATCGCAGCCCAAGTCACCTTGCGCTACACCTGCATCATAACCTGAAGCAGACCTGCACTAAACCGCCATTGCAGCCCACGTCAGCCCTCACTAAACCTGCACCACAACCTGAACCAGACCTGCATCAGAACTGGGCTATTGTGGGCCCTAAACCTGCATCACAGCCCGAGCCAGCCTGCACTAAATCTGCATCATAACCTGAAGCAGACCTGCACTAAACCTGCATCACATCCCGAGTCAGCCCTACACTAATCCTGCATCTTAACCAGAACCACATCTACACTAAACCCACACTGCAGTCAGGATCAGCCCTGCATTAAACCTGCATCAGAACTGGGCTATGCCGGGCCCTAAACCTGCATCACAGCCCGAGTCAGCCTGAACTAAATCTGCATCATAACACGGAGGCAGACCTGCAATTATCCTGCATCATAGTCTGAAGTAGCCAGCACTAAACCGGCATCACAGCAGGAATCAGCCCTGCACCAAACCTGCATCATAACCTGAAGCAGACCTGCACTAAACCCGCACTGCAGCCAGAGTCAGTCCTGCACTAAACCTGCAGCATAACCAGGATCACACCTGCAATAAACCTACATCACAGCCCTTGTCAGCCCTGCACTAAACCCACACCTTAACTAGAATCACACCTACACTAAAACAGCATTGCAGCCGGAATCAGCCCTGCATTAAACCTGCAGCAGAATTGGGCTATAACTGGCCCTAAAATTGCCTCACAGACGAAGTCAGCCCTACACTAAGCCTGCATCATAACTAGAACCACACCTGCACTAAACCTGCATCGCGAGAATCAGTCCTGCACTAAACCTGCATCACAGCCAGATTCAGCCCTGCATGAAACCAGCATCACAACCAGAATCAGCCCTGCAATGAACCTGCATCAGAACCAACACTGCACTAAATCTGCATCAGAACTGGACTTTGACAGGCCCCAAACCTGCATTACAGCCCGAGTTATCCTGCACTAAACCTACATCATAACCTGAAGCAGACCTGCACTAAACCCTCATTGCAGCCAGTATCAGACATGCACTAAACCTGCATCAGACCTGGGCTATGCCCGGCCCTAAACCAAAATCATGGTCAAAAGAAGGCCTAAAAACACATCTCACTTGGAATCAGCCTCACCATAAACCTGCATCAGCGCTCTACTCGCCCATTCGCTAAACCTTCAACACAACCTGAATAGACCTGAAGCTGCATCCTAGCTGGGATCCAGCTTTCCCTAAACCTTTGTCACAGGTGGAATGAGCTCCGACCTAAACCCATGTTCACAGTAAGGATCAGCTTTACCTGAAACCTGCATCACTGCTGGTGTATGCCCTGCCTTAAACCCAAATCACAGCCAAAAGCAGCCAGGACTTGCTGTACTCTAAAACCTGCATTAGTTACCTAATTTGTCTTGCCCTAAACCCATTTCACATCTGGAGGTGGCAATTCCATAAACATGCCGAACAGATTGAGCACACAGAGCTGAATCAGTTATGCGCTACCTAAACCTCCAATGCAGTCAGAAACCACCCTAACCTAAACTTGCATCACAGCCAGAATCAGCACTTTCCTAAACCCGCATACAGCCAGAATCAGCACTGCCCAAAACCTGCATACAGCCAGAATCAGCTCTGCCCGAAACCTGCATACAGCCAGAATCAGCTCTGCCTGAATCCTGCATACAGCCAGAATCCACACTGCCCGTAACCTGCTGTAGAGGAGGAGCCAAGTATCCCCATTCCAACTGCCCCGCCTACATTACCTGAAAAGTATGAACCAAAGTATGTGACGTATACTGAACAGTTAAACCAGCAAAGAGTAGAGTGTGGACTCTGTGCAGTACCCATACGAATACCTATACCTAAAAGAATATGGGAGGTAAAGTACCCATTGAAGAAACCATACCTGCATACAAGAAAATATGATGGCAATTTGAACGAGATTCCTGAAGAAGCAGAGAAACTAAATGGCAAAGATGAATGGTGACGTCATACAAAGTTGAATTGACACCCATATAGAAAGATAACCAGACCAGAAAGGCAGACGATTTATAAAACACAAAAGAAGTGCCAAGGCTGAGTGACATCTTGGGATCAAGATGAAGAAACGTATGTTACAATCCTGATGAAGATACTTAGTTTAAACGTGTACAGATGCAATGAAGCACAAGCAGCAAAGCAATCATGAATCTAGAAACACGCTTTTAAATAGATTAGACTGTGGCAAGCTCCAAAAATATATTATATATACATATATACCTCTATAGAAATATATGGACAAGTAAAGGATGGATGTTTCCACAACGCATATAAACAGTACTGAACAAAGCAAGAAGGCCTCATTTCAGTGTCGCAGTTAAGAAAAGCAATTGAATTAAACAGAATAAAAGTTCAGCTAAGGAGTTCACTGAGCCAAGAAAGCCAAGGTCTTATCAAGCTGGAATTGGCTAACATTGATTACAATTAACATGAAAGAACAGAAGCTCTTGTTCAGAGAGGTCAAGCAAAAACAAAAGACAGCAGAGGACTATTGGAGAATAGAAAATACACGAAAAAGCTCAAATTCATGGTGTCCATTCACATTATAGAAAGAAGTTGGACGAACAAGATGATCACACCTACCCAATTCTCAAAGAACAGTACTGTTATGCTTGAGCTAAAACATGGCGCTCGTGCACAGTGCATTCTGGGAGCGCTCGGAGCCATGATGGATATTTACTTCATGCCGCATTGAAAAGCTGCACTCATTTTGCTAAGAGCTAGATTCACGATGCTGAAGAAAACATGCTTTCCAAACCTGGTATGCAGTCAAGGACATTTCTGCTGGGAAAGCTAACTTTGTTATGTCTTGTTATGAGCTTTGGGACTGTTTTCCGTGGTGCTTGTTTTAAGAGGAGGGAGGCACTTTGCTCCTTGAGGTTACTGTCGGTTGACCCAGCTGGCAACCAACGGCTGCTCATCAATGAGCAAGTGCGTTGCCAGAAGGTTCGAGAAAATTGCCACCCCTTTTGAAGGGTGCATATATGCGGAACCCCTGATCGGTCCGGTGAGACTTCAGCCGGAGGGGGGACGCTTCCGTCCGGCCTACCTGTGGGTTGTTGTGGTCTTGGCCTGGCTGTTATCGGGGTCTTCCAGCCGCTTCTGGCGAGATGAGGAATCCAGTTACGCTCACGGTGATGTATTTTCTTTTGAATTCTTTGTTTCTTCTGTGATTTACTTCTATGTTATCACTGGTTGCTTCTAAGCTTTGAATAAATAGCCGTATAAGTGCGCATTATTTTCTAAGAGTGTGTGGTTGCAAGTTATTGTGTCTTCCTGCGTTCAAAGTATTGGCTCCGTAATTGCATTGGTGATTTATGATTGTCTGTGCGCTCTGGGAGAGCAATACAAGTACAAACTCAAGGCCAACTTCAAAGCACTAATGGACACTGGACCATTGAGGTGATGATGAATGATATGGTAATTGGTAGAAAGCTGGTGCTATGACGAGCTCACCCGAACCTGGTTGTTTAGTCTGCGTGCTGCTAATGTAGGTGGAAAAGTACTGACGGGGGTTAGAAGCCAACCAATTGTAGGGGACCAAGGAGTTGGGGTCCTATAGCTTGTGTAGCCAATGGGACATCGTCCATTTAGTGACTTTAGTGGCCATTTTGAGGGAAGGGCTTAGTTGCCCCACCTGATGTTAACTATCCAATTACCTCTCGCCGTTACCCTATACAGATATGGAACCTATGCTTAGTTCGTCACTTAGAACCAATTCCACCTCCCGTTAGGTTTTTGTAGTTTGCCACGTAGGATGACGTTGGTAATGACGCAGGTCAAAACGTCAATGATGACCAATTTTGGGTACAAAAGCCCCATTTTCTTAATGAAGTAAGTAGAGTCACAGTATCGAGCGATGTTCGTTGTACTCCCTGTTTTAGATACTTGACATTAAAACAGATGAACTTTGCCAAGCTATTTGTGTAATCTTGATTATTGATGTATCAATAAAATCTGCATCCCCATCCATCTCCAGGGATTACTACTCAACTTAAAGGGCTGTCTGAGGAACACCAGCTCACTGCACACAGCCAGAATCAGCACTGTTAAACCTGCATACAGCCGGAAGTAGCCCTGCACTGAACTTGCATCACACCTGGAACCAGCATCAGCACAAACCTACATCATAGATGGCCACAGCCCTGCCCAAAACCTGAAACACAACTAGAATCATATTTTCCCTAAAGCTTAAACACACATGGAATCCTCTCTCTACTACGCCTACAACAAAACCAGAATCATATTTGCCCAAAACCTGCATCACAGCCCACATCAGCCTGGCTCAAAACATGAATCATAGCCATACTCATAATCTGCATTTGAATGTTTTATTTTATTGGATATTTGTAAGGTGCCTATACAACAAATTGTGTTTCAAGGCGCCACAAGACAAAAAAGGGGGGAAACATAGGCGAAAGAGAACAATAACGGTCCTACTAGGCCTTGTGACATTCGGATCGTGCAAGTGCAGTAACGCGAAGTGTGATGGGGGAGTGGGCGGGAAGTGCTGGTCAGCACGGAATACAAAGTGCTAGGGTGGGAAGGAAAGTGCAAGGTAAAGAGGCGAGAGTGCCCAAATCAGCCTTGCCCAAAACATGAATGATAGCCAGAATCAGCCATACCCCAAAACTTCATCATAGCCCGAATCAGCCTTGATTGCAAGGAACCCGCCCTCCGCATAGATGGCATCAGAGCCAGGGCCAGCCCTGCCAAAAAACTGCACCCTCAATCAGTCCTACTCACCCTTGCATTGGACACAGAACTAGCTCAGGTCCAACCCTGAATCAGAGCACACCATCTTCTAAATGTTCCTCATTCCCCACTCACCCCCACTTCCAATCACTGGGATACCCTTCCTTCTGATATCACAAATGGCACCACTAGTGCGAGCCTCAAAGCCACCCTGAAAATCCTCCTCCTCTCGCTGGGAGTGTCCAATCCCAGATCATCCCCCACACCGCGTCATTTGGTCAATACTGTTTAAATAATGCCCGCGCTCATGTAAATCACTCTGATCGGGTAATGTTCCGATTGTTGCTATTGTTCTTGTGCACAGTGTTTCTGATCAAAATGGTAGTTCACTGTGCACAATATATAGAATAAATCCAGACAATGCAAGCATTTCTTGAACCATTCCTTCCCACAACCTATATCAGAGCCACAATCATATTTGTCCTGTACTAAACCTGCATCATGGCCAGAACATGCCCTGCCCAAACCTCCACCATGGCCTAAACTAGCCCTGCACTAAACCTGCATCATGGCCAGAACATGCCCTGCCCAAACCTACGCCATGGCCTAAACTAGCCCTGCACTAAACCTGCATCATGGCCAGAACATGCCCTGCCCAAACCTCCACCATGGCTTAAACTAGCCCTGCACTAAACCTGCATCATGGCCAGAACATGCCCTGCCCAAACCTACGCCATAGCCTAAGCTAGCCCTGCACCATGGACAGAACATGCCCTGCCCAAACCTCCACCATGGCCTAAACTAGCCCTGCACTAAACCTGCATCAAGGCCAGAACATGCCCTGCCCAAACCTACGCCATAGCCTAAACTAGCCCTGCACCATGGACAGAACATGCCCTGCCCAAGCCTACGCCATAGCCTAAGCTAGCCCTGCACCAAACCTGCATCATGGACTGAAAATGCCCTGCCCAAACCTACACGATAGCCTAGACTAGTCTGGCAATTCACCTGCATCATGGAAAGAACATGCCCTGCCCAAACTAGTCTGGCAATACACCTGCATCATGGAAAAAACATGCCCTGCCCAAACCTACACCATAGCCTAAACTAGCCCTGCACTAAACCTGCATCATGGACTGAACATGCCCTGCCCAAAAACTAGCCCTGCACTAAACCTGCATCATGTCCAGAACATGCCCTGCCCAAACCTACACCATAGACTAAACTAGCCATGCACTAAACCTGTATCATGGCCAGAACATGCCCTGCCCAAACCTTCACCATGGCCTAAACTACCCCTTGCACTAAACCTGCATCATGGCCAGAACATGCCCTGCCCAAACCTACGCCATAGCCTAAACTAGCCCTGCACCAAACCTGCATCATGGACTGAACATGCCTTGCCCAAACCTACACCATAGCCTAAACTATCCCTGCACCAAACCTGCATCATGGACTGAACATGCCCTTCCCAAACCTACACCATAGCCTAAACTAGCCCTGCACTAAACCTGCATCATGGACAGAACATGCCCTGGCCAAACCTACACAATAGCCTAAACTAGCCCTGCACTAAACCTGCATCTTATTCGGAAAACACCCTTCCCTGAAGTGTATGGGAGGCTGAACCCGCCATGCCCACGCCACCATCTGTACCAGACACTTAACCGGCCTTGCCCTGAACCTGCATCATGGCCAGAACACTCCCTTCCCAAATCAGCACCAGAACCTAAGCCAGCCTTAACATGAACCTCTGTCATAGCCAAAACGCGCCATATCCACATTAGTATCATAGCCTCAAGCAGCCGTGCCCTAGTCCTGCATCATAGCCAGAACATGCCGTGCAACAATCGGCTTTAGAGGATGAACTGGCCATGCTGCAGGCCTGCATCATGGTACGAAGGAGACAGCCCTAAACTTGCATCAAAGAGTGGACGGGGCCGCCATAAACCGATATTACAGCTGGCAACAACCCTGACCTAAATCGGCAAGAACCCAACTTAACTAATTCTAAATCTGCATCGTAGCCAGTCGGACTTGCTCTGAGCCTTCTTCAAAGCCTGGGCAGCCCGGACATAAGCCTGTGTTGGAGCTGGGGACACCTACCTCTGCTTAGTCTTTAGCAGGCACACCTTAACCAGCTCTAAAGCTGCCTCAAAGCCCAACCATTCCTCCCCTGAACCTTTACCAGAGCTCTGCAAGCAGAATTTAATCCGCCCTAAATGTTTATGAAAGCTCAGTTCGCTGCCTTAACATATCCGATATGTTAGTTAATGTGAAAGGTATTTTGTACCGCGCACCGTCACCAACGGAATTGGTCCCCATGTGCTCAGGCGGATCTGCAAACGAGAAGGCGTGGCGGGGGGATTAGTCACATGAAGAGGGAGTAGGAAGGTAAGAACTGTCATGTCCTGTTGGCAGCTACAGTTCGGTTTTCACTGTGCGCTGAGCTTGGGTGCGAGTATCTGATTGATGCGAGTCCTTGTGTGCTGTTGGTGTGACTTGTGTTGTTCGTTTGTTGTTGCGGTGTGGTGTTGAAATGCGTGCAGTTTGCTGTGCAAGAAGGTGGTTGTGTGGATTTTTGTGTGAGTTAAGTATGCAGAAATTTGAGCTTTTGGGTTAGTGGGCTATATGTCTTAGTCCTTATAATTCTTGTTCCATGTATCTGGTTGTCCTAAATGCCTAAATTCTACATCTCAATTTACATTAAATGAAATGACGTGGAAAAACCAAAATACACAGAGGGAGTTAAATCGGATTATTGAAATAGGGCACATACCCCTGAGATGTAATCCTGGAGAGAAACAAGCAGGGCACTGCACCCAGTGCACCAGACACTCCAAAACTCAACCAGCGACTCAGTCCAGTGCAGCTCCTATTGCGGAGCCACCCAGGCAGCGTAAGGTTAGTATCTGGGGCTCACCAGCCTAGGCCTCGCCACGCTGGGCCAGGAGATGATCACTGCTTGTCCATTAGAACCCCGAGGGTGGCATCCATAAAACACGGACGTCCATGTCCTCCCAGAAGCCCACTCTACTCAAGGAAACAGTGGGCTGTGCAACTGGCAATGCCGCCAACACTGCCATCTAACAGGCCTAACATTAGCTATGGCCGTGCCAGGAAAATGTGTCCACTCGTGAGAGGGCCAGGGAACAGGGTGGGTCTTAAACACTATAAAAGAACGTTTTATACCCCACCATCTGCTCATCACACTTCTCCATTCAACTGCATCCTCTTACCAAGGGTTTCAGACAGGGGTGTAAATACCACCCTTGTAGCCCCTGTGGCACTAGGGCTCTGCAGATGCCCAAAAGGCCTGTGCAAGTCCATTAGTGAAGCAAATCGCAGAGGCCGGCTCAACTCATTTTGCAGGGGGGGTATTCAGTTTGTGCCACACTATTGGCACTGCCCCAGGTTCCACCTGACCCTGTCGGTAAGCGTCCTCACTTGCAGTTGCCAAGTTTTTTGCTTAACTCATTCACTGTAAGCCGGGTAGGAAATGAAACATGCATTCAATTCCCTATATGCTTTTAGTTATATTATGTTTTCTTTTGTTGGGCTTGCCCATATTGGTTGAGATGGTCATGGTGTACCCGTAGTTTGTGGCGTCTCATTGTATCACGGCGGGTGTTTCTCTTCGACAGAGCTTCGATTTTAGGTTGGAAAATTAAAGAGACTGGTTTTTAGTAGATTCCCAAAGGTCAGAAGTTCTCCTGTTGTGCATAGTTCCTTGGGGAGGGAGGTCCAGAGTTTTGCTGAAATGCCCAAGAAGGCTGATCCACCGTATTTTAATTTTGAATGTTGCTTTGGTTCAAGGCCTACGTCATTGCTGGATCTTGGGGTTCGAGTCGCTTTATAGATCGAGATTTCTTCTTTTAGGAATTCTGCTCCTTGGCCGTGGATTGCTCTGTGGACTATGCAGAGTGCTTTGAAGTAAATCCTTTTTTTGCCTATAGCCCTGGGTATTTTGGTTGTAGTCCCGGATAGAAGTTCAGGGACTACTATCAAAAGACTAGCTAGCCTAGAGTTCTGACAGTCCCAACTTTAGCGTAGACATGGATCTTTTAAAAACATAGCAACACCCCTGCTTACTTCCCCTCCTTCTTTAGGTGTTCCTGGCGCAGAGCCGGGTACAGCTTCATCCCCACTTGCTCTTTTTAAAAGGTTTTCGGACTTGCCAGTCTTCACCCTGGTTTTCCTTGCAGCTACCGGTTGGTTCTCCTTCTCCCTGCCTCCCCTCAACCCTCATTGCCACCATATAGGATGTAAATGGGTATTCAGGGTGGGGTGCAGGACAGCACTTGTGCTTGTGCTTGTATTGGCTCACCACCTGTGCTTTTATTCTTTTGCAGCTCCTGTCCTGAAGTGCTTGTGCACTTAACCAGTCTTTTGCCCAATCATCTTGCCGGAGGATCGATCTAGTTCCTCCACGGGAGTATTGGGAGAAAGTGTTCTTGGCGGCTCATCTGGGAAGGACTCAGAGGTTCTTGACAGGTATAGCACTGGCAACAAAAGCAATGACCTTTGAAGAAACATTTTTATAACAATGCATTAATGAATGTGCAATAAATGAAGACAACTGGGCAAAGTCTTCTACTATGCACCAATTTTGGAAAAAAATGTAATCATGAAATTAATCAAAGACCATGAACACAAAATGTAATCATGAAATGAATCAAAAACCATGAACACATCAACATATAAACGAGCAATTCAAATGACCAATTTACTCTCTAACACTAACAGCTTGCATACCTCACCCCTTCTCAATCATATACTCACACGTTCACCTCAAAAAACGCTGAACAGAAAAATTAAAAATCAAATTAAGAAAAAGTCACATTGATGAATCCTGGATAGCATTTGCTTTTCTTTCTATAGCTAAATGCTTAAATTAATGCCCCGATTCACAATGCACTGATTGAGAACTAAAGGTCAACAGGTAAAACACCAATCATGAAAAAGCTAAAAGCTTGGCCAACTCCAGTTTCGGCTAGGTCAATTTCATTTCATGGAAACCTTCGCCTTCATCAGGGCCACCATACACAATTGCATACAGGAATTGGTTCTGTTAGAAAGGAATAAGTTAAAATTACAAAAAAAGACAAAAAAGAAAACTACCACTAAATGCATAGCGTGAGGTCCAAAAAGTGATATCTTTTAACAAATCCATCCCGGTCCACGCAAGTGAGCTTTCGCATGCTATGTCCCTAAATGAATGCGCATAAACACTTTCCACGCTTTACCAGTGTCTCGGTCCATTCCTCCTGTCCCACCAGAACACCCCACTAGTGCAAGCATGCCACCAACAGAGTACCCACAGGCCACACTTGTTGTGTACTGGATCTCAATTTGTCACCTCACCACATTTGCGGCTCCCCACTGTGCACCCAGTGCCATAACCAAACAGTATATGCAGACTGTATCTTCCCGAACCTGTCAAAATTCTTGTGTTGAAGAAATATGCTCATCGCCAAATCCACCATTGAGACCAGTGAAACACTACGGAGTATGATGTTCCTGTCACTCATGCGAACCTATGAAAAGACCAGGTGAAGAGCTTAACTATGAATAGCCTACATAGAAATAACTTCTATCCTGTATCACCGGTGTTTCTCAGAACTTAAACTAAAAGCCACTTACCCGATGCAGATCAGAGGGTAAAGAACCTCTCTCCTCCTTTCACACCTGTGGAGCCTCTATCTCCTCTCAGAACAGCCTAGTTCATCAAGACAAGCCCCTCTTTTAGGCCGAGGTCAACCATGTGGCTGCAGGCCTCCTCGAGGGAACAGCCTTCGAGGAACAAGGGAGTTTGAATACCTTCAACTCCAGGAGGAAGGAATACCCGAGATAGAGAGTGCAGTGTTCAATATATCAGGGCAATCGCTTAATGATTTGGAGAGAAAGGTTTTAAGCAAGGGACTGTCATTTGCTCCTACACAAGATACATCAGTGTTAAAAAGGTAGAGATGGAACTGAAGGGATTTTTCAGGATTGTAGTATTAAGGGCCTTTTTTCTAAACAGAAGAGACAGAGGCAGACACCGCCAATAGCCATGTAGACCTAAATCTATGTTCATGCCTAGTGACTCAGGAATTCCACCAGAGATAGTGAGCTCTGAAAATGCTATTATGAGAGAAATGCCAGTTATTTTAGATTGAGGCAATTTTGGGCAATCCAACAATCTGGCTAGAGGTGAAAAGCAATCATTAAAAAATGTGTCTATAAGATCAGACATTGTAATAACGCCTGCGAATTGGGGGTTGGGGGGGGGGGGAATAGTGATCATGAGTAGCCACCAATATGCAAAAATGGTACGTCCGCTAATTTGCAACTCCGATCAGTACAAGTGCATTAGTATGGACCCTTCCAAGAAGTAAAAAGAAAAATGGCTTACATTGTGTAGCACAGGGCTAGAAGGGGCTATACTGACAGCTAAAGAAGCAGCCTTTTTGGCCTCTAGTGATTTCCGATGCCCAATGATATATGCCTTGAAGAGAATATATAAAAGTACAGCAAATCTGCCTGTAAGACCCATTGTGAGCCTGTGCGGACCTATCCTGGACCAGCGGGACAATATGTGGATGGGTTCTTACAACACTTGGCAAGATCATACATCAAAGATACGATGGATGCAATTAACAGCTTAAAGGACACACCATTTGATGATGTTGCACAGATTTTGGTGACATTCGATATAACGTCACTGTACACAAATATACCCTAAAAAGAATTAATTATAATCATAGGTGAGAGATTAAATGCAGGACCGGGGCCTCAGCCTGTGCCTATGTCTTTCATTGTGTAACTACTACAACTAAGTCTATGTAAAAATGTCTTCTGCTTCAACAAAAATATTTCTTACAAAGAAATGGAACAGCGATGCCCCGAGCCTGGCAAATAAATATATATATATATATATGGCAAACTTTGAAGAGAACCATATATACTCTACCAACCCATATGGCAGCAACATTTGACTTTGGCAAAGGATCATTGATGACATTCCTCATCTGGAAAGGTCAGCAGAACATCTCAGTGAATTTGTCACATGGCTCAATGGCGCAACCCAAATCTGGGTTTTACATGCAACACCTTTAGTCAAGAGTTAGCCGTTTTAGACCTGCTGATTAGCCACAGGGTGGGGGCATTGTACACAAAGCTGTTACACAAATAAAAATATAGGAACACACTATTCTATTAGACAAGCCAAAATCCTCAAGCACTGAAGGACAACTTGCCAGTAGGCCAGTTGTTCAGAGCCTGATGCAATTGGACAGTGACATAATATTAAACCAAGCAGGTTAATGTATTCATTTATTATTAACATTTATAAAGCATGCAACAGCACGAAGGCATAGTGGCGCACTGATATCTAACCTCAGAGAAAGAGGCGATCCACGGAAGGCAATTAAACATGCGGCAAAGAGAACCAGGTTTGCAGACAGATTACTTTTGACACCATGGCCACGAGAAAGTACAGAAGATAGGGCTGCGTGCGTGTGACTACTTTTTCGAGACACACCACGTGCGTTAAAAAATAGTGAATAAACACTGGCCCTTGGTTGCTAGCGCAGGCTGTTTCAGACGCCTGCCCCTATTTGCCACGAAGCGAGGTAGGAACCTCAGAGATGAATTAGTTCATGCTAAGTGCAGTAGTCCACGGGATGAACAAGGACAGAACATGATTCCAGCAGCTTTAAGAGCAGAGGTGGCACTGTTGACGGTAAGTCACCCCTGCGGCATTTGCACAGCATCGCATGCACACGGATGACCTTCGTCCATAACACATTTCAAGGGACCCGGAAGAAATGTCCAATTGTAACACCAAAAACGTTATTTATGGGATTGCAATTTACAATATATAGGTATGACAAACAGAAAGGTATTGGTTATAATTTTGGAACACCGGAGCAGGATCCTAACGGCTCCACTAGTTCAACACTTTATGGAGGAAAAAGGCCACAGATTGTACTCTGGCTTCCTTGACAGTTTGTCCAATATAATACATAGCAAATGGTTTGTGATCGACCAGCTTACACCAGATGTCCACGGTCCTCCTATAGCTAATTGATTGCTCACCCTTGAACAGAAATGGATTTATCGCTTGAAGAGACATGAGATAGGGCTGAATGAGGGCATACAATGGGCTGTGCTCATTACTTCATATACTGCAGTTACACAGACAGGGCATCCCCCATCAGTCCCTCCAGCCTGAGGCCAGTTGTTCCCTTTGAAGAACCAAAGGAGATGCAAACTGTGGCGCATAAGCTGCAACGCGTCGCTGGTTCTGACTCCGTTGTCACACCACGCTTACCAGCAGGATGGAACAGCGGAGACCACTCCCTTTGGGGGTGGGATAGACTTCATATGACCCTTTCTGGTGATTATTTGGTCCCATATATAGTATGGGACACCTGCTAAATATTTTCAAATTTCCTACAATAAGAACAGTGCGGTGCATCTTGCGCCCAAGTGCACCTGCAAAATAGTAATACAAGTTCAACACCATGAAAACGGTGGTGCACCTTCATTGCAAGCGCAGTTTAATTGTGTGTCTTAGATGGAGGTTCCCCCCTTTTTAGGATTTTAGCTTTGACTCTATGTGATGAATGAATGCGTTTGCCACAGGGCAACACTAGACTTCTAGCCTAAGCTCCAAGGTGACCGAGCCAAGCCCGGCGCAGATCCACTAGGGACATCTGCATCACGTAACATGGTGGGTCATGGCAGTCGCCACGGCCAAGCCGGAAATCTCCTTTTAGAGACGACGAATGCAGGAAACCCGAAAAAGAGGAGTCGGAGGCCCAGCTAAAATCTGTAAATAGCCACTCAGCAGCGCTGTGGGGGCATGTAGAGGGGTCAATGTCGCTGCGGTGTGCCCAACTACATTACCTTCAGGCCCCACTTCTTAGACAATACTGGCTAAGCCTCGGTACGCGGTATTCTACCAGTTTCGTTTCACTGTAGAGGGAGTGTGCACTCAGGTAATTTCAGCACACAGCAGCAGGCTATCAGTCTTATAAATGAGAGGGCACTCGGCATGAGCGCCATTCTAAACTCTGCTACCTCTGCTTGCTGCTTGCCTTCGACATTTGGCATTTATTTTAGTTTGTTTAGTGAGCAGGATTCACGCGATGCAGCGCACAGCGCAGACCGCGCGCGGGCACGATATTCAAATCTATCGCAGGCCCTTCTGTTAACGGGAGAGAAAGAGGTTTCACGGGTGTGAAAGGAGGGGAGGGGTTCTTTACCCCCTGATCTGTAGGGGGTACGTGGCCTTTCTTTTGTGACCTGAGAACACCTGTGAGACCGGATAGAAGTAGTGTCTATGTAGGCTATTCATAGTTAAGATCTTCACCTGGTCTTTGCATAGGCTTGCATGGTTCAGAACACACAGTGCCTGGTGGCCACATAACATCAGAACACAGTGCCTGGTGCTGACATAACATCAGAACACACAGTGCCTGGTGCTGACATAACATCAGAACACACAGTGCCTGGTGCTGACATAACATCAGAACACACAGTGCCTGGTGCTGACATAACATCAGAACACACAGTGCCTGGTGCTGACATAACATCAGAACACACAGTGCCTGGTGCTGACATAACATCAGAACACACAGTGCCTGGTGCTGACATAAGATCAGAACACACGGTACCTGGGGGTGTCATGACATCAGAACACACAGTGCCTGGTGCTGACATAAGATCAGAACACACGGTACCTGGGGGTGTCATGACATCAGAACACACAGCGCCTGGTGGTGACATAAGATCAGAACACAAGGTGCCTGGTGGTCATATAACATCAGAACACACGGTGCCTGGTGATGAGAGCACACGCTGCCTAGTGGTGACATGACATCAGAACACACGGTGCCTGGTGCTGACATAAGATCAGAACACATAGTGCCTGGTGCTGACATAAGATCAGAACACATAGTGCCTGGTGGTGACATAAGATCAGAACACACGGTGCCTGGTGCTGACATAAGATCAGAACACACAGTGCCTGGTGGTGACATAAGATCAGAACACACGGTACCTGGGGGTGTCATGACATCAGAACACACAGTGCCTGGTGGTCATAACATCAGAACACACGGTGCCTGGTGGCCACATAACATCAGAACACAGTGCCTGGTGCTGACATAAGATCAGAACACACGGTACCTGGGGGTGTCATGACATCAGAACACACGGTGCCTGGTGCTGACATAAGATCAGAACACACGGTGCCTGGTGATGAGAGCACACGCTGCCTTGTGGTGACATGACATCAGAACACACGGTGCCTGGTGGTGACATGACATCAGAACACACGGTGCCTGGTGCTGACATAAGATCAGAACACACAGTGCCAGGTTGTGGTCATAACATCAGAACACACGGTGCCTGGTGCTCATAACATCAGAACAGACAATCTGTGAATCATCCTGCCCTTTCTCTCGCCTTGCACACTCCTCAAACATGGGTTGTGTTTGGACGGTGTCAAACCAAAACATCATAACATGTTTTTTTTAATCGCATTTCACCGAAAATATAGATCTGCGGTTGGGGTTTTAAGGCGAGAGCGATGTCGGGGCGGGTTTCCGGAGGGCGAGGTGGGCGAGAGGGGTGCCCCCCCCCACATATATTACGGGGAAAATGGGGAAAAAGAAAAAAAAGCGATGTTATGGGACCTGTGGTAATATTTTCGATGTTTTGCGGTATGTGCGTTTGGTTATTACACTCAGCAGAACTTCACTGCTTGAAACCAAGACAGGCCCGAAAGCTGCTGAAAATGGGATGCCCATACCTGAAACACACGACCAGCATGACCCATAGGCAGAGAAATGTGTTATCCATTCCCGGAAGAAAAAAAATGGACACTGCCAGCATCCTTAAATCTACTTCCTAAAATCCAAGGAGACTAGGCCGACCATCCAGTCCATGAAGTGCTGGTAAAAACAAAATGGATGCTTGACTGAGCCATTCATTCAGATCACATGATGCAGGCACCGCTCACAGCTCAAAGAGCCACTCCTTAAAAACAAACTAATGTAAACTGCTCCCAACCCAAAATACCAGCAAGCTAGCACAAGGCAGCGCGAGCCATGGGCCGGGACATCAAGGAGAAAGTGTGGAAACAGAGGGGAAGATAGCTCAGTGAAGTTCAGCACCTCTCTCACACAGGTGCCTACGAGTCCCACCAGGGTCAACTCAGCCCTTCATCTAACACAGTGGTCTTCAAACCTTTTTGTCTGGGGCCCCCCTGAGCAAAATTTGGGCAGGTCGAGACCCCCCAGAAATGCCAAATGGACAGTATATATTGCGCGCCGTCACCTGCTCCCATCACAGTCGCTGGGCTCCCGCATCCCACTCCTACCCAGTCGCTGGTCTCTCCCCACCCCATCATACACCCTGGGCTCTCCCCACTCTTCTCCCACCACTATCCCATGGTTCCCGCCCATTGTGCTCCCACCATAGTCCCTGGGTTCCCCCATCCCATTCCCAACACAGTCTGAGGGCCAGTGGCGGCTGGTGATTTTTTTTTTTTAAGTGGAGGGGCATAACTATTTCCGCCAAAAATGCAATAGAGACCGAGCACAGTGAGGGAGCTCGAACCAATAAGGGGAGGGTTCCGGGGGGTGGGGGGGTTTTACCCTGTGAATTTTTTTTTAATAATGGGTTAAAATGTTGCATTGTAGAGCATACTTTTATCAAAAAATGGGTAAATAGCCAAACAGCTTGCAATTGGTGCTGGGAGTCCAGGGGGCAGGCATTGATATTGATATTTATATTTTATTTCTATCGCGCTCGTACACAAGTGTTTCAGAGCGCGACAAGGCAAGGGAGGGGAAGAGAGGAGAAGAAAACAGCGATCTTACTAGGCCCAGTGACATTGAGAACGCGCAAGTGTGAGGGGAGGGGAAAAGTGCATTGAAGGGGGAGAAGTGGAAAGTGCGAAGCAGAGGAGAAACAGATAAATAACAATAAATAAATAATAAAGGCAACAAACAGTGGTAGTTCAGACAGCAATTTGCAAGTGCTACGTTTAAGGCAGCAGACAGGGTAGGTCTGATAAGTGCAGGAAGAAAGATGGTTCTCCTCAAGTTTTAGAGTGGCAGGGCGCTGTTCCAGAGGGAGGCCCCAGCTGAAGACAGAGATCTACCCCCAGCTCGTTTCTTTGATAAACGACTGACCCTGATGGAGTTGGAGGTAGAGGAGTGAAGAGCTCGAGAGGGGAGGTATTTGCGGAGGGATAGCTGAAGGTATTTTGGACCCAGGCCCCAGAAAGCCTTGTGGACAATGCAGAGGGTTTTGAATGATAGATGTCCAGTAAAAAGATACCATCCCTGTCCCCTGGGCCACACTGGTCCTAACACAATCAACATGATCATGGTGTGTATGCAAGGCACTGCACATTCATACAGCAATCACTCTATCATTCACATGAGCATCCATCACCATACACTCACTCATAACATAAGCATACACGCATCCATACACATGTTTTTATTTAAACAATGAACATAAACGTACCTTCTGCATTGGCCTGCATGTGGGTGCTGAAACGCCCTGCTCCAGGCTGCTCTGTCCGTATGTGCGAGGAGGCGCAGGAGCTCCCCCTCAGACATACAGACATGCAGTGCCCCAGCCAGCCTTTCCAATGAGCTATGCAATGCTGGCGAAGCAAAACGCCCCAGCACTTGCATGGCTCAGTGAGCATGTGCGGCTGGGGAACTAAACTGAACTGTCAAAGGGAAACAGTGTTTCCCTTTGACAGTTCAGCCAGCCCAGGAGCACTCCATCAGCTGGATAAAGCAGCTGAGGGAGTGCTCACTGTTTCACTGGGCTGGCTCCTTAGCTCCTCCATAATGGGCGAGGGGCCACTGGGTGGGCGCCCCCATGCCATTATGGATGAGCCGCCAGGCTCGGACAGGCCTATAGGGCAATGCCTGTACCAAAAATGTAAAATGCTAGTGTGGGCCAGTCAAAATGGGCCACCATTTTGGCCAATGTGGACCAGTTTGATGAGTTACTTAACTATGCAGTTAGTAATGTTGACCGTTGTTGCTGAATATATCACAATTTACTTACATTTTAACACAAAGCACCCCCTTGGGTACTATTGAAACAGTGGGCTTCATTACAACTCTGGCGGTAGCTGTGCTGGTAAAACCGGCACGGCTGCCGCTGGAGTTGCATCCGCGTCCTGCACCCGCGAATGGGCAATTACCAGGTCATGCTGAGTTAGGCGGACATAATCATTGCCCTTTCGTGGGTGCCAGTACCGGTAGATCCCCAGGCACCGTTAATAACGGTGCCGGTGCATCCGACGAACTGTGCTCGCGGGTGCCGCACGGCCTGCCAGGTCAGACCTGGTGGGCTGTCAGGCACCCGCAAGCACAACTCTTACTATGGCGGTACGGTAGCAACGCTGCCAGTAGCTTAGCGGCACCGTTGTTACCATACAGCAATGGTTGTAATTCATGCTGAGCTCTGAGGGCCCCCCAGGGATGCACCGGCGGACCCCTAGGGGGTCGCGACCCACAGTTTGAATACCGCTGATCTAACACAAGGCAGCCAGAGCCATGGGCCGGTACATCAGGGTGCAAGTGTGGAAACAGAGGGGGAAGATAGCTCAGTGAGTTCAGCGCCTCGTGCCTACTGGATAGTTTGAATCCTACCAGGGCCAACACAGCCCTTCGTCCATGCTGTTAAATTAAGTAGCATTAAATTAGGTGATAACACCTACTGTTACAGCGCTGGCATGAAGAACGATATTAAACAGTAGTATTATACTGCAGGTGATTCTGTGAAATCTGATATTATTATTGCGTTTTTAAGATTAAGAGTGGACGGGGATTCGAACCCATGTTGCTCTGCATAGTCTTTCTTTTAAAACGAGCGTGTTGCCACTAAGCTATACTGCGTGTCATGACCTGTGTTGGACAGTCAAGACGTGCTTTAGAATTACTGGGATACATTTTTTTTAAAAAAACAATATCTTTATTGGCATTTAATAATTAGGTACATACTTCGTGCAGTCAAACGCGGTAGAAATTAAGTATGAGACCAATTATATTGTTCACGTTGCAATTCTTACGTTGCGGCAGAGGAGGCGCTAGAAGGCGTTAGAATCTCCGATTAATTAGCAACCCCCACTTCCGCCCCTTCTCTGGCATTCCATCTGTGCCCGACAAACTTAGCCGTAACATTCCCCAAAACAATGTTTTATATCAAACAAGCCTACTTTGCAAATATAATTCAGCAGCAAGCAGATTTACCCACGTTGGCAACAAAACAAAAAAAAATTAGTTCCATTGCTGCGATCAACGTGACTTGGTGGTTGGTGGCAGAGAAACTATCACTGGGCGAAGGAGTGGAAGCAGAAGAGACTAGAGCAGGTATCTGCAACCTTTGATTCTCCAGGTGTTCGATACAACAACTCCCAGCAGCCCTAGCCAAAACATTCAATGGTGAGGGATTCTGGCAGTTGTAGTCCAAAACATAAGGAGCGCTGCAGATGGCAGACACCTCGACTAGAGAAAAGGACGAGCGAAGTCTTAAACAGAGCTGAAAAAGGATCTATGCAATATTTGAGGAAAAAAAAAAAACCTGCGACCGAAAATACAGATTTTTTCCCCCGCACATTTCAATGCACTTATATGCTGGGGAGACCGCTCCCCTGTAACCCCCCCCCCCCCCCCCCATACTCCCGTATAATATTTAGTACCCACGCCCACATATAAATGCGTTGAAATGCAGAGTTCGAAATTTGGCATTTTTGGCAGCAAAATAATGGGGCGATACCCAGAAAAACCAAGTGCAGCAGGTAAGGAGGCCGACAGCTCCAGCCACCTCGGTAAACTGTCGCCTGTGCTCAAATTCCTCTCTTTAAACCAGTGCACATCTTCATTAAACATATAAGGGCATTTGAGTGCTAGACATTGGGACTCATGAAGAGTTTGCCGGAATTACCAGCAGGACTTCTGTCAAACTCAGGCACCGATGCTGGGGCATTATTGCCTTGGAACATGAGGCAAATGCCCCCAATTCTACCACGCGACGCATTCGCAACGAGGTCTCGAGTTCGTGCAGGATGGTAAGAATTGGCAAAATATCCTATTTAATTTACGGGTTGATAATGAAGCACAGAGCCCAGAAAAAACGACCAGGCCCTGCCATCCAGCGCTGGTCAAAATATAAACCCCAGAATAAAAAAGATGGAACAAAAACTTCTCTTTAATCTTTAATCCCTCGTACAATTCCCACATTATCTGGATCTCCTGCGCACCCATGTCCAACCCTATAGCATCCATGTAATGTGGGTCTCCCCGCTTCACATGCTACCATCCTGACCTTGCATGTTTCTGCTTGCCTATGCTGTGTCCTGGGTCAATGAAAAGCTCCAAGTTTTGACTTTAAAGTTGCTTTCTCAGACCATATTAAAAGCTGCCCCTACAGTGGTCTCCATTCGGTTCCTTTGCTTTGTCTCTAAATGTCCCTGCATCGTAGCTGCAACTTACCAATTTACCTCCCCTCTGCAATAACTCACCATAGCCTTTTATATTACTTGCTCTTACTCTCAAATTCATCTTCTTGCCCCAACCGTGCCCTTTTACCAAATTGCATTTTCATTAGGACCCGGACCGGGCGAACCAGCTAATCAGATGGCTAGGAATACAGGCTTGAATTGCCGGTACAAACCTGCGTTCCAAGTCGCCTGACAGCCAGCAAAACCTGCTGCCATCTTCCCCCCACCCTTTGTCCCCATCACTACTTACCTTTTTTCAGCATCCGCTCCTTCCCTTTGCCTCCTGCAGGCCGCTATGGAAAGGGAAGAGGGGCTACGTACAGAGTCCCGCCTTCCCTTTCCATGGCAGCCATCTTGGAGAAGGATTTTCCTTCCTACAGTGGAACGCCGCTCGCAACCCGTTGTAGGAAGGGAAATCAGCACCCCGAGTTACCGACGATTAAACAACCTAGGGTGCTAACAGCATTCATCCCCGTTCTAGGTGCTGGAATGGTGGATAATGGTCCGGAGCCCTCGTTATCCGCCCTCGCTTCGCTCGGGCCAATAACATGGGCTGCCGGGCCATTATCCCCCGTTCCAGCCCCTGGAATGGGGATGTACGCCACATGTTGAACTCTGAAAGCACTAAATACTGCCACTCAGGCCCTATGAATGACGCCAACACTTTCAGCATACACTTTCATCTGAAATGTACTGTTGGGTTGTCATTTTGTAAAGCAGTAGAGAGAGGCTGAAAGTTTTGAATGAATCATAACCACTGACAATTGTGAGAAACCTGAAGATGTCTCACTCCCTAGTGCCCGGTGATTTGTCATCCAGTGGCCAGGACACAGCCATCACTATTGGATCCAGTTCCTGGGTGTGTACCAGTGTGGTAGGATCACCTGGATGAGGCATCTTCAGGGGTTGGAAGTGGGGCACCAAAGGGCGAGATGCGTTACCCCCTTCCTTATGACATCTTTCCCCATCCTACCCCGTAGGATATCTAGAAACTCAACTCCCCACCCCTTTGTGTCACAAACACTTTCTCACAGATAAATTACAATGAAAGACAACAGACTAACACCAGAGCCATATACCTGACATGTCCCATCACAAGGGTCAGGCAGAGTCAGGCAATGGCCAATAATTACACACACAGATCTCCCTTCCCTTTACCCGTAGGGATAAAAGGCAGAGCACGAAATCAAACTCTGAGGAAGGCCAAACGCACGAGGAAGCAGCTATTCCAGGATGGCAGTTCAAACGGAGGAGAAAGGTGGTGAGACAAGGAGGCAATTGCCCTTGCCATTTTCAACTCAGACCCACGCAGCATCCGAGAAGGGAAACGTAAGACCGGAAGTTGCAGCTGGTGAATGGTGTGAAGGATGTCAGCGGTACATGGGACCCTCCTGCACTGATAGCCAGGGCGGGGATAAGCGGTTGCCATTGTGGTACCATCCTCGATTTCAGAGGCAAGAGATGCCAACAGAGCTCAGAACAGCCGGTGAGTCTGAAAGAGCTAATAAAAGACCGGACTGTGTTAGGCTCAAGGTTGCAAAGAGCAACATTTTATGAAGAAAGAAGACTAAAGTAAAAAGCTCTTTTGTGAGTAAAATTGGCATTAGAGTTAGAGTGGTGTGGTGTCACGTGGGCGCTCATTCGAAGGACTCTAACTGGTGGCCTGCTCCTGAACGAGGAGAACGCGCTGAATAAGAGAAACCAAAGTAGTCCTGCAGCACGTTATCTTAAATCCTGTGTATAGTCGAAAGTCTTCAGTTGTTATAGAAACTACAAGTACCAAGAGGCCAAACCCCCTTGTACAGTCAAAAATATTTGGCAAGTAGTGGAAGCAAAGAGAACTATGTAAATCGGGCAAGTGTGAACACGACTGAAGGATGCCTGCCAATTAGGGTAAAACAGTAACCCATGCAAATTCATTGTGATGATAAAACTGTGCGAAGCCTGACTGGGGGCTAAGACCCGACCCGGCCTTAGGTAAGGGAAGAACCTAAGGGGTCTAAAATGACTCTGTTGAACTGTGCTAAAATGGCAAAGTGAACCCGACGGAGGGATGCCAGCAGAAAGCTAAGGGATAGTGAATCCTGCTTTGTTGTAAAGCTAACTGAACTGGATATTTTGGCAAATGTGAACACGGCTGAGGGATACATGTGAATTAGGCTGAGCAGTAATACACCCGTGAACATTGTGATGACAAGTGTGAACACGACTGAGGGATGTCCACAGTGAGTGGTTGGTCTGAACCCGACAGAGGCTGAAGTTGAGACTGGTTAGTCTGAGCTCGACGGAGGGAGGCTAACATTGAGAGAAAGATCGGAGCTCGGCTGAAGGGGATCCAAGGGTGAAGAGTAATTGCCTGATGGAAAGAAAAATAGAAGGAACTTTTGTTTTGTTGTTTTGAAGTATCAGACCCTCTAAAGCAAGAGACTTTGCATGAAAGAGACTTGGACACAGAAGGACCTGATATTGAGAAAAGGAACTGTAACCTCATGTCGGAGGATCCCAGGAGTGTGCTGTGCTCAAGAGTCCCACCTTGTCCCATGCGTAAAACGTGGGCAAGGGAGACCCCGGACGTAGCATCCTGACCTATCATTTTGTGAACACTTTTTTAGTGAACATCACCACTTTGTACCATCTCTAAATGGGCATTACAGCCTGCACAGCTAGGCCACATATTGTCTACACCAGACTCTGAGCAACCACCAACATGTTTCGGCCTCATTTGGCATACTCAAGTTCAGCTTGGGTCTCCCGGCACAGCAAGCAAGCACGGAAGCATTACTGTACTGCATTTATAAAGCAATGCTCAGAACTTTGTCAAAGAGCTCCAGGAATATATTGGCATTACATTCAGCACCCATTGCCCAAAACTAAGGTACAGCGATATCTTCTTGCTAGGGTTCGAGACCAGTGATCTCACGCAACAGTGATTGGCACCCAAAGCTATCCACACCCCTACTTACTCATCATAATACCAGTAGCTTGGTAGCCATCAGTCATTCAATCCACACCCCAGTGATAACCAGTCCATGCCCTCAGTGAATAAAAGGGGCCACACAAGTGAGAATATTTAAAGGGAATTCATTTTTGTGATCACTGATCGAAGATTTTCTAATATTCTTGGCAACACCTAAAAGTGAGTGAGTGGATTCTGAAAGTGTTCTTGTGGCTCCATATCACACTCCATAAAGTGTAAAAAGGGTTTCTTTGGTAAAGCAAGGAAAACTAGAATAATAAGTAAATGTGTGGATTCAGGGATTCTGAATGGAGCCTAGTCATTGCCATTGCCCTTGGCAACATCCAGTTCTTCTTTATTCTGTGCCATGGCATAACACTTCCATCTGTAGGCAAATCTGCCTTGTTCCTGCCACCAACTGGAGCAGTCCAGCCCAAACTGCAATGCCTTTTCCCCTCTGCAATGGAGCACCTCACCCGAGACATGTTTCTGCCATGTTCCCTATGTAAGGGACATTCGTCTGGGCATACCCTTGCTCATTTAAGGAGACAAACTGAAACCAAAAAGTTCCTGACAGTGGTCCTGGTCACAATGTCCTGCGATGCAACGGATAAATGACTCCCCAACTAAAGGCCTGATTCACAAAGAGTTTTATAATGGCGCGATCCCATAGGAAAATGCTCCATGAATCAGGCCCTAAATGTACTCCAACCACAGATGAAAGCTTCTAGAAAATATTCTCAACAGTCTGGTCCCTCTGAGAGGTCAACAGGCCTAAACCCTTTTTAGGCACTATCTTATCAGCAATACCCTAATTTTTGAAAAGGCCAGTCCGACAGGATGGATAGTTCAAGCGCAACGGGCTTGTCTCGCGCATGAGCTTAGGCCTTCACCCTTACGGAGGTCGATAAAGGGAGCACTGTGGCTAATAACACCAATCATTACAGCGCTTAGAAGCGGCATATAAATCACCAAATGATCATCTCTGACTCCAGACCTATCAGGAAGTAGAGGCTGTGACTGCAGCCAATAGGAAATGCTCATGCGCGTGTGTCAGGCCGGGGTCCCGCTTGTTTTTTGTTTGCATTTAATGGGGTGATTTGTCTATTTTGAGCTTGTGAAATATGTCCAGATCCTAAAAAAACATTCCTTTGGAAATTGGATTTTTTGATGGAATAACATGGAGTCAATTATCGCTAAAGCGATCTTACATACCCTGGGGGGTGGCAGGGAGGGCATATGCCTCACTCGTTTTTCTGCACTGACAGCAGAGCTGCTCAGTAAAGCTTTGAGCAAAGGAGAAAACGTCTCAGCTTAAGAGGGGTAAGCATTTCAACATTTTTCAAATTATTAATATAATTGGTTATTTATAATGCGCTAAATACCAAGAGGTTTGAAAGTGCGGACCCAGGGATCGAACCTTTGTTGCTCCGCATCGTCTTGCTTCCAAGGCGAGCGCGTTGCCCCTGAGCTATCCTCCCGAGAGAGAAAAGAGCAAAAGGGGGAGTTCTATAACACCTACTTCACTTCGGTAACTGCCATCTTTAAATTTTCTTGTAGATCATTATTTTTTTAAATGCCGCTTTCTAGTAATGCAGCATACTCCAGTTTCAGAAAGCGCTCCGAAGCAGCCAGAGGGCAGCGTGTGAGTGCTTTATCAAACGCCAAAACAAACCATGACCTTCACCAATTGCCACATAGACGTTACAAGACCATCCTAGTTGGCCACAGCGAGTGTAAGGGCCTGATTCGCGGAGCATTTTCCAATGGGATTGTGTCGTTATAAAACACTTTTGTGAATTAGGCCCTAAATGTCTTCTGTTGAAAAATTAGGTAGGTAGAAAAAAATCTTTACACAGGGTTGTACGCTTCTTGCTGGCAGTAGCGGCAGCAGGCATATATAAGGACTCTCACAGCCTTCCATTAGCCTACACGTTTGAGAGAAGCCTGAGGCCTCTTATCCCATGCATGAGATGAAGCAGAGCCCTGCTGCCAAACCTTAACACTGCCTTTTGTGTCCACGGTAGAGCTGTTGCCAGTTAGGCATCCTGCATTACCTATCCTAATCGCCAGAGGGCAGTGCAGTGCGCCTTTCTTTCGCCTACTGCTGTCCTACCAGTTCAGCTAGTTAGCCAGAAGCCCTGCAGTAAGTTACACAGAATTTACAAATTCGCAGATTACTTGAATATTATGGTGAGCTAAGAAGCTGGACGCAAAACCGTCACAGTATTATGCTTATTGCTGTTGCAGTTTTTTCTCCAGAATCCATAAAAAGCGGCAGCAGCTTTGGGTTTGTATTTACACCTCTTAAAGGCCCGTGTTTTTCAGCTTTAGAGGAGTAAACTAGTTTGCAGCGGCATAATGCTAAATCCAGGGCCGGCCCTAGGATTTGCGGGGCCCTAAGCGGCAAACGTTGTGAAGGGCTCCTTTATTTCCATTGCAGAAAAGTATGTCACAAAATGTTTCATTAATATCCGCGGGGATCGAATAAACCAAAGTTTAATATCAGAGGTAACATTCGTTTGTAGCAATATCACGATTGAGGAGTATGTTGGAATAGCCGATCAAGTCAGGTGAATTTGTTGAGATGGGTACCTCAAAAGAAAGTACTGTGACGAGGAAGGTCAGGACACAGAGTAATGAAGATTACTGGTAAGTAATCTAAACATACCTAATGTGACTGCACGTTCCAAGAAAGTAAAGGCAGGGATTGGTCATGGGCCAGACAGGGCAAGTGCTTTTTCCGCAGGATAGTGCAATTGTAACAAAGCCTATTTACCGTAAAGGTACAGAGGCAGTCAGAGTAAGCAATTCTGCAGGTCTTCAAATGTCATCAATAGGGCTCAAGACACGAAAAAAGTGTGGGGGATTATTAACATGCGCACAGGCACTGAATGTAAAATATGCAAATTTAATTCAAATAGCCTTTCCTACATTTTCAAACACATTCTAAATAGAAATGAGCATGGTTTTATACAAAATTAATGATCAATACCTGGAAATAAAACAGCTCGAGGAGATTTTTCCAGAACACTGCTAGCAAAGTATAAAGGGGGTACACCTTTTAACCTAAAAATCTATATTGAAATATTCTATGTAAAGCAAAATACCAATACAATACGTATGCTGTGAAGACACTTTCAAGTGGTTCTGTGTGTTAGTGGGTTCAAATCCTGGTAGGCGAAAAACTTAAGCAAACAAGCTTTTTTGTATGTTGCCCTCAAAAACACCCGAGGGCGATGGAGTCAGTACTGTGAAAAAGGTTGGCGGATGCAGTCAACCCACATGTACTCTCAACTTGGACCCTGAAAATCAGCACAGGGCCAGGTAGAACATCTTCACTTCAGCAACCTCTCTTGCCACCTCCATGGACCTGGTAAATCTTCAAAACAAATGTGTCCTTTGATCCTTTCCCCTCCTCAACACAACATTGGCTTTAAACAATACTCTGTTTTATAAATCAGACTTCAAAAGTACACACTTCATTTAAAGTATTCCAACAATATAGGAATCCTTATATAAATATGTCATACAAAAATAGTACAAATGTTGCATTATTTTCACCCCACCTTGAAGACTACAAATACCAGAATGCAATTCCACAAAATCATAAAAAATGACTTGAAAAGTGTCTTTCAAGACTTCATCATAACAAAAGATAAGTGTGAAATGGTAACCTTTTGCATCATTTGACAAAGGCATGCGTTATATGATGCGAGTGAAATGTGACAGTCTCCCCCCAACAAAAATGAATTCAACACACCAAATGTGGACATATGAATACTATCGAGCTAGTGCACAACTCTTTTTTTGTCATCATATTTTAATTGTCTTCAAAGAAGACAGATTTGGGCAGCAACTAGTTTTTCTCTGTGCTCTCAGAACAAAATGTCCCTTGTCCATAACTAAGGTTCTTAAATGGACCATTACTTTAGACAAAGAGCGTAATGCGCACCGAGGCCCCAGAGGTCTGATGGGCTGCTGGAGAAGTGGGCGGGAGGCATTCGTCTCTAGAAGTGCGTCACAGGGGGTTGGGAAGCAGCCCAGCCCCCTTACTTCTTATAATGAGGGCAGCAGGTAGCTGCAGGATGTGAGGGGTCAGAAATGTGAGGCGGACAACTTTTGGATGATTTTTCAAAATACTACATTTTATTAAATCATACGTTTAATCAAACGCCTCACTATCCCTACCCTAACGAGGATTTCCCTGCCTATCAACACTAAAAGAAAACCCTCTAACACAGGATATCTGGCCCTCACGCGTAACATAAAACACACAAAGAAAAAGATAGCAATTCACAAAAACATCAACAGTTATACTTCTAATATATTTGCAGTCTCTCTGTGTAACCTGGCTGAACTTCCCTACCCCAGGTTTTAAGTTCAGTTCCAATGTTCAACAAAAAGAAACATGGAAATCTGGGTTAGCAATCAAGTCTCAATTCAGTTCTTGGCTCCTACAATGTGCCAAAAGAAAGTTCTATTAACCAAAGTTCAAATAACAGAAAAGCTCTTCTTTGTAGAATGTATTCTCACTTCAAAGAGCAGCAATGTTATTGTAGATCGAGATTCTTTTCCCCCCCATTTATAAATGTCAAAGAAGAAACACAGTTCCTTGTTAAACTCACATATACATAGCTTTGGATAAGGTGAGAGAAAAACAGGTTCTGGTTAACACTTAATATGTCTTTGAGTAGTATTTTAAGTCACAGGTCCTCTTCGTCAGGGTGACTTCACTGTACTTCTATTTCTAACTGAACCACTCTTAGCTCAGGTTAACTTCTGCAAGATTTCACCATGAGGGTCGACTCGTTTGGCCCACAGTGTTCAACATCCAATTGTGTTACTGAAGTTTCAAATCTACTGACAACCAAAAGCACCACCACTATTTCAGTACTTTGTATCTTTGAAAAATATTTCAGATATGACAATATTTACTTTAATGTTCTTCAACGCCTTCTTTCCAGAAGAGCGGCCTCTTTGCCACTCTCTTCTGTCTGCAACAACAACAACCCAAAATTGCCTCTAGGATATAATTCGCTCTTTCTCCTGTTGGCTTTGGCAACATAGGTTGTATCAGCTTTTAGAGAACAATCACAAGCAGCCTGCTTCCTTTCCCCAATCTGGCCTTTGCATATTTGCATCCTGTCAACCATGGTAGTTTACTCATAAACCTTGTTGTTATTCTCTTCTGGCTGTAGGCAATGCTTGCACACTCTTGGCTTGGGCAATGCTGGTAGTATGTTGGGTTTATGGCAATGTTTGCACCACACAGTGCATTTAAGAAAGGCTTGTTTCGCTCCTAGCCGGAGTAACACTTGTTTCCCTCTTGGCTTGGGCAATGCTTGCTCTCTATACTTCGGAACGTTAATGTTCAGTTACTTAACTATATTGTTATATTGTTGTCAACTGTCTTACAATTGATTCAGAGATTACCCTTCATCTTTAGGCACACGTGACCATTCCTTCATGTGCTTTCAGAAAATGTAATATTCAATTAGGTTTCACTGCGTTTCTCTCTTACACGAGTGAAAGAAATGCTTGCTTAGGAGCGAGTGCTACTTTTCAAGTTCTTCATTGTTTAACAATCAGCGGTCAGCTTCACCTCAGTTTTACTCGTACGCAAGTGATTCCATTTGGATACTGTTGCCTGCAATTGTTTTCGCAAGGGCTCAAAGCTCGGTAACACTCACCGGCTTCCATCTTCCCCCCTTCGCATGCTGCAGGGCTTCTATGGCTTCTGGCTTCTTTTTGGACCCACACCCTTCCTTACTCAAGGTCCAGCCATGGAATTAAGGAGCTTCTCTCACTCTGGAGACTCTCAGTTTCACAACACCTTCTGGCCACGGTCTCCGGCACGCTTCCTGCTGTGCAATCTCTGCAATTAGGTTCACGTGGGGAAAAGCACTCTTCCTTCAAGCCTTCCACTGCGCAACTGCTGCACTTTAGAGTTTGTGGAAACAGGACCCTCTCGGAACAGGCAGTTGAAACCTGCTTGGTTAAAGTCTTGGTGTCCCTTCAGTTCTCCCACTTCTGCCTGGATTGCCAACACTGTGCTCTCTTCTTCCTACTACTAATGCTGCTACAAGCACTCCAGCCACGGCCCCTGAGGGGGGCCTTTTAAGTCTTTCTGCTCCCTCAGGTGTGGGTCATTAAGCTTAATGCATGCCGGTAAAATAGCTCAGCGGGTTGAGCGCTTGCTGCTGCAATCTGAGTGTGATTTGCAGGTCGCAGGTTTGAATCCCGGCAAGGCCAACTCAGCCTTTCTTCCTTCAGAGGTCTATAATTGAGTACCAATTTCAGTTGGGTGATATTGTATGTAAATATGTGCTCTGTAAAGCACTTCGGATTAAGGCGCTATATAAATAACACATCATTATCATTAATAGGCTGACTACTACTGCAACATTGCTCTTCCGACCTCTTCCTCACCACTGTACTTGGGGAATTCTGGAGCTGGCAGTCCCAGTCAACATAATTAGGTTTTCTTGCTAACTTCCGATTTTTAAATACATATCGATTTTTTCTTCCATGCACTGAAAGAGGAGTCCTTAGATTTGATCTGAAAAGAGGTAGGCCATTTGAGTCATCATTTATAGATGTCCTGTCCCTGTACCTTTGGGAGTAAGGGGGGATTTTAACCTTAGGAGTTTCAACTGGTCTTTCATTCCGTGGGGTATTTAAAGATGTCACCCCAGCTTTACCCACATCAACAAATTTAATATGGGGTTCAGACACATCCTGATGACAAAGCATTACATGTTTTGGTACCTTTAAAAGGTTCTTCCCCTTCAAGTTTAAATACTGTGTCTCATCACAGGGGATCTCCTCAGCACCCTGGGTCCTGTCTCCTCCCAGGTGATCCTGCTGCAGTACACCACCGCTAAGGTCAGGATCAGGAAGCATCTGCCCTCCCCTGGCCACCTGGCGGGGACTTTAGGCAGGGCTTTAGTGAGGGATGCATAATATTCATCACAGGAACCACAAAGAGCGGGGGCGGGGCAATGGCCCAGACTACCCATGCCTCGGACCGGCTCTGGCTAAATCCAATGCTTGGCATCAAGAGGTCAGCTGGTCCCTTTCATGACGTCAGACAGAGAATGAAAATTGGCTCAAGTTCGAGTTGAACAATTTAATTAGAAGGTAAGCAGAACAAGACACTACAGTGGATTGAACTCTTTTGGGTATGTCTATAGGTGAAATACAGGCTAATATGCACCCCCAGATTCCACATAACAAAGAACATTGCTGGGCGAACCAGCTCGGGTAGAGCTCCAAGCACTAGAACATATGGGCAGTTCAATGTACGGCACATTTCTAGAACTTTTCTGGAGGTTCATCAGGAAACATTTGAGGGCATTGGGGAGTTAAAATTAGGAGAGGAGCATCAGTCTGGTATGACCCCATTGGTCAAGTCCTAAAAAGAAGTGGGGGGGACTCATTAGCATACCAATTGAATGTGGCATCGACAGAAATTAGCATATCAAGACACACTCTGACAATAATGGGTGCACTCATGAAAAATATGGGGACACTGCATCCTCCTTCATGTACCCTAGACTTGACCCTCTGTAGGTCCCTAAAGCATGCTCACTGCCTTATTTGGGACTAGCAAGCCATTCCCATTGCTGTCACCGGGGCACCAGGCGGTTCTTTTCGCACTTCAACCTGAGATCAATACCATTTAGAGGTGCTGGTGGGTGGCAGCATTGGAGAGCATTGGTGTGTGATGTGGGTCATAAGGGTGCCAGGCTATTATGCAAGCCAATGCGAAAAGGACGAGCATATCCGTTCTTGGTACTTAGGATTCGCACAAATTCACCTGAGAATATTCCCAGTCGCCAGATGTATGGGTCGGTGCCTGAAAATAATTAGTGGGCACTTTTGGGGTAGTGTGCTCAGCCTCAGCGAGGAGAAGTAGTAAATTAGACCACAACAGTCAAACATGTATTCTCGGTTTACCAGCTAGTGAGGATGGATATGTTGGTCCTCACTAGTTGGTTGTGTGTCAACTATATCCCCACAAGTATAGTAAATTAACAAAAAAGCCCTCAATTTTAACTTTAGATCCTCAATAGTAAAATAGTTCCTCACTACAAGGGTGAGAATCCTTTTCTTGCCCTCACAAGCAGAGAAAGGAAAAGAGGGGGTAACGAGGAGAGAGAAAAGAGGAGGGCATGGGTAGAAATAATAGATGAGAGGGGAAAGAGGAGAGATAATAGAAGGGAGAGAGAAGGGGGAGAGAGAAAAGAGGAGGGAAAGAGGAGAGGGACAGAGGAGAAAGAAAAGAGGAGGGGACAAGAAGAGAGAAAAGAGGAGGGAACAAGAAGAGAGAAAAGAGGAGGGGACAAGAAGAGAGAAAAGAGGAGGGGAACGAGGAGAGAGAAAAGAGGAGGGGAACGAGGAGAGAGAAAAGAGGAGGGAACGAGGAGAGAGAAAAGAGGAGGGAACGAGGAGAGAGAAAAGAGGAGGGGAAAGAGGAGAGAATAGGAGAGAGAGAAGAGGAGGGAAAAAGGAGAGAGAAAGGGGGAGACAAAGAGGAGAGATAAAAGGAGGGAAAGAGGTGAAAATAGGAAAAATAAAAGAGGGGGAGAGGAAAGACAAGAAATGAGAGGAGGCGTGTGAAGAGATAAGAGGGGAGGGAGAGCGAAGTGGGAGGAAGGAGAAGAGCCAGGAGAGAGAAGTGGTAGATGGCAGATGGGAGGCGGGAGACGGAAGAGACAAAGTACAGCAAAGGGATGAGAGTAAAGAGAGGGGGAGGGAAAAGAGGTGGCAAGGAAGTCTAGAGAGAGAGAGGAGGGAGAGAGAATGGGATCCGATAAAAGAGCAGCGTGGGGAGAGTGAGCAAGTGAGTGTTGTGTTGTGCTCCTTTATGTGTTTCAAAGCTTCTACACAACCATTTCAGGCTGGGCCCTGGCGATGTGCTCTTTGAGGGCTCTCAGCACATTTAGAGAAGCCTGGAAGATCACCGAGAAAAGGTGACCCGATGCAGCTTCTCGATTCTCCTTCTTGCCTGGCTCTACTATCATGGAGCCTTCTTCTGGTGTTGTCAGCTTTGCAGCTTCCTTCTTTGAGCGCATGCGCGGGTGGATTTAAAATGTCCATCTCTGAAGACTGTTTCTGATTTCTATTGCATCTGAGCAGGGCTTGTGGAAGTTATAGGCCCAAGTTGGTTCGGGATCTTCCCTTGGCTTCTCCAAGTGGATCTGGCACATCACCCCTCGCCTTCCTTTGCTCTAGGCTTCTTCCCTGCCCATTTGAGTACCAGCCTTTGTTCTGAATCGTCCTTGGCACCTGCAGGAGTAGTGTGTCAGAAGGCAGGAAGAGACACATCTCCTTGGAGATGTGAGAAAGTCCTCTCCTAGGGATTGGTGGCCAGTGGGCGATGGTCCTAGAGGCCCGAGACCCTAACCTGTTTCAGGATGGAGGCATCGGAGAAGGTACACGACGGGGACACCGCACTGCCGCCCGACGCCATAGGAGGGACCAGTGACATGGCTAGCATGATCGCAACTGCTCCACATAAGGGGACCTGGGCCTCCATGTACCAGACCGTTAGATTAGGAGAGAAGACTACCACTCCCAGAATCCCCCATTGGGTTAAAATCTTGACTGAATTCAGGCAAGGCAACTAGTGCTACTGGAGACAGGCCATCTCCCATTATCCCCCCTGGTTTGCTACAGGAAAATCTGGACCAGGAAACAGCACTCATGGTTGCAGAGTCAGGAGAATGGTGGGGGAGAGCAGGCCATCCCCCACAAGAGCTTTTCAAACACCAAGGAAGATGGCGCAGGTGAACACACATCCCTGCCAACAAAAGCAGATCAAGTACATCGCCTCCCGTCCTTTAACACAAAGGCGAGAAACCAATATTTTAACCTCATTCTCTCAGCAAAGCAGAAGGACAGCATGTTTGTGATAGTATTCCAAACACACAATCCTTCTAAACATGTGATGCACACTGGGCGTGGTGCTCATTTTATCTGCGCAATACCCCCCTTACATTAAAATGGTACGAGCCATGTATACTGCTTTGGAACATTTCACCATTTAGCCTTGGGCTGTCCTGGTGATCACAGGGTGCTTTCCAATGTAGCTTGGCAATCAATCGTGTATCGCTGCATACCTCAAGTGCGTGCTGAAATACTGCCCACTATAGATTGCACACACGATATATACACGCTTGATCTCCTTTGGATAGTTGTCAACTGCGCCCGAATATAGTTGAATCTGTCTGGTGCGCGTTATAAATGCCAAAATCGAATGAATTGCAATCGGGGGCAGAGAGCTTCCTCAACATAGGAGCACGTGGGCCTCGAATCCCAATGGATCGACGCTCCGACAAGGCAATCTTTTCCAGCGCACAGCAGCTTGTTCTGGACCAATTCGCCCCCCGCCCCCCTTGATGACGTAGAGTAATGAAGATTACCAGTAAGTAATCAAGGCAGTAGACCCCACACTAGAGTAATGCCTCATAAAATACCTCAAGGCCCTACCATAGCAGGCATGCTATTTGCTTACGCAGAAGAGTCAAAGCTGCCGGAGAGAGGGTTTGGGCAATCGCGGCGCCCAACCTTCCCCAACACGAGTCCTGCAGCCGGGAAATGAGGCGCATCCGCGGCGTTTGCTTCAGGCAGAAATTAATAATTCATACTCGGGGCTTCACCTTCCTGCCTCCTCACTGGCCAAATTATTATTAAATTCAAGTGTTTTCATTTGGAGCCGTTACAGTAATAAAAAGCTTTGTTAGCGTCCTCTCTGGCTTCCGCTTTGCCTCGGGCGGTCTCTGGGATACCGCCCTCCTGGGAGGACGCGCATGCACAGTTTAACCTTTCTCCCCTCGCCTTCCTAGGGGGGTGGAGTGCCTCGTTTCCCCGTTTACAGCTGTTTGTTTGGCCTCCCAGAGGACGTCTGGGTAAACGCACACTATAAATGGCGGTCGCGGGAGGGGTATAGAATGCCTGCGCCGCCGGCCTGGGAAAATGAGCAAAGAGCACCTGCTCCGTTCCCACAACGAGATGTGAAAGAGGGCGGGGGGGGGGGATCAGTTCATTTGTTTGCATATTTTGCCGATAAACCGCCTGAAATGCATTTCCGGATTTCTTCACTTCAAGTGTTCTTCTGTAAACCTTGCTCTTTAAAGCAATGTGTATTGTTCCAATTGTTTTCTGAAGGACTGTGGGCCTCATTACACAGACGGCGGTAACGCTGCCAGTATTTTACTGAGTCCGCCATGGTGAATAGCGGAATTACCGCCCTATTCCAAGGTGTGTGGGGGCGGTAATTCCCCATTCACCATGGCACTTCCCCAGTCCCATTTTTGCCCCCATAGGGCTCAATGGGAATGGGGAAGGCGGTAATTCTGGTACGGCAAATTGTGGTACCGTAATTACCTCCAAGGTCCCTTTGCGGGTCCTGTCCTTAACGGCTGGTAAAACCAGCCATTAAGGTAGGGTCCCACAAAGGGACCTCGTAGCAAGGCGGTAAGGGTTTACCGGCACTGGTACCCTCACCGGTACCGGTAAACCCTTACCGCCATCCGTGTAATGAGGTCCTGTGTTAGGTAATTATTAAACTAGATCTGTTGTGAAACACTAGTGGTTCGGTTTGTTAACCATGTATTGGAGTGCATACCCTCAGCTGCGTGATTCCGCACTGCATTCAGGATTGTTGCATTTGTGGCAAGCATAGGCTCAGGGCTGCCTGGGGTTCCGCCACCCAGACATATTGGAAATGCTTGAGTTGGTATACAAATATTTGTATTCAATGATGCATGCCACCTGATGAAGTTATGAAAAATGACTAAAGGCATGTGACTATTGTGCAGGTGAACTGTAGGGTTGTCATTGTGAGGAATACAAACATCTGCGTAGTGGGTGGGCGCTCGCCTGGGATTTTTTGGAGATTTTAAATGAAACTGAATGATGGTAGATCAACCTCCGGAAAATGTGTGGTGCCAATCCGCACATTTTCCTTATGCTCACTGCATGGCATACACATAGACCAGTGTACTCGGGCTGGACAGAAACTATAGGTGCAGTCCCCACTGTCAAAATTAGTTGGGATATGACAGCACACCAGGTCTTCTCAGAAGAGGGAGGGCCAAACCTCCCCCTGCCTTGGCCAGCCTAATTAACTAACAAATGCTCCATGTATCCTCCCTGTCCTTTTGTTTAGCTATGTAGTTGGTGGCAACATTTGCATACTAATCAGTTTAATTTAAACAAGCCCACATGGGGCTTGGCTGCAGAGGCTAACAAAGGAGACCGGATACTCCACTACGCTTGTAGGGGAGCAGATGTATACATCCGCAGGAAATCCCGTCCTTTACCTCCTTTGTATTGGAGACATGAGACCATGCCTTGTCTGATACCAGCTATCGTACCAATTCCGCAGCAAGTTTTTGGAAGGAGATATTTGTTGAGATAACCGTACCGAATGCATCCTCAAGTTGATGACAGCTTTCAGGAAGAACTCCCTGAAGGAATATGAGAAAGAGCTAAGAAGATGAACTGATGACGTCATAAGAAAGTGTGCACAAGGTCTTGCGATACTGAATGAAGACAATGTATGGATCTAGAGGAGAAATTACGAAGTAAAGAATCGAGTGAACTATCAAAGTGGAAAAGAAGTTGATTACACGTTAAAGTGCTGTAGAAAAGAGAAGTTTAATGAGTGTACAGACACTGAAATGCAAGATAGATCTAGTCATTGTAAAGGCTAGCTACAAGTAGTAAATAGAATACAGGCCAAGCTGCCATTGTATAGAGACTGAACATTTGTATCATGAAATAAATAAGCCAAAAACCATGAAAGCGGAATGAAAAGCTGAGTCACAGTAAAATTACAGGTTGCTGTCGCTGCGTGGCGAGGATGTCTGGCCTGAAGTCCAGATTCTAGAAATCGAGGTCAACTTTCTACTTTAAGAAACTTGAGAGTACTCTCCCAGTAAGACCTCGAGAAGCCCTTATTGAGGTGGTCAGGACACAGCCATTGCAGTTTGGTCCAGTTCCTGGGGGTGAACCAGAGGGAAGATCACCTGGGTAGGGGAATCCCGGGTTATGCTTGGGGGAATACCCCAGGTGAGACACGGTACTGTGCTAGAGAAGTAGAGAAGGGTGAGAGATCTGAGGCTTTCATGGACTGAATTGCATCTGCCTCCCTTCCTCCCGTCAGATCTCTCCGGCCCAGATCCAACAAACTCTCTGTATGTAATCAATCCTCTAAGACCCCAAACCCAGTTACAACCAAAAAGCATAACTCCCAGAATCCTTGTTCCACCGGTCTCCATTCAAATACTCCCTATCAGTCTTCTTTCCGTTCCTCTGATTATCATTTTCCACATTCCCACCACATTCCCACCCTGATCCGACAAAACTCTACGATTCCCACAATCCCCTTTGCTCATGTCACAACCCCAGCTATTCCTGCAAACCCTAGCAATGCCCTCCCTCCGATTGTCATTTTCCAAAATCCCAAACTACTATGACAGAACACTACTGTTCCCACCATCCCCTATGTTCCGTTCTTCATCCCAGTCATTCTCATCCCTTACATAAACCTTCCTTTTCCCGTCCGTAGGATACTCTGACACTCCAACCCTTCTCTTTTCTGATACAAATACTTTCACACCCAAGACAATGGACTGATGTAAAACCTGTTTACATGTCCCATCCCGAGGGTCAGGCAATTGACTCAAATCACATACACCTGACGGCCCTTCCTTTTCCCCACACCGATAAAAGGTGGAGCAGAAGGGGGTAGTACGAGCAAGGCAAGCTATCATGTAATGATATCCCTATATATATGGTCGCCATATATAATGTTGCCGGGAAAAGG
Source organism: Ambystoma mexicanum (assembly GCF_040938575.1). Classification (NCBI taxonomy): domain Eukaryota; kingdom Metazoa; phylum Chordata; class Amphibia; order Caudata; family Ambystomatidae; genus Ambystoma; species Ambystoma mexicanum. The sequence continues at coordinate 556,692,254 of NC_090940.1, forward strand.
TTGTGGTGACATTATATAGGTGACCATATATATATATATATATATATGTATGTATGTATGTACAGTGGCAGGCGGGGTGTCCCCCGCTTCCCATGAAAAATAAAGGGTTTGAGGGTTGCAGGGGTGTCCCCCACATGTTCCATGGAATAAGGTCCCCACATTTTTCTGTGATTTTTTTCAATGGCGATATTTTTGAGGAGACATTATTCCATGGAACCCAAGGCAAGTACAACAGAAAGCACAATGAGACAGTTATGATGTGGCAGTTCAAGAGAAGGAGAAAGGCGGCAGGAATCGAGCGGGTGGCGAGGAGCAAAGTGGCTTTGCCCTTTTTGTCCCAGGCTCGCAGAACCTTCGTGGAGGAGAGCCTAAGACCGTGAACAATAGCACAAGTGTCCTGCAGCAGATGTCAACGGTACACGAGGCAAGCTATGCTGATAGGCAGGAGCGACGGAAGCTCCTGCACCCGTGGTACCGGCCTTCACTCCAGAGAAGTCAAAAGCGAAGCGGTTCAACACAGCTGGCGAATCGAGGGGAGAACCGATAAGAAGCGGGCTGTGATGGGTGAAAATCACAAAGTGGCAAGTTATGAACCAAAGCTGATGAACTTTCAATGAACTGTTAAAAATGCAAAGGGGAGACCAGGTGCAGAGGGAAAACGGTACCACTTGGGTGCTAACTCAAGAGACTCTGGTCGAGCCCCATAGGAGAGAAACTACAAATACCAGAAGGCTGTAGGAGGGCCAGCGAAATAGGTCAAAGTGGTCATACAGAGAGTTGAGCAAAATCCCAGTACAATCAAAAGACTTTGATCTACAAGCACTGTGAAAGAAAGGGAAGTGAATCCCAACAATGTTGGACAGTTATGAATGTGAAGTAAAGAGGGGTCCGAGCCCGACCGAGGGAGATCCAGGGATGAAGCCATCACCGAAGAAGATAAAAAGAGAAGAGGGGTCCGAGACCAACCAAGGGAGATTCAGGGGTGAAGCTATCACCCAAAGTTGTTTGAACATGTCAGGTCCTCGAAGGCAAAAGCCTTTCAAGTGAAACGAGACTTGTCCATTGAAGGCCCTGATAACTGAAAGCCTGAGAGTATGTCATGAGAGATGCCATTGGAACTGTTGTCTCTTGCTGGGGAAGCCCGAGACTGTACTGTGCTTCAAGCTGCCATTTTACGAAGTGTCCAAAACATGAGGGAGGAAGACCCAGGCTACCGCATTCTGACATTATTTGAGAACACTGCTTTCTTTTCTTGAGAACTATCCCACACCCTTTTTGTATTTGTTGTGAGGTTTTGGCAATAGGTTTCTTAGTATAGGCTTTTTGATTTGACAAGACACCACTAGGACTGCTTTGTTTTCCATTTGATGGTTGACGCTTGCTCCCATCTTAGATTTAGGTTTAGATTTGGTATTTTTCCAACCTGAATGCAGCATTCCTTGTTCAATAAACACCCTTGAGCTGTGATCACTTGTGTCCGTCTACAAGAGTGCAGAGGATGAATGCAGTCATGTTAAGGTGCAAGAAAGAACACAAAGGATGACAAGTTTTAATTCTATTACACTATGTAAAAGCTGCAGAATGAACCAAATTGTGGTCTTTTGTCATGCGAGTCAAGAATGGAACTAGAGTTTGAACCTGGAGTTCCAGACACATTAGCGAGTGCCCTTGTGCAGTCCCAAAGACGAGAATACCCTACAAGGCCAGGTACATGGACAATTTCATGGCAGAAGGCATGGGTGATGAGAGATGCAAGGCTAATTGGGTTTGAGGTAGCTTAATGTCCCATCTCCCTGCACCTGGATCTTGGCTTACGTGCTGCTAATTTAACTGAATGTTCCAGACATGGCACAAGCATGCCAACCAATTGTATTAGTCCGTATAACAAAGGACCTTATAGTTTAAGAAACCAATGAAACACAGTCTAACTGTCTTAAAATCACACGTAGGAAGAGGTAGGCATACATTGCCCAGATGATAAAGGACAGCCAATAACAATACTAGCTCCTATATGATTGTATCTCTAGATGTTTCCCTTAACCAATCCCGACCCTTGATATGTTTTTCACTATTGCCAGGTAGCATGATGTCACTTTGATGCATAATGAAGGATAAGAAAAGTACTTTTTGTGGAAATCATTGAGAGACTGAGTGTACATCTGTAATTGTTCATTTTAAGCTCCCCGTTTTAGATAATTGTTAATAAAACAGCAACTTGCCATTTTCTTGGGTTTGTTCGGTTATTTGGACTCAGAATTATTCTGGTGTAATCCCATCCATTAACAGATGCACGTTCCAAGGGCCATAAACTCACCCTTTCATATGCACTGTGTCAACCTGAAGCCAGCTCTTGCCCGTAGTATCGATTGACAGTGAAATGTCATGTCTAGGACTGCGTGTATTACAGTAGTCATCCCCGCAGGGAGACCCACATTCAGAAGGTACGAGTAAGTGGATTGACGGCTCCAGAAAGTCTGGTCTCGCCACAGCTTCAAGGGAGACTTGCCGCATTAATCGGGAATCCCAGAGAGCTCCATTTAGCAGACTGACCCTTTGATCCACGACAGACAGGACGAAGGGTGGGACTTAGCATTACATGTTTTCGCCTCATTACCTTTTCTGTTGCAAAGCACTCTGGTTATAACCTCATGCAATCAAAAAACAGGGAAAAGGGGACTTGTTTAGGCCAAGAACGAAGACCTAGAAGGTGTACTTGCCCTACTGTTAAGCATGTAGTACTTTTTATCACACAGGAACAGATAGAGCATCATTCTTATTTTCACGTATCAGGGGTGATTCAAAGGTGGACCTTTTGTGTGTATGCTAGCACTATCCCCAAGAGGAAGCACACCCTATCCCTATAGGGTCACGAGGTCCCTAGGTCAGAGCTGGTGCTCCGCCAATCTAAAAGGAAAGAGCAGAGAAGGTCTATGACTACTTCTACAATGTGCAGTCTTCCAACAAAGTTTTCTTCATGAACATTTCAAGGCGGAAACAGTTCCTTCCAGCTGGATCTTTTTATTCACCCCCAAAAAAAGTGTGTCCAGTCTGTATGAATTTCAATGGTCTATATCGCTGAAACAGGTTCTTGATGTTCCAGGACTGTATACAAGTTATAACAGGTCCCTCTCGTAACATATATTAAAGGTCTACGGCATTCCTTTAACAAACATATGTTTGCAACGCACATTGATGTGCGTCGCTTTGATCAGGGCCAGCTGTGCGACAACGTATGGCTAATTTCCTCGGACATGGCCCAGTCCCAATGGCGACTACACCCCATAATGGGAGTGTGGGACACGAAGCATGGCTTGCGACCATGACCAGTGGCTGTATTCCCTGGGACATGGGCTTCAGGTGTGTTGAAATCCCGGCCTTGCAGCCATGGCCAGTAATCACAGCCCCTGAGGCCATGTTGCCTAAGGGACTGTGGGCTGCTAAGCACCAAGACCAGACGTTAGGCTTGCCCAGAGACCTGGCCCTGTGGCCAATTTAACCCAAAATATGATCCTTCATGCCTGTGGCCATGGCCAGTGGCCAGACCGTGGGTTATGCCACAGGCACCAAAATATATAATTTTGTAAGCCTACTTTTTGGCAACTTTGAACATAAACAGTGGACGGACTAACAACAAATTTGCAAAAGCATGCTTTCAGAAATAGGCCATACTCCGCTGACAAATTAGGTGGAGTTCCATCAAGTGGTTTGGGCTGTAGATAATACGATATCTCGAATGCAAGTCAATCAGGGTTTCACAGAGGTTGGGCCCCCCCCTGTAAATGTGCTCCCCCACCCTATGACAAAACTGTATGCAACTTTCTCAAAACATTCAGAATTAGCTATTTTTTTCTTTTCGGATGTTTTATGTAGATGCGAGGAAAGGTGCCAAGGTTATAAACCACTCTCAAAGTGTTTTTGCTCTACAGAATGCAAGGATAGCCCAGGGGCAACGTGGACGCCTTGGAAGCAAGACCACACAGAGCAACACAGGTTCGATCCCTGGGTCCGCACTTAGTGTGCTATAAATAGCCTATCATATGTATGTACACATAGGTACATACACATACATATGTACACATGTCTGAGTTTTGACAAGTCCCCGAACATCAAGGTGCCCGAACAGGAATGTTCAGAACATCTGAAACAAAAAATGGCCTTTTCTAGACATATGCCACCCCACCCCTCACCTCTGGAGTTTTTTTCTTTAAATGCAAGACTTGTGGAATGTTTTGTGTCTGGAACATTCCCTACTGTGCTGTCCGCACAATATAGGCACAGTTTGCGAATCCAACAGGACATCCATTTCAAAATATTGAGGTTCCTCACAATCCTCAATTCAGATGTTCCTCACAATCCTTTTATTTGCACAATGTCCGGAAAGTGTCTAGAAGTGTCCTCGGGCAACGGATCGTGAAGTGAATCCGCGATAAGACCCAGATATCACCTTTTTAAATACATTTTGGCCATTTTGTTTAAAACATCCACTACACCGATTACCCTCAAATACACGCTTCCAGACTGGGCCAGCATTCCATGCGCAGGGTCGGTAAAAATCCATCCAGCAGTTTGGGCTGTAGAAACACCAGAAATAGTTTTCAATGTTAGGTAATAGCGACTTCAACATTTTTGGGACCCTCTCTACGACTTTGCATCCCCTTAATGAAACTACCCACATTTCCGAAAAGAAGACTCAGACCCAGGTGTATATTTTTGGGGAAAATTTTGTGCAGATTCACTGACCAGCGCCAAAATTACAAATCGACCAAAAAAAACTCTTCCTTAAGGGATAGCAACTTAACCATAACTACAGGGTCGCCACCAATTCTGTAATGATATAAACCCACAAGGGTCCGACTGATGCATAAAAATGGCCCAGGCGCCAATGAAAAGGAGGCCCGAAGTTGCAATTTTTTTTTTTTTCCTGTCGCAACAGACTGTCTGAATGGTACCCAAAGGGGGTGGGCAAGCACCCCAGTGAAACAATAATTAGACTGGCCTACTTCAGCCTCAAAGCTGGCCCGCATTGACCAAATAAACCTGACCCACACTAGTATTTTGGGCCTGCACTTCGGGAATTTGAGCTCAAAGCTGGCCCGCATTGACCAAATAAACCTGACCCACACTAGTATTTTGGGCCTGCACATCGGGCATTTGAGCTCAAAGCTGGCCCGCATTGACCAAATAAACCTGACCCACACTAGTATTTTGGGCCTGCACTTCGGGCATTTGAGCTCTAGCCTTATAGGCCAGTCCGAGCTGCATACACACATGTATATGCATTAGACTAACCTGGCCACTTGCGCCCAACCTACTCCCATTTCTCACAATTTATATCAAAATCAGATTGGCAAGATAATTAGAGATTCCAACAATTCAATAGAAAAATATTTAACAGCCTAAACCGACAGCCAACATGTGTTTCGACCCTTTTGTGGTCTTCCTCAGGACAAGTCCTGTTTCTACACTGCTTTCAATAGCTCCAAATCTCTGATATTGATATAAGTTGTGAGAAATGGGAGTAGGTTGGGCACAAGTGGCCAGGTCGGTCTTAGTTATGCATCTTCTCGTGACCTTGGGCTTAGGCCGCATCCTGACTTCGGCCCATGCCGGCACAACATCTTGTTTTTGAGTTTATGGTGTGTAATTTGAAACATTTGTAGGCAAATGAGTTTGGGACACTGGGACACACACACACACACATCCTTGAGCTACCTTTTCAGGGGCAAAGACACAGCTCTGCGCCTTTCGAAAGAAGAGATACATTTCAGCTGAAAAGTGAGAGCCTCGGGTGGGGGTGGGGGGGCCGTGAAAAGGCTCTCTTCGCCTCCACATCCTCCTGAACCCCCTCAGCGTGCTATAACAGCCCCACGCTATCTCTTAACGACAGGCTTGGCCTCCCAGGGTCGCCCCCTTTCATGCAGAGAAGGGATCTGACTGAACTAGGCTCTCTCCTCCCACCCCCCAGTCCCCCCACCTCTAATCGGAGAGCCATGCTTCCCGCTCTCGTCTTCTCTCTTTTAATCCATCCATCCACCTGCCGGATAATTAAAGCCTTCTGCAATCTACGCTCCGCTGTAATCACAGCCTCGCATGCACACACAAAAAGGGACACAGAAGCGGCAAAGACAAAACACGAGCAGAGAAATCAGAGGGCCGGAATTAGTAAAGTATACATGAACCCCCCCCCAAAAAAACAACTCCCTCCCCCCTACAAACACACCGGTCCCACTTGCCAAGGACAAAACCCCCCCAAGAGTTTGCAAGTCAATAGGAATGTGTGGGAAGACGGTGGGGGTCCGCACGCGGACGGCGGAAGGGAGACAATACGAAATCACAGATTTCTAAAGCGGCCCCCATTAGCCGGCGAGAAATTCCATAATTACTGTACGAGGGGCGCGCGCTGCTCGGAGCGGGCATTGTCGCCTGTGCAGCGCCGGTTTCCGAGTGCAGCTGGAAACCCCATTTACCAGAGAGTCTCCAGTGTGGCACCGCTGCTCTGGAAGCGCCGGTCGCCCCCTTGTAAACCGGGGCGAAGCCCACGGGATACCACATTGCACCCTTTGACACTCAATGGCCCCAGGGGGTAGCAATACTGAACCCCCCCAAATCCACATGCTTCTTCAGGAGAGAGCACTTCACATTACGCCAATGTACTTTTTTTCACAGCTTGCTTGAGTGGTCAGGTGTAGACAAGTTACATGCGATTTTAGCGAACAAATAAATAAATAATTAATGTTTACCGAACACAAAATAATGCCCAAGCCCTCCGTTTCCCCAACCCACACCCCAACCCACACCCCAACCCCCACCACACCAGATTTAACCCTTTAACCCCACCGCACATATTCATATATGTATTTTTTATTCGGTAATTTTTCGTTTTTTTTATTCGTTATCAATTAATTCTTTATTTTTTTATTATTAGGTATAATCAGGGCATACCGTAGACAACATGATAGTGGGCTGTTGTCTGGGGGGGCAGAGGGAGGACGCCTTGCCGGGTCTATGCCCAGGGTTGACGTCCACTGGCCTTCTTACTAAAAATCCAAGAAGCCCCAATACCCATGATTTCCCCACCCCCCCCAATCAAGAATGAATGAAGAGCGTGCTAGGAAACGGAGGATAGCACAGGGGCAACGCGCTGGTCTTGGTAGCAAGACCACACAGAGCAACAGAGGTTCGAATCCACACTTATAAACCAAACTCAGGTCTTAAGAGCATTATAAAAAAACAAAATAAACAAATAGGTTGAGGAAGGTGTCCCTATTAGGAGGCTACCCTCCTCCCCCCACCACTCCGTCTACCTTCTCGGACCCGGACCCAATGCACTTCCTTGCAGCGCAGGTCATTGGGCCGGATGTTCCCGGCTCCAGGAAAACAGGAGCTCAGATCACAAATCCCATGACTTGGCCACTAGGCTTCCGGAACCTCTGGGTAGTATAGGATAGCACTCTGCAGAAAAGGCCGGAAAACAGCTTTGCAAAGGATGTGCACCTTTTCTAGGGTGCTTACAACATTACAGGAAACCCCTCTTTAATAATGTGTTTATCCATCCATCCCCCTGGCATGGACAGCTTTATTTATGAGGTTGGGGAGTGAGATGAAAAATCTTGCGCGTTCTTCCACGCACCTTAACTTACAACTCCCCCACATGCTCTACCCAACACCCCCTTGTAGGATCCACAGTTCATTTATTTTATAGACCTGAGTTCAGTTTCTAAGTGGACCCAGGATTCGAACCTCTGTTGCTCTGCATGGTCTTGCTTCCAAGACCAGTGAGTTGCCCCTGTGCTATCCTCCAATCAGTCAATTTCCATTTCCAGCACTGCTTTCTTGTCTACTTAAGGTAGCTTTTGTAGGTTGGCCATCAAATAGTGACTTGGACGTGTCTGGCTGGATCTACAAGTTGGAATAAACCCCTAACTGTGAGGGGGTGGGGGGCACGATGACGTTCCAGCCCTAATCCCACATGAATTGCAGAGGCTTGTCCCCACTACGTTCACCTTCATTGAGGGTCCACAGACTCTTGGTACATCAGTGTTTCACAGGGGGCATTTGGGAAGGGGCTAGACAGTTACCCATTGCTGTGCTGCAGGACGGTTATAGGTGAAAGTATCTAAAACAAAAGGATAAAATGCCTTTTTTTCGACACCAAAAGTGCAGAAAAAAAAAGTTTCGAATGCGGTTAAAAAAAAAATATTAATGGGGGGGGGGGGGGAAGAGGTTCTTCAGGCCAAGCATCTGATGGGGACAACATCAGCCATGTTCCAGGGACAAATATTACCAACACTAAATCTAATATTTTTTCAGTTGCTATATATATATATATATATATATATATATATATATATATATATATATATATATATATATATATTCCTTCCACCATGGTTGGTAGTTGCCACATGGCAGCCACCCTGGCTAGACTTTAACAATTTGGGGTAAACATCACTGATTCTTATATCATCCTTCATGTTTGCCGGGGTCAGATCTCCCCGTTTAAGGCACTCCACTTCTGGTGCCTGCAGTGGCGTGTCCAGACTCTTGACTGGTGCGGCCCAAGGTGGGCACTGACTTATGCAGGGGTGATATGAAGTACGAGCGCACACACAACAATCATAGTTTAGAATAATGGGGTGGCACCTGGAGTGGCCATTCATATTCCAGGGGTAGCACGTGCCACCGCAGGCCACTCCCTGGACACACCACTGGGTGCCAGGAATGCCAGGCTTAAAGCCCATTTGATTAGGTCTGTGGTTGTGCCAGTGTGCTTTGTGGCAGTGGCCGTGCTTGTACATCTTGCAGTTAGAACGGCGTGGAGTTGTTCAATGCATCACCCCACACCTCAGAATGTGCATCTGTACAATTAAAGAAATGCGTAACTGGGTGCTGATAAGGTTCCATGTTCACTCCGGGTGCAGGTCCCAGTTGATAGTAAAATAGTTCATATCCGGTTGAATTCTGTAAAATATGTGTCTGGACATAATGTTTAAATACCTGGCACGTCAGTATTTGTCAACAAAACATCTTTTTGGAGTGCCTGTGTCAAAAAATTAATCTGCACAAAACTTTTAAAAATAAATAAATATATATAGACCGGAGTCTGAATGAGTTTGTAAAGTTTGTTGCAGTTTCATCAAGGTGAGATGGGTCAAGATAGACTGGAGCGGGAAAGAGATTTTACTTGCGGCTAACGCCAGAATGGCCGAACGGATCAGCCCGAACGTGTGCAAGGAATGGCAGTCTGGTCCATGAAAGTGCTTGTGCAAAAACATTTGGTGTTAATCCATCCAGGAAATTTTTTTTTTACAAATGCCCAAAAAGTAAGTAAAAGAAAAAGGACCATATCTCGGTTCGGTCCGCGGCGTCATTTCCTGATTTGATGCTGGCGGACGTCTCTGGATGTCTGCGGTGGTGTGTAATGTTTACAGACATTGCCTAAAGGAGCCAATTGAGCAACTGAAAAAATGGAGGTGCGTCCAAAATGTTGAAATGGACACCGTGTTGGATTTGCAAACTGCACTCAATAGTCCAAACACATTACACTTTCCTTACGTATGAAACAACCTCTGGGGAGTGAGGCCTGGTGAGGAGAGGTTGCGATAGCTTTACAAAAAGGGCACAAACCAGATGTTGCTTCTTTTCTGATATTCGTAAACATAGCTGTGATTTTCACAAAGTTGACTAATGTCTGTACTGTGACGATTCACTTTCTCTCGACATTTCTCCCCATGGGGAAGCCCTTTCCCATGAGGCCAGGGAGGTGAGGCCACTACCTTATAGTCCCCCCCTGGGGGTGGTATAATGCGGGAGGATCTCGTGGGAAGGGACTCCCCCTCCAGGGATAGGGGCAACCATCTAGAGTACAGTCCTTATGAGAATATCCCACCCCCCACATACTCCAACCTCTCCTTCCTCTACTAACCGCTCTGTTTTATAACAGTAAATAGGTCTACTGTCTACCAGAGTACCTCAAGGATCTGGAAAGTACTGAGATGAAGAAGAACAACAGGAACCTAGGTAATCCAAGTACTGGGACGAGTTGAAACATGTGAAAGAGATAAAGTACTTCTACAATGGGCCAAAACACTGCTCGCAAAATTGTACACAAATCGACAATGTACTAAACACTTGGTCTAGGGCAGCCGTAGAAGACCGCAGGTGTGCTGTGCACCGAACGCGGGAGATTCAAACCTGTGTCACTGATCCGGATGGAGAGAACTCCACAGACGCTGGCAGTTTGCCGCGCCTGAGGATCGAGAGGAACTGGAACTTTACTATCAGATGAAGGGAGTTGTTCCCCCTGTCAACGTGCGAGACACAAGACTGTGCTAAGATTTGGGAACCATTCCAACAAACCAGGAACCATAACCCAGGAGAAGGGAGACGGTCTCCTGGGGCCGGAACAGTACTGCCTTATTCTTTAGTTTCTAGTGCAAGGCACATAAGTAAGGTTTTCTTGACTCAAGACAGTGGAAGCTTCCGAGTTGACAGACATCCTGACAGACACATCAACTTTAGTTGAGGCAGTGAAACCTCTCTTATAAATATAAATATAGGTTTTCTCTTGCTTTCTTGTTTAAATAAATGTTTTTAGCCCCAAACATTCCACCTTTGTGTCAGCCTCCTTCTTATGCACCCTTATAATACATATACACACATTTACATAATATGCAGTTGTGGTTCGTTTGCATGCCACATAATAGAACCTCTTTATGAGCGGCTTATGACATTTGCACCATTGGATGAGTGTCAACAGGGACCAGCTATGGAGTAAAAGTGGGCGCTGGGCATGGTGTATGGCAAAGCCCAATGTCTACTCGGAGATGCTTAGCAGGGCATACAAAATGGCTGACGCCCATGCACCAGAGATTGTGGCCACCAGCCTCCTGAAAGGACAAAGTTGGCATGTATGAAACAGATAGACCAAGAAACACATACCTAACCTCCACTGAAATTATAAATGTGCATTTTTCTATTACATTGTCTTTGTATACATAGATAGCCCCAAAGCCCTAGCCCAAGCTCTACTAGAGCTCGGTTTACACCAAAAAAGCCTCACTCCTGCCCACTGCAAAGGGGCCATCCTTGACTGGGTAGTAGAACACAACTGTGATGTAGACGTCAGCTCCAACACTCCTATCCGTTGGTCTGACCATCACCTTATACACTTGAAATAAAATAAAATTAAAACAAATTGCAGCCCTGTCCCACCTGTGTTAGCTGGAAGTGCACGGAACCTCACTAAAGAAAGGGTCACCCCCTACCTAGATATTCCAACGCTCAACCACCCATCCTCCTCAGACCCATCGGAGTTGGCTGATATTTACAACACTACGTTGAAAACGGCCATCGACACCATTGCATCACTAGAGAACAAGCAAGCAACAACAACAAAAAATACTCCAATACTTGGTTCTCTGCCAAATTGACAATTACGTGTCCTTAAACGTAAAGCCCTGAGTAAATGGCTAGGATCCCCACAGGAATCCACGCTATCCACCTACAAAACCTTGGCCACCCAATATAAAAAAGCCACGATTTCAGCTAAATACTCCTACAATGACAGAATCACCAATGCCACTTAAGAAAGTAAATAACTCTTCGCCATCTTTAAAGAAATATCCACTCTAGCCACCATCTCACAAGAGATCGTCAAAGATAAAGCATGGTGAACTAGTGTACAAACAGCCTTGATAAATAAAACTGAGCTCCTGCAAGAGAAGATCTATGAGCATCACAAGAACCTCTCCAAAAACACCATGATAGCAGCCCACCCGGACAGCAAGCTCATCAGAGACAAAATAAAACTCTTCTCCTTCGGTGAAGTTACCGAGTCAGAAGTAGTGGACATAGTCATAAAAATCAGGCCATCCAATTGTAAAGGATATGCCTGCCCAGCCAAACTGGTGAAAGACTGCAGAGACCCTAGCCCCCTTTCTAAAAACATTCATTCATGCCTCATTCAACTCCAACACAGTCTCAGACAGCCTAAAAGAAGCATGGGTTCGTCCACTTCTGAAAAATCCTTCGCTAGACCCCGAGATAGCGACCAACTACAGGCCCATTACTACCATCACATTTTTTCTTAAAGTCCTGGATAAAGTTGCCTCCACGCAAATCCAGCAATTTCTGGAAGAAAATAAGATCTTAGGCAAAAGACAATCGGGCTTCAGCCCAGGCCATGGGACAGAATCTGCCCTACTCGATCTCAAAATACAACTTGGTGACATTATGGACAAAGGCAAACCGGCACTCCTGCTAGATCCGTCGGCTGCCTTTGATCTCGTAAACCAGGATATCCTCGGTTAGCAACTCAAAAATGCGGCCCATTTCTCCCCGCAAGCCATAGCTTGAAACACGTCCTTCCTCAATGGAAGACTTATGAGGGTCTTCTCAGACTCGGCTTGTGCTTCTCCCACCACCATTCACTGTGGAGTCCCACAAGGATCATGCACGGCACCCACCCTATATAACATCTTCACCCTCCCTCTCTTCATTGACCTGGATCGTTATAGGACGATGACACACAAGTCCTACTCCCCCTAACTGGAGTCTAGCAGCAAGACTCTGCTCCCTTAACCAATATCTACACTGCCATTCAAACCTGGATGGCAGCCACGGCTTCTGTCTCAATGGAGATAAAAACAGAGATCCTCGTGGTAGGCAGCAAAGAAACGCTAAAAATCTCCCCCCAATACACTACCTTCAACATCGACAATACTAGTATCACTGTTTCCTCATCAGTAAAAACATTGAGTATACACTGGCTGCGGGTAAAAGAACACATTCTCTTTAAAACTATGGCCATTACAAACAGTTGCCTCTCACTTACCGCCCCTCCTAACAAATAAGATCAGCCTCAGCTCTTCAGCCAGACCCACGAGATCTCATCTCACCAACCAGATCCATGTCCGCTCCTTCACAAAGCTCAAAAGCTGGAGGCTGCAGTTTTCAATATCTTGCACCCAAAAACTGGAACGCCCTCCACACTGCACTTAGAAATGAAGTCCTACACAGTCTTACGCAAAGTATTGAAAAGCAAATAATTCAACTATGTCACTGCTTCCTCCCTGTAACCTGCAACACTTTCAGTCCTACTATGCTGTTCCACTGTTACCAAGGAACATGTACTCTCGTACGTGGTCCATTTTTGTCTGCACTGTATCCTATCTGTTCTAAGTCTGTACCAAGCAAGTACTCCGTAACAGCGCCACGATGTCCTAGGGCCGCTGTGCGCTTTATACATTTAAATGAATAAAAATAGCAGGGTATAATTATTACCTAGCTTGCACAGCCCTCCTTAAACCCAACAAAACAAGGCCCAACTCCCAACATGGCGGAACGGCTCCACTAGTGATGGTTGGGAAAGGGATTAAAAAGCAAACCCACACCTGATCGAATCAACGGGACCAAAAAAAAATATGAACTAAATGTCAAGAAATCAATCACTGTTCTGCAGAAATTGCTTTGACATTGGATCAGCGGCGACCTTCACAGTCTAAGTGTTTCTTGGCATTTGCCGCGACGGCGGCCGACTCCACTATTAACCGCGGCCGCGCAGACAGATTATATGACTAAATCACTCCTGTAAATATTTAATATTGTTGCCTTTGTTCCTCAGGTCTCCTTTCCGCCCTCCTTTCGTTTTTTAACAAATCACTATCTACAAGTGTTGCGCGCACTTGAAGGGAGGGAGAGAATAGAGCGGAGCGGGTCTATTTATTCCGCGAGCTTCGGTGAGCAGTCTATTTCCTCCCCCTGCCTCTCCAAATGTATGTGCACTTGAAAGCCTCCGCGATCAAAACACTTGCGAAAAAAGGTAATTTTGGAACCATTTAAGAAGTTTGTTTTAAGCACTGATCGACAGGCCAGGAAGTTGTCTGAGGTCACCGCGCAGGCTCGTATGCCCTCAATGCTTTGCAAAAGCCCAGGCACTCACGCTATCCAGGAGAAAATAACTACCAACCGGGATGGCAGCCTTTATGTCACGGTGGCTGCTCAGAGGCGTAGCCAGGGTCGTCTAACAAATGGGGCCTGAAGATAATGTAGTTGGGCCCACCACAGTGACATTAATATCTGGGCATTTACAGATTTTGGGTGGGCCTTGCCCGCTCAGGCCTTAGCCAGTCTACACCCCTGCAGCTGCTGTCGACAAGGTCAGGGTTCATGGAGCCAGAGTGGGCTTGGGGGAGGTCCATGGAAGATGCAATCCTGTAGAACAGTGAAAAAGACTGTTATTCTACCAGGGCCAACATGTCACAGGACATTCATTTCACCATCAATTGCATTCTGGGTATTATAGTCTTTGTTGAACTGAAGTAAAACCAAAGTCCAGGACTGGAGTATGGTGCTCGTGGTGACATGGGGCCATTTGGTAGCCTTACAAGTGAATGATGCATAGCTTGTCGGAATTTCATATACTATCACATGTATTCTGGGAGTTGTATTCTTGAGTTACTACTTTTAAATAAAATGGGCTAAAGTAAAAGCAAAACTCAGGGCTGGAGTAGGGTATCTCCAGTAACATGAAGTCATCAGATAACCTTAGACTGCACATTTCTCTGTTTACTGGGAACCGACAGTGCCACAGTGGAAAGGCAGGAATCTGGGTAAACTGAGCCACCGCAGATAAGGCAGCAACATAGGAAAGGTATGCGCTGAGCCTGATGAAGAGGCTGCGACCAGAAACACAGCAGAATAAGAGCCCATACATCTGCAGTTACTGTGCTCAACAAAGCTGCCTTGTTTGATGACGGCAAGGGCTCATTCAGTCAAGAGATCAAGCAAGGATACTAATAAATAACAGTACCATGAATACTGATAATAGTAAAATGTTCTATATAGCTCATCCACGCACACTAAACCCCACTTCTTGCTGTATACAAATTGAAGGAACCAATTTCTATCAGCCTATTAAAAATTTAAGTTTTTGATAAAGGTTCTGAACTTGTTTATATGTGACTCAACAGGAGGAGTCTTGGGGCAAGGAGCTCCAAACCTGGACCACATCTTAACTCAGTCGGCCGAAGGTTAATGCACTTCACACCACTCTCTGCTGCCCCCGGGGTTGCCCTAGATCGGTGCCTGCAGGCTGCGGCTCTCCAGATGTTTTAGACTACAACTTTCAGGATCCTTGACTCTTGACATTGGTGACTTGGGCCGATGGGAGCTGTAGTCCAAAACATCTGGCTAGCCAAAAGGTGCCTCAGATTTAGGAGAACTACATCTGGGTTAGGGCTCCTCTCAGGCAGGTAAGTTTTGGCAAATTAGTTTTCCATCCTAACACTAAGCACAGCTGTCCTCTTGTGAGAAATTCGTCCATCCGGACGGGGAGTGTCTGCTCGCCTGGGCTTTTTTGAAATTTTGCTAGAAATGGAATGATGGGAGATCAACCTCAGAAAATGTGTGGGGCGAATCCGCACACATTTTCCTATGCTCGCCGCACAACAAACACATAGTCAAATGTACTCTGGGGAAAAAAAAAAAGCCTACAGGCGCAGTCCTCCCTGTCACATTTACCTGGAATGTGACAGCCATGGGTACATCAAAGCATCTCAGGAAGGGGGCAGGCAACACCTTCCTACTGGCATGGCTTGCCTAATTAAATATCAAAGGCTCCATGTATCCGCCCTGTTCTGTGTGGTGGCAGCACATACTGATACGTTAATTGAGGTAGGCCTGCGAAGAGGCTTGGAAACAGAACTAACACAAGGGACAGGAAACTAACACCTCTTTAATATGCAATGTGTCAACTTGAAGCTAGCTTCCACCCCTCTTTATGAAGGGCAGTGAATGTCATGTCTGGGACAACTGTTTACAGTAGGCAACCCCTGCAGGGTATGTGATTTGACGGAGACAGAAAGTCTGTTCTCGCCACAAACTCAAGGGAGACCTGCGGTTTGATCAGAAGTCAAAGAGGGCTCAATTAACCAGAGAGACACTTTGATCCACAACAAACTGGAAGATGGGTGGGACTTAGTAGTATATGTTGTCACCCCTTACCTTTCCTGTTGAAAAGCACTCTGGTTATGACCTCATGCATACAAGAGATTGTTGGAAGGGACCCCAGGATTGGTTCATTAAGGTAGGCTGAGCCTACACCAATCAATGGGGCCCACTTGGATTTAAAAGAGGGCCGAGCACCTCTTTGGGCAGATTATCTGCAGACTTTGCAAGGAGTAGCAAGAAGAAATTATCATTGGGCCCTGGCTGAAGGTACAGTCTGCTTTACATCTTCCACCAGTGAAGGAAGGCCAGGCCCTCCCAAGAGGGAAACAAGATCCCTCCCCTAAACATCTCCCAGGGAACAGAGGGAGAAACTGAATCCAGAGGACCCTCTAGCCGCTCCAGAACCGGCACCCAGCCAGCACACAGCGTGCCCTGCTAGGCTCTGCAGCAAGCATCCTCGGGAAGTGCCCGAGAGTCTCTGAACACAAAACCAAGGACAAGGCAGCGCTACCTGCAACACACTACCCAGCTTTGGGCCGTCTGCTTTAAAGGATGACATGAGCCCATAGAAGAAGCTAGGAGGAGCGTGTCGACAATCATCTATCGATGTCCACATTAAAAAGACATTTTTGAGTCAGTCGAGTTCCTCGAGTTGCAACAGACTACAATGCTGATGGTTGGCAAGCCACAGTCACTTAAAGGCATCCGAGATGTCTAGACTAGTGTTTCAGGTCCGCCGATCAGCACCTAGACAAGGATTCCTGTCTGAACTGCCGTGCAGGCCAGCCTGCAGCCGTTCATCCAGCTTTGCTCGCTTAATTGTCTTGCTGCCTTATACCCGTAGCTTTCTCTCATCTTGAACTCTGTCACAGAAGCTGCAAAGTGCCCCCTGAAATCGACTCGACCCTGTTGAGCACCAAGAATACCTACAGCACAAGGTACATTATGGTCATGCCACCCTGGTCCTTCCTGGAAGGCCCTTGGAGACATTTTAAGACCCATTGCTCCCTTGGTGCTGAAGCCAAGTAACCTTAAACTATTTAAATTATTAACCATACATCCTGTCAGTATCCAGAGTGCATCCCTTTTCCTTCTTTGAAAATGTCTGTCCTCTGCATTACTTTACAGAGTGGGTTGTATTTCCTTAGTGTTGCTAGAACTGTCTGTTATGATAAAGTAGATATTTTTGATACAACCTTAACTGGACAGTGCTGTTTAGCATTGGGTAATTGTATTTTTGTTGTGTTGCAACTAACCAACGATCCACGACCTTTCTGAGATGAGCCTGCCGTTCGGTTCACGTCACCAAAATTGGACAAGGAGCTTTATATTTTGCTTGTTATTCCAATCTGTTTGGATCCCTTCTGGTGTACTAGAGGTGTGGGGCTGATTGATGGTTTAGAAACTGATATTCACCCCTGGACCACTGGTGCCCCGGAAGTTGATTCATAACAGTTTGAGTCAACTCTCTCTGGTCCCTCTGGTGGCTCCCTTGGTCTCGGTTTTCTGTAGTGCAATGATAATGATGAGGTGTTATAGCACTTTCACCAAAGTGCTTTGCATGCAATAGCACCTAACCAAAGTTGGTACTCATTTATCAACCTCAGAAGGATGAATGGGTGAGTTGGCCTTGCTAGGATTCGACTGTGAGGTACAGATCACAGAAGCAAGAAATCAACCCACTGAGCTATCTAACCAGTTATGTTTAGGCAATGTGCCTTATCATTCTATTTAAGTTATCATCCCCAAATCTGGCCGTCGCTCTCTTGCTCCAGCTCTCATTTTCATTCTCTCTCGTCATCTATCCCCCTCTCTGCATACAGCTTTCATGTGGTCGGTCTCCCAAGTATGGCTTTTCCCGGTCTATTCTCTCATCCCTCCATCCATCCATCTTTGTTTTAGTGCATTTCTCTCTCTCCTACTTTCAAAGCTTTTCCATGTTAAACCCGGTCTCTCTTTATTTTACGGACTAATTTTGCTCTCTTCTTCTTTTGGTGCACTCATTCTTTCTCTCTCTATATACATATATATATATACATATATATATATATATATATATATATATATATGTATGTATATGTGTATATATATGTATATATAAACACTAACAAAACTTGGGGGTGGCAGGGGCCCTACTCTGGGTCCCAGCTGTAGTAAGCTCAAACAGGCCAATAATGTTCTTCTCCTAGCTCGCTTTCATGCCTCAGCAATCTTCAGGGAGGCTGACGGATGCAGGTGTGCAGGGTTGAATCCCTCTGGTATGTATCAGGTTGTTCAGTAATAAAATTGCGGCAAAAACATCACCTTCACAAAGAAGTGCAGCAGAAATGCTGTGGTTTGACCCGGTAAAGGTGTTCCCCATTATACCATTTAAGGGGAGCGGGGATTGCGGGGGTGTGCCCCGTTCCCCTTAAATGGTATAGTAGGGCCGGAGGTTGCGGGGGTGTCCCCTGCAACCTTCACATGGATTGCGGTGGCAAAACCACAGCCTTTTTGCCGCGATGTTTTGTGCAAAAGGCCATTTTTGCTGTAATTTTAACACATGGAACCTGTACCAGGCAGTTGCAGCAGAGAATGCTGGTAACTGTAGTGTAGAGCCAGCCAGGATATATATATATAGTAGTAGAATAAGCCATTTCACCCAAGTCACACATGACATAGTGCCACCCAGAAGTCATCACTGGAAGTTTACCTCCAGTTCAGAGCAACATGTGCAATGCATTAGGGGTCTGAAATTAGCTCAAACGCAAGCTTCGGGCGCTAGACATGTGTCTTGGTCCATAGGGCTGTGCCACTTTATAAGTAGTATTTTCAATCCAAGACAAATTGCTCTCACAGAGGCAGACAACTGCATACACGATTGACCCATATTAGAAATCATCAGTGGAGTATAATCTGACATCCCTATGGTCGGAGCATTAGGCTATGTTTAGTAAACACCAGATAGTTATTGTGGGTTTATAAAAGCTTAGAAAAAAAACATTGAACCTGAAATGTCAAAGTAGAAGAAGGGATTTCAGCTAAATCAAACCTGCAACTTCACCACACAGTAGCAATCACTGAAAGTACTCCAGTTCAGAGCCACATGAGCAATGCAATGCATTATGGGTATGTCAATTAGCTTGATTGCAAGCCTTTAGCACCACAAAAAATCGCGTGTAAGGCATTGCTATTTTATACACGGTCTCAAGGATGCAGCCAACTGCTTATGCATTTCACTGCTAGTATGAACCTTCAGTGCAGTATAGACTCGATGCTTGCGGTTAGAGAACTGGGATATAGTTAGTAAACACCAGCAAAGTTATGATGGTATTATACAAACTTGAAAAACACCTTTCCATCTCAAATGTCAAGGTATAACTCTACGCTACTTCACACCTGTAACTCCCGCCACCAGTAGTCAGACAAAAACACATTTCCAGAGCGGAAAGCTTGCATTTGAGCTAATTTGCATACCCACAATTCATTGCTCATGTGGCTCTGAGCTGGAGGTGAACTTCCAGTGATGTTACTCTCCGATGCCAGATCTGTCATCTCCTTCCCTTGCCTCTGTCGTTCTTCCAGCCCCGATTCAGTCTCTTGCCCTCTTTCCACTATCACACCTAGGTTTGAGTCTCTCTCTGAGCCGGTCTCCCTTCCCCACACCTCTTCCCTTTTGCTCTAGTCTTCTTTCAATCCACCTATACAAAGACAGAGTGGGGACATCCATCAGCAGCGCGCAGGATGCACTCGGGTAATCAAGGGTGCAAACCAGGAATTTATTTTCATGAAAACAGAATGTGATTACTTGCTTGAGCGTAAATCAGAGCCCGGGGAGTTCGCGAAGCCGGTGAAACAAAGCGGCTCTATGCCGGAGGTTATTGCTGTAGAACGGCAACACTGATTTGAATGGAATTATGCAGGGCGTTTGCATGACAAATTTATTAAGTAACCTTTAGTCGATGGTTGGGAAACAAGATTCATTATGCGGACTG
This sequence comes from Ambystoma mexicanum, assembly GCF_040938575.1. Lineage (NCBI taxonomy): Eukaryota > Metazoa > Chordata > Amphibia > Caudata > Ambystomatidae > Ambystoma > Ambystoma mexicanum. Next base: position 556,712,179 of record NC_090940.1, read on the forward strand.
TCACACAGACCGGGCGCGATTCCGCAATTTAAGGCCGGACATCAGCAATTGACGTATTCTGCCACTGGCACCGGGCTTTTGTGATTAAATAGCCACGTGACAGTCGGGGATCAATGGCAAACCACAGAGGAGAAAGTCTGCATAGAGTCGCTAGGAATCGCATATTTGCCCCGTCTCCAGACCCAAGTGTGGCCGGGAGGAGTCCGCAGGGTTGTGATGTGCCACACAGAGACTGTGCATCCACCCCTGAATGCAGCGGCGCGCCCCGAGCAGCTAACACATATTTGGCAATGCAGGTTGGGGGTAACTTTTTGTTTATTGCCCCACTCCCTATTATTATTATTATTATTATTATTATTAATAATTTGCATTTATATAGCGCTACGAACCCTGAGGCATCTGTGCACTGCTTATTATTACCCACTGTGTGTGGTGCTCATTTACCGACCTTAAAAGGATGAAAAGGTGAGTTTGGCCTGGCCGGGATTCGAACCTGCGTCAGCAGTCTCTGCACAGATGTCAAAGTGAGCGCTCTACTCACTGTGCTATCTGACCGGCTATCGTTATTAAATGCACCCTGCTCCTGTGCTGGAAATCCCGGCTTCAGCACAAGAGCTGAGCCTGCCGCGCCGTCTCCCACCAGACCAGCTTGGGGGAGCCCTTGAAAACTCTGCAGGGGGCTGATGGTACCCAGGGCAGGCACCCCGGCGACCCTGGCCTAAGGCAAGCTCCCTGCCTGAATGTCCCAAAAGAGGGTTTCATAGTTATCTAGAGAACATAGCAGTATAGCCATTAGGAAAACACACCTCTGCATATATTGTCTCGGTTTTCTGAGATAATATTTTATTTAAAACATTGTGTGGTGGAAATGTTAAAAAATAAATAGTGCTTCAACATTGTGCGCTGATCAAAATAATGGCACATTTAAAAATATTGCTCCTAAAACATCATAGGAAATGACTGATGTGCTGGAGATGGGCAAATCAAATAGTGGTTATTTTCTAAGCCCTTAATTGAAAAGAACAAAGGACTGTCATACAGTGATTAACTAAGCAGTGCAGCTGAAAACCACGTGGAAATGGTCAACTGCTGACACAAGCGAGATAAGAATCGCCCCACTTCAGCCTGAGATTCACGCCCACAGAAGGCTGCTGCTTTACAGCCGCATGTCCAAAGGTAGGAAGTGGTCAGCTTACATGAAATGCAGAGTTTCAGGCCAGTGAAATAAAGTGTGCAGAGGCACGCTTTAAACTGTGAAGCAATTCTTCAACAGTTTTCATTGATTTCATAACAGAATGCAATACATACACTCACAGAAAGGACGGAATGCAGTCGGTCTACTGACCCTTTCAAGGGGACACCCCCTGAACCCCAGGAACTCCCCCTCCTAGTCCTCCCCCACCACCCTTTGGCCATGATATACTTTTTTAAACAGAATGTAAAATAACATTATGTGTCATCATTATTAAAGTCCTGCATTATTTTTGTTGTCACTGTTTCTGTGAGAAACATTTTGGGGAACGATTATTTCACTGGCTACCATTGTCTCTGGGTGCTACACCACCGATACGGACATAATATCAATGAATACATCATCTTGCATTATTCTAATTGAGCCATCACTTTCAAAGGTTATATTCTAATCCTCTAGGATGTTGCACCACAACTGGCACCCTAGATAGATAGATGGACAGAATTATCTAGGGAGGCCCGACATCTGGGAAATAAGCATGCCAAGACGTGGCAACATTTCTGCTTGGGGAAAGTACAGATTACTTCTGTACTGCCTTTAGACCCCAGTGGACTGAATGTTGCTGCAGCCATTTTTCATCCCACATGCTCATCCGGAGGGTGTCAGAATGAACAAATCTAGTTGAATGTTACAAATATGTTCCATGTTATGAGGAATGCTGTGAAAAATTAAATTACCACTAAGCCCTTTGTGCACCATGTACTCAGTGATTCAAGCATGCTACCCCGACAATCATATTTATCAAATGTGAAAATCTGTGGTCATGCTTAGGTTTCCAAAATATCATTTGATTTCATCTAAACCAAGTCAGAACCCTCAATGGTGCTATTTGTCCCCTTCCCCAATATTTTAAACGTTTTTTTGTAGAAGCGTACCATAATGTCCATCTTTTAATGATAACCTATTATAAATAATGTATTTGGTTATTCCAGGTTTTTGTAATGTGCTTTGCTCAGTAAGACAAGTGTAGCATTCTTACACTTCACTAACTAGGATATATATATCAGGGCCTGTGGTAGCGACCCTGTAGTTATGGTTAAGTTGCTCAACCCATAGCAAGAGCACTTGTGGGTGGCTTCTAACTAGGCCTCCCCCCTCCCGAACGAATCCTCACGAAACTTTGCAAATAAAGTATAATTATATATATATATATATATATATATGGCCCAGTCAGGTGGATTCTGCAAAGTTTGGTGAGATTTTGTCCGGGGTGCGGGGAGTTATAGGGCGAGTCCCAAAATGTGTGGTTTTTCCCATAGACGCAATGGTAAAAGAACTTTGCTCACGCCTACAACCCAAACCGATAGATTTTCACCAAATTTACAGCAGGAGTTGCGCCATGGCCCCGAAAGCGTGCTTTTGTAAATTTGGTGTAAATCTGTCCAGTAATTTGTTTTAAAATGGCCAAAAAGTAGCTTAAAATAATTAATTAGTGATATCTGGGTTAGGTCAGCGGACTCACTTCCCTGTTTGGTCCGCAGACGGGCCTCCGATTGGTCCAGAGGGAAACGTGAGGTCCACGGACATCGGACGCGCCCGATGTTTGGATGGTGGAAAGAGTGAGGCAAGTCATTTTTTTTTTAAACGCACCCCATGTTGGAGTCGCGGACATCGCCCGTTGTCCGCGGACATCGCAGTAAAAACATATTTAAAAAAAACAACATTGGACTTGTCAAACTAATGAAACAATTGCTGGGGAGGTGAGGGGTGATGAGGATGGGACGGGATATGGCCATTAAAAGCCAAAAATCAGGCGTTTTCTCATCTCCGAAGTCTGCAACATGACATTTGTGATGTTATCTGTGAAGTCCTGGGTGTTAGTCTTAGCAGTGCACGGTGGTTGAGCGAGTCATGGTTTCTTAGTTTACCATAACTGGCGAATTTCAAGGGTTTTTCGGTTTCACTTGTACCATAACATCTCTTTAACAACGTTTTTTTCATTGAATTTCATGGATTTTTGTTAGTGCAACTTAAACTTAACGTCCCTTTTTTACAAAGTTTTTCAGTGAATATATTTATATATATATATATATATATATATATATATATATATATATATATACACACACACAAAGTGATTATTACAAATAACCATTTTTTAAAACCGGTTTACAGTGTTAGTGAAATTAAATAATTATTTTTTCCAATTTTTAGCTGCATTTGCAACAACAAAACGCAACCTCTTCCCCTCATGAGATCAGTGTTATTTACTCTGGTCATGCAGCTGCCACATAAATGCAGTGGTGCTCTACCAAACACATACCTGAAAGCGCAACTGGCACCCAGATAGGCGTGCGATTTGCTGGGTGCACCTAGCGAGGACTTGGCTGCATTAGCTCGCAGACAACAGCACTTTCCAGAAAGACAGTGCTGCCGTTCAAACACTGCAAGACGTTATTAACTTCAAGGCAGTCTTTCTACCATGTCCATGAAGATGTGATGCAGGCGGTAGACCAGAGGGCTAGGAGGTAGAAAGGGTAACCACTGCAAGAAAAATGAGAGCAGAAGGGAGAGGGTTTCTGTTTTAGCTACCTGCTGGACATGTAGTAGGGTGACCAGATTTAAACAATAAAAAACCGGGACAGGGCCACTAACAAAAAAGTAAGACTAACGCTCGACAGTGGCTATCCAGGCACTATACTTCAGTAGCAGTTGGAGAAGGGTGATTTAAGTGTTACCGTTCAAATAAACACCTACTATATAAGGCAATGATCACAAGCTGCCACTATCTTAAATTGTGAAATGCAGCATTTCTTCTGTGCGACATTGTGCATTCCTGCCTGCCAGCCATGAAGCCCTACTACCAAAAACCGGGACCACTGCAGTTTTCAAAGGGATCATAATCTTCAGAAAGGGGGACAGAGCACCCAATTCCGATCACCTTAATATGTAGGGGAAGCTAGGATGCGTCCAACAGTGAGGGAGAGAAAGCGAAAGAGAGAAAGAGAGAGAAAGAGAGAGAAAGAGAGAAAGAGAGAGAGAGAAAGAGAGAGAGAGAAAGAGAATTGAGAGAGAAAGAGAGAGAGAGAGAGAGAAAGAGAGAAAAAGAGAGAGAAAGAGAGAGAAAGAGAGAGAGAGAGAGAGAAAGAGAGAGAAAGAGAGAGAGAGAAAGAGAAAGAGAGAGAGAAAGAGAGAGAGAGAGAGACCGTGATTCTTCGACAAAACGCCCACATGGAACAGTCCCGGAAAAAGTGACTCAGCAGAGGGTCAAGAGCGTACAGTGGAGATAAAGCCCAAGATGTTGCACCTACGTGGAGCCCCCCCCCCCCACCGGGAGGGCAATGTGACTGGGAAAAACAGGAGCACGGCAGCAAGAGGTGAGCGGAAAGTTGGGGAAAGATGTTGGTGAATGCCCAACACTGCAGAGGAGGAGAACATGGGTATCGCACAGCGAGGAGCCGCTCAATGCAAACCCCTGAAAGATGGCGGCAACAAGGACTGGAGAGCAAAGCGGTTGCTGACAATAACGTGGCTGGAAAAGGTCTCCGGAAACTAGAGGAATAGGTGACGAAGATCGAGCCCGCAGGCTGGAACCAGGAGCAAAGATATATAGAACTAAAGCCGTAATGAAAAGCAAGGAGAACCGCCACTATCTGAAGATAGAGGACTAGATAAAGTCAGTGTATATTTACAAGTGTCACAAAATGGCCGCTCCCAGCAGAGGCGTTGCTGGGGGGTCTTTTGATTGTAGCCCCGGATAGAAGCTCAGGGGCCAGCTGGCTAGCCCCGAGTCCCGACAGTCCTGACATTAGAGTAGCCCCAGATCTTTTCCAGACCTAGCAACAGCCCTTCCCCCCAGAATCCTTTGAGAATAGCCTTAGTGTTATGATAGGATATGATGTGGCATTTATAACGCGCCTGTACACAAGTGTTTCTAGGCGCTACAAGACCAGGAGGGGGAACAAAGGGAGGCTAAAATAACGATCTTGCTAGGCCTTGTGTCGTTCAGATCACGCAAGTGCGGGAAAGAGGGAAGAGGAGAAGTGCTGCGGGGGGGAAGTGCAGTGAACTCACAAGTGCAGCCAGCAGGTGGCTCATAAGTGCAGAGAGAAGGGACTGTAGGGTTGCAGATACAGACCCGTAAGTGTTCGACCGAGCTCCTCTTTAGCAAACAAGGGCGCTTCCAGCCTGCGATTGGAACCAGTAACACGGACAGAGATTGGTGTGGTTTTCGAAAAAATATCAGTGTTTCTATTTCCAGTGCAATTTCTCACATTAAAGGTACGATTTACTCTGCGGCCATATTGTCAGGCATGGGTGGTCTATGAATTGGAAGAATTTAGGAGATTCTGAGGATTCAAAACTTGTGTTTTGGGAATCAAACAAATGACATCACTTTTTCTATATAGCACGTTGCTGCAGATTCCTCCCACTTCTAAGCGCTGCAATAAGAGGCGTTAGTAGCCTTACTGAATGATACTCGATGCATCAATCGCGAAGGATGAAGAACTGCGGCGCACCATTTCAGGGTGGCCCACATGTACTTAACTTGCTGAGCTAGCTTCCTAGCTATTTGAGAAAACCTCTACTTTGAACTCCTATGAAGATGCAAGAAAATGTGAGGAGTTGGGGGTCTCCACATTTCTAGAAGGGCCTTCAGAGGAACTGAAGTTGCCTCAGGGCTCGGCTGCGCTTTACAAATAAATAAGAACACCCCATATACAATATGAAACATGCAGAAACCCAAATAAGGTCTACAAATCATATTATATAATTGCATTTTACGCGCAACACGGCTGTAGGCCTCAGTGCGCACAAGCCGCACGAGTGCCTCTAAACAGGGTAAAAATAACACTGGCTATTACAGTGCTTAAAAGCATGATGAATGTGCCACGAGGCGCTATATGAACACACATCAGTTCCGCAGTGGAAATGGGACCTCCGAGACAGACGCCTGGATGGAGCGCAGACTTCGCCAGTAGGCGCATATCCAAGGTGCCGCCGCCGCCTCCTCGAACGCGATAAATCCAGCACATGATGTCACAGGACACGGGTGGCATAATGTCTCAGAACCCATTACATTCGATGGGCTGGCGTGATTAAATAGCCTGACGGGTGCCCCAGAGTTCCTTGCCAGGCTCTGAGTAATCTTTGTTTTTGTCGGGAACGATGTGTCAGTGACTGGCACCGTTCGAGTAGATGGTCCAGGGGCTTCAGGGGGAGGGAGGGGAGGGGGGGGGCGGGGGCAAGCTACAGATAAGGCGAGCTCCGGGTGCCAGCGCCATAAAGGTTTCAGTCACCCATTCAAATCGCGATTCAGGTGAACTGCAGGCGTCCCTCTGTTAATGCACACGTTGGCTCTGGTCCCACAGAATTTGATCAGTGCCTAATATGAAAACACTCACTCACAGAGCACCTCATTCAGAGCATATGCAGCTTCTAAGCACTGTGATTAAAGAAAACGGGCTCTATGCAGGGGTCAAGGGGGGGGGGGTCATGAACAAACCAACTGAATGTGTCGTCACCAGAAATTAGCATATCAAGGTGCCCTGAAAAAAGTGTGGGGGGGGCGCGCCTTCCACCCGTGTGTACCCTTGACGTGAGCCCTACAAGTCGCACATTTGAGAGGGGTCCTAAAAAAAAGGGTGCTTCTGTTTTTTCCCGTACCGGAGCAGCCTCAAAGAGGCCAGGCTTGGGCCCAGACGGCTTACATTGGGTGGGGGGCACCCTCCAAACTCCTCCTACGCTCCCTTCTTGAACCCCCCCATAAAGGGCACAGCGTTCCGTTTCTGGGGAAAACCAGTCATCCCCTTACTTCACTGGACCGGGAGCACCGTTCCAGGACACCTTGATTTATTTAACTTCTGCCCTACTGGGGATTTGAACCTGGGCAGTGGCGGTAACGCGCCAGTGTCACACCACAGTGCACTATCTCGCAAGTGCGGGGCTGGAGCTGCTCATTTGTATAGACGGCCTGGGAGATGACGCTCATTGCTGAGCTGTCACACAGCCCCCGCTTGGCAGTGATCAGCGTCTTCTGTACTTCATCAAGGATTGCTGCAGACACAGTGCCTGTGCAGGTAATGGGGTCCAGGGTGTGTTTGGCTAGAGCCCTCGGAGTGTCCCTTAAGAATGATTGGAAAGAGGGCGCTAAAGCGGCTGTCTGTGGGGGACAATGGCCAACTAAAGGTGGCCATTTAAATGCATTTTCTTTCCTCGTGTTTTTGTAAAGGGAAGGCACAGTGTTTGAATTGTGGGCGCGGGGTTGGAGAGGGAGGCGAAAGGGGCAGGGCAGGGCAAATTTCGACCACTGCCCCCAACAAAAATGTACCTTTGGCCAAGTCACTGTTAATCAACTTCGCACAGAGAGGCAGAGGCTGACCTCACTCCGGATTTAAATGTGTAACTGGAAAGATCCACACGCATCTATCCCCCCGCCACAAGTACCTAAACCCACCAGGTTAGAGCCACAGAGCAAACCCCAAACCCATTGATAAATGTATTGGACACGCCTAGGAGACCCCGCTTAACGTTACATCTTCATGTTTAAAAATATAATAGATGTCCTTACAGGGACGAAGCCTTCATTAGTCTCACTCCTGTTCTTGTCTGCAAAGTTTCAAGCAGTGGTTGAAGTGAGTGGGAACCGTCGGGAGTGGAGTTCCACTACTTTCATTTTTTACTGTTAACAGTTCCACTACTTTTTGCAACCATTTTCACCCTTCCGGAACTGTTCTTTATGAAGTTAAAGCGCACTGCTCCACTTTACCACCGGATATCAGTTACAGCTGAACCGAAATCTGCTTCAACTCAATTGGCTGTCAAGCAGCATGGCTGCAACACTTGAAAAATGTGTTGCACCTTGCAACCCACCCGGGTCACAGTTCCACAGCTTTTTTGGGTGCACTTCTACCACTGGTTTCAAGACTACTTTGGCAAGCACACCGCCAGCTTTAGGGGTAGAGTTCCCCCTAGAAACATATTTATTAAATAAAAAAGATCAAGGATTTCGCTTAGGGACCCTGGTGGTCTTGACAACTAGCAGATACAAGTACACGTTGGCCTAATAGAGTTATCTACTCTGCAGGATCCTGTGTTTTTCTTAGTTTTCTTAAGAAGCTGTACCGTTCAACCGGCTATCACCATATTCCGACCACTCCCTTAATGCTGTCCTTCCCCTGACATTATGCAAGCGCTGTTATATTGCAGTGGACCTGAAACACAGTTCAATGCACACCTGAAAGGGCACGCAGTGACGCAAGGCCACACGCGTAGTTGTGAGGTATGTTATGTTGATTTGTACCGCCCACCGCTACCACCCGAAGGAAGTGACCAGGCGCTGAGCCGGCAGCAAAAGGGCAGTTCTGCAAGGCTGCTTTTAAGGGGTCCTTAGGAATGTAAGCAGGTGGCCTAATCGTTAAGGATGTTAAGCGCCCACAGTTTGCAGCACCCTCTGTGCACCCTGAAATGGACTGCTCGGGACTGCACCGGCCTCGTGCCTCTCCTCCCACTTTAGCCAAAGTCACCTGAGGCCGCCAATGCCAACCTGTCCCAGCTGCTTTCACACTCAATGACGGTGAACTGGTACTAGTTATGTCACAAGTCTTTCACGCTGCACCAAATCAACATTGTAGCGCTCTGAAAGAACCGAGGCGCTTAGAGCCCGAGTAGATCATTCCCTTTCATGCAAGTTTTCCATTTGCCTTGTTTACCCAATATAATTAAAGATTCAGTAACACAAATCTACAATGACGGACATTGAGAGACGCAGAAAAGTGCATTCGGATATAATGTCCAACGACACACACTAGATGGGAGTAATTTTGTATTTTATGTGCCAAGCCCTGAGGCATCTGGGCACATTTCTTACAGTTACATAGTATAGGTATTTGCAGGTGCATAGTACATATATTTACAATTACATATAAGAATATTTACATGTGACATTACATTGATTAGGAATTATGTAAGATGTAGTTAACATTACAGCAGATAAACAGCAGGCTTTACAACTTAAGCTACTTTAAGTTTTTAGTAAAGTAGAGTGGGATCAAATAGAGGGAGTATAATCCTGTGGGGGAGTTACTTGCAGGGAAGACGCAGGGCTGAGTGCTAGTTTTTAGTCTTTGTTTAAAATGAGCCAAGATTTTACATTCTTTCTGAATTTGTGGAAGGATGGAAGGTAGGGGGTTCCAGATTTTCCCTACTAGGACCGGGAAACTTCTGCCTCCGGCCTTTTGGAGCTTAAACCTAGGGATGCTAAGGCAATTGGCTTGCAGAGATCTGGACGGTCGATTGAGGGGTTCAGTTTGAATTTGACACAGAGGTACATAGGAGCCAAATTATTTAGGCATTTGAAGGTAAGTGATACGGTTTTGAGTCTAATTCTTTGGTTGATTTAAGAGGTTGACATGGGTGTTCCCCCACCCCCTCCCAACTTTTGTGGCACACCATTTTGTCCCACTCGTTTGGCAGGTTCCCCTTTCACTTAGAGGTCATGTTCTCCCCCAACATGTTCAGCAAAGTTACTCCACTGCAGGGATAAGAGGTTCAAAAGTGCAAAAATACATGAAACATTCACAGAGAGGCAGGCATGTATGTGCACGTGCCCACTGAGATATATGCATACAAGCAGAAACATGAAGACAGACATACAAAAGGACGAAAGTAGAGACATATTAACAGGCAACTACGTACACATGGAAACAGAGATAGGACATGGGCCCATATGTGAAGGCAAACAAGGACAGGCCTGCTTCCACAATTAAAGAGGCAAAAACATTGATAAAGGCATGATAAATACATACATGGATATAGAGTTAGACAGCCCCAACAAATGCAAGCAAACTCAGTCATATGCAAACACATGCAATCGTAAATTAACTAAATTGCAGGCCCAGACTGCCCCAAAAAGGAATACCCAACCTCTACACTTCACCAGGCCCTGCTATGCCTTTACTTAAAACCAACAAAGAGATGGGTAGAGCTTTTCAATTAATCATAACCACTGGCATTTTCCCTGGAAAACGTCAAATCAGTACGTTTTAATTTGATAAAATAATGATATTAATGCAGACAGGGCCCAGCCATATGCAAAGAAGGCCTGGCCTCTCACTAATAAGAAAGGTCCGGTTTAGCCTACTAGGCCGCACTGCTGCCGCAGAGCCTTGCAAGCAGCCCATAACACGCTACAGTCTTGCTTAGCCACCTCAGCGAGAAGCAGCGAGCAACACCACAACTCCACTCAGGCAAATAAACTAAAACGAAAAGTGATGAACCTATGGTTTTGAATTAATCAGAACCACTGGCATTGGATTAGGCAGCCTTCCATAACTTCATTTTCCACCATTATAGAAGGGCACCAGCCCAACCATATACAGGTCAGTCTTGGTCCTGGCATTCATAGATGCAGTCCCACCCAGAGGCATGGCCTACGAGCTGAGGTTGGACTGCTCCCAGTGGCAGCAGGACCAGGACAGATTTGCAGGTGGCTGCTTCCCTTCTGCAATGGCCAAAGAACAGTGGCATAGAAGGTTGCCCAGAACAATGCCAGTGATGATGATTAACGTAAAACATTCCATCTTTCACTTTATGCTTTAAGATGCCCCTATGACCTTCTCCAGCCACCCACATACCCTTCCCATCCTGTGGTGCACCAAGGAATTCCCTTCCATGGATCACCATTCCATTCAAGTCCTCGAACCCTCTTGGCCCGTAATCAAGGCACTCACAGCCTCATTGCTCCATCCTCTCAGGTTGAGTTTGTAGTCTTGGGTTGGATTTGTTAATGGTCTCTGTGGACCTGTCACAGTAAGGCTTTTTTCACAGCTTCTTCGCCACGATGGGCCGTCCCGACGTAGGTCACCACGTGCCACTTTAAGCAGAGCAAGGCTTTATTTATCCCCGGCCTTCACCCACATCTCTGGCACTTCCACAAATGGAGGGGGTTGGCCTTATGATTAGCAGGGCTCCCCTCTTCCACCATCTGACTGTCTTCCAGTCTCCCTTGAGCCGCTGCCTCCTAGTTGCTCCGTCACACCATTCTCCGGAACGATTGGTTTCCCGGCCCTATCAACTCTCTGAGATCTGGCGAGTTCTCTGATGGTCTACATTTTATTCCTGCAGTTGCCCCGGCCAGTGATCAAAGTGAGCGGGAACGGTTGGGGGCAGAGTTCCACTACTTATTTTGGTACACTTCTACCACTGCCCCTTCAGTGCTCCCGAGTACCTTCAACCTCCCTAAACTCTCCCTGAACAAGCAAATAGAACTTCCTTCCATCCTATCAGAATACTCCCTGACCGCTCTTCGCAGTCTAACCACCACACTTTTCCATGGTGGAGGGGGTAGGTCAGTCAGATGCAAGGGCGTCCAGAGGAGATGGGACAAGTAAAGTATCTAATTAAGCAAGGTGGGCTCCAGGAGGCAAAGATTGCCCATGGCTTCATTCTCTTGGGGGGAGGGGCACTCTGGCCGCAGAGGAGTGCCTTCTGGCTCGGCTTTGGGAGCACATCAGTTCTCTCTGTGAGGTAGGAGGTTGTCATCTTTTGTCTCATAACACTGTAAATGCAGGCCCTCAAAAAAGCCTTGTCCATGAAACCCCAATTCACATCAACACAAAAGGGCCACTAGTCCCCAAGTGGAAACTGTGAAAACACTGTCCTGTACAGATTTGCTGAAACAATATACAAAATATTCTCGCATGTTTTGACATTGCATGCATGGACTCCTCAGGACATCACCTCTCTATCAAATAAGCTGTTCAACACTTCAACTAAACCAGGGTTATCTATCTACAGGCTCAGAGGGCCGGATCCATGTCAGGTTTTCATGATACTTAATAGATAATATTCATGAGATACATTTGCATACAATGATTCTAAATGTATGCACATTTTTCCTCATGAATATTAATGAGGGATAGCCTGGAAACCCATCAGAGTCCCGGCCCTCGAGGCCCATAGTTGGGCAACCCTGAACTAAGCCAAAGCATGTTCCTACGGACCTGAGTGGTGCCTGCAAGTTCAAAATTGAACCAAAATGTAGACCATCAGAGAACTCGCCAGATATCAAAGCTCACAAAGCACCCGAGACAATGCACAGTGTCTGATAAAGCAACACAATGCAGTGGCGTGACATCCACAGACTCACGGGGCGAGGAGCAAATGAGGCCCACGGCCAAATGGCCAAAAGCAACGACATATAGGACATTCTGCTGAATCGAGCAGAGAGAACGGGGGCTATAACCCTTGCAACGCTAGAGGAGCTAGAAGCAGAAATGAGAAGATGCTAGCCTGGAACGGATCAGATAGACTCAACCCACTGCCCGAGTTACTATATGCCAAGCAATTCAGCGCCATTGACATACATGCCCAGTGCATTCTGCCACAGCGCGTTGTTGCCGCTAGTACCTGCAGCTGGAAGCTACGGTGAAACCATTTATTTTACAGAGAAACCTCTCGCAAGTGAGATTTCTTTAATAAGTGAGAATAACTAATTGTGATTAATTGATTATTACTCAGGAACAACAACAAAAAATATTTTTTTAATGTCATTTGTGTGAATTATTGGATTTAAATTTTCTGTTTTGCTTCTTTCTTTTCTTTTTATTCTTTTTTAAACAATTGTATAAAAAGCTAAATTCGGAAATTGTAAAAAAAAATTAAATAAGTTTTCATTGTTAATATTTTTTTTTTAAAGTTGAATGTTTCAGCCAAATCAATATAAATAAATAAATAAATCTAAGAAGACCAATGGCCAAACAAAGATGGCCACCAGTGAAATTGAAAAAGTAAATAAAAGGGAGCACTCTTTCTGTTTCCACAGCGTCAGACATGGGGCCGGGCCAAGCCAACGCAAATCCAGCACCTGGGTGGTGAAGGAAAGGACTGGAGAAGGGTGGGGGTCATAGGAGGCTGGGATTAGGCGTATGGAGCACTGCCGAGGGTGGGTATTCTTATGTATTGTCCGGATATATGTGTGTGTATGTTTATATGAGGAGTGTGTGCAGTGCTTTGTGGGGTATGAAATTGAGGGCGGGCCCTCATTTGGGAGCGTGGCTTTCATGATGGGTGTGGCCTGAAAAGTGCCCTAACCATAGTAAGGTACGCAAATATATAAATGTATGTAAGCATATATATAAATGTATGTAAGCATTTATATATTTGCGTACCTTACTATGGTTTGTGTACTTTTCAAGCCATCTTTTATAAACATAGAAATCCATAACAGTTCCATGTTTATAAAAGATGGCTTGAAACAAACAATTCAAGCCATCTTTTATGAAGCTTTGAGGATGGAAAAAACCTAAGGCATATTTGCCAGTCGACAAAGCTTTATAAAAGATGGCTTGAAAAGTACACAATTCAAGCCATCTTTTAAAAAGCATTGCCAATGGACATTAACGCCGCAGGCTCAGTGATCTGTGCTCTGCTCTGCAGAGGCGATTAGATCAGCGAGCCTGGGGCATCATTGACCCTCAGCGCGCCTAGGGGCTCCATAATCTAAAATGCCGCGGGTCAGTGACCTGGGGAGGGGTTGGGGAAACAAAGGCACCATAACTTACTCTCAAGACCCCTCACGCGAGGAGGGTCACAAGAGGAAGTTACAGTGACTGAAAGAAGTGCCAGCCAGCCACAGCGTTGCTGAAACTGAAACTGAAACTTCGTTTCAGTGATGCTGTGGCTGGGTGACACGTGTCTCAGTCACAGCTTTCCCAACTTTAAAATGGCAGGTGCATACCCTGTCGCAGCTACGGCCATGGTGGGATAATGTGTCCCGCCATGGTGTGGTGGGACCGGGGGACCACAGCACGCCCCCGACTCAGCCCTACATTTTGGAGACCGAGTGTCTTAAAGCACCGAGTGTGTATGTCATGTGTGTAGAACTACACATTTCAACCTCATTCTCTGTGCATATAAATATTCTGAGTGCATTGTTAAATCCATCATACATTCTGTCCTTATTTTATGCATGTCTGGGAAGTTTGCATTGCACAGATGAACATTCTAAGCTTGTTTGTTCTCATTTATACTCCTTGTGTAGGAGTAGGTGGACACATTCTCCTTAGTCACCTCCCCCTCACCATGTCCTATTGGAATGACGGACGAAGAGCTACAGTTGGGAACCCAATGCGCAAGTTTATGCGATATGTCCATACACCGGCGACTATATGAAAGATGATATGCACTCACTCAGGCAGCCATTCCGAAGATATCTTCATGTTGAAACAGTTGAAGAAAACTACCAAGAAGGATGTCCCTTGCTGAGTTGCTGAAATGCAGCCATGTATAAAATGGTGCGCGACATGGATGTATGTTAAAAAAAGTCTAATGACTGCAAAATAATGTCCTAAAGAAAATATGTGAACCTATGTTAGAACGATATGAAAATACGTAAGAAAGATGATGTAACTGGAGCACCAAGAGAAATATGTACTCCATGATGCAGTATTTACGAATACAAAGAAGAATTAAGTGGTTCACTGGTCAATAACTGTAAATACGCTGAAATGCAAGGTAGAAAGAACACATAGAAGCTTGCTTAAGAGAGGTATATATTCAACGTTTAGGACTACCACCAGAACAAGATGGACAATGGCTTTTTTCAAACCAACCCAACTACCTCAAAATACGAGCTCAGAATCTTAACATGGAAAGATGATGGAAAAGCTGTTTTCCTTGTGAAACAGAGGACGACATTGGCTGAGAACCAAGGATGCCATTTTAAGAGATGAAGGAAAGTACGAAGGGTGTCTAAGGAGCAGACCATGTGCAAGAACATACTTTTCAAAGATTAGGAGGAACACGAACATTTAATGATGCCAAATATTGGATAGTTAAAAGGGCAGAACGTCAATATGGTAAGAGTCAGCAAGTCTCTAAAGGCTAAACAGAGAACTGCACTCAGCATAATTGAATCAAATACACTGTCAAAATGAACAAATTCATGGTCTTGCAACATGTGAGGAGGTTCTCACAAACAAGGGCTATTCATTAACTCTGAAGCTAAGATAATAGTGTACCTAAACTCCCTTGAATGTCCCGAGACATTGCAGACTGGCAAGGTCAGTCTTCAAACAGAAGACACTGGCATAAGGCCTACTGATGAGAGGGTGGCCTAATTGGGAAACAAGAGGACAGCTGACACATCTCCAACCACCTGGGTTTCGTTTATATGTACATGCTGCTAACAAGCCGAACGTCCAAGGTTGGATTTTGGTTGCCGACCAATTAGAAAAGCCTGTCACGCACTTTTACATACAATGTAACAAAGTATTATTCCTCTGCCACATTCTCTGCTATGACGAGTGCCTTACAACTCATGTATAGAAGTAGCTCAGAGTGTGTCTCACAGATAAGAGACCACCAATGAGGGACAAACACGCATACCTTCTATAGGTGGACTTGTTCCCCTAATACAATCCCACCCCTCGATAGGTTTTTACTGTTTGCCAGTTTGCCACGTAGGATGACATCATAGATGACACATCTAGCATTATATAAGCTAAATACGAATGATATGACATTGTGATCTTGTATGAATCGATTTGATGAGTGTTTATCCACCCTGCTTTACTTCTTTGAGATTAAAGCAGCATTTGACCAACTCCTTTGAGTCTGTCCAGTTATTGGATGCGAAATATTTTACTGGTAATTCCATCCAGCACAATAGATGCCACAAGGTGCTAGAGCACACGTGTATTGTGCTTCAATATATTCCAGTGGAGCTGTATGTGTGTACTCAAATTCAAAGATTAAAATGTGTCGTTTTCGTATGCGCCTTTTAGTGTTTACATGGGTGTGGGTTTGTGTGTATGTGTAACAGCATATTGTTTGGGCCAACTGTTTGCCATTTGTATAATCCGAGCATATTTCACATGCGGAATGTGGTTACTTGAGTTACGAGGGTAGTATACGTGGAGAATGTAGTTACTTGAATTGCCAGTGGATTGTGCTTATAGAACGGGGTTACTTGAGTACTTGCATGTTGCACATGCAGAATATGGTTACTTGGGTTCCCAGCATATGGCGCATGTGGAATGTGGTTACTTGTATACCCAGCGTATTGTGCATGCCAAATGTGGTTACTTGAATTACGAGTGTATTATTCATGCGGAATGTGGTTACTTGGCTTCCCAGCATATTGTGCATGCAGAATATACTTACTTGTATTGCGAGCGTTTTAAATGTAAGCATATTCCAAGTCTATGTGTACTGTGTGTGGGCTGAGTGTCCCGTGCGTAGTGTGTGGGGCGAGTGTCCTCGTGTGTGGAGTTTGGTGTGTCTGTGTTCATGTGGTGTGTAGGGGTGTGTGGGGGGGTATGCATGTATGGGGTTAGTGTCCCCTTGTGTGGAGTTTGGTGTGTGTTCATGTAGGGTGGAGGTGTGTATTTGAATGACAGGGGTGGAGGTGTGTGTGTGTCAGTGGTGTGTGTGTGAGAGGTGTGTGTGTGTGAGAGGGGTGTGTGTATGTGTGGGGTGAGTGTCCCAGTGTGTGCAGTTTGGTTGTCCCAGTTCATGTGGGGTGGAGGTGTGTGTGTGTGTGTAAGTGATGTGGGTATGTGTTGGATGACTGCCAGGTGTGTCTGAGGGGGGTGTGTGAGAGAGTGGGAGTGGTGTGGGTATATGTGTGTGTCCGTGTGTGCGTGGTTTACCTCCATTCCTGGCACAGGTCCAAATTGTTGATTTGGTTTCCTTTGTTTATGTTTTTCACCGTTTTTTTAGGGCACGTTTTGCACCCCTCAGCAGGCCTCTTCATGTCAACTGTGCGGTTTTATCTATCGCAGTTTAAAGCGGTATAAAGAGCTTTAATGAAGCAACGGCTTCTTTGATAGAAGCAAAGGAAAACTCAAGTTTACCTTTTATTCAGGCATACATAAAATACCGGGAGTTAATGACAGCTTAGAAAGTATTTCAATCTTTGGAACTGAATTACCAATCGTGATTATTAATAGTACATTTGTTTGATGCTGTCACAAGCCAAATAAACTACACGGGGCCTGTCTGGCAGGTATTTGCTTACACCGCATGAAGTGCTGCGAACAAAAGCAGGTGTCAAATCAATGACGGCCGCCATCTCACGCACTGTCACGCAATGACGGCGGCCATCTCACGCACTGTCACGCGATGAGGGCCGCCATCTCTCGCACTGCCACGCATGTAAAATAAAAACAGCCAGCTCCTCTGATGCTAGAAAATAAAATCAATGTGCGTGTTTCAAACATGTACAATGTGTCAAAAGCCATACACACACAGGTACATATTTGCAAAAAACACTCCGCGGCCCTTTTGAGCCAGCCGCCACATTACCATCAGGCTCCTATGTATTTATTGCCAGTTTGTCTAACACATCCCGCCCCCCCCCCCCCACGACCCCTAAACTCCCTCCCCACACGCTAATCTACCTCATTTTTGCTGTCAAATTGAATGGCCTCCCCCGACGCCCAGGGGATGGGAAAGGGGGAAGCGAAGCCCCCGCCCTCAATGGGGGACTCCCGAGAAGAGAAACGGTGTCTCTTTAAAACCTGACAGTAAATTAACTCGCTCAAAAGGGCGGTAATAATTAGCCGTTAGCCGCCTATTAAAAGAATGGGGCCGGGGCCAAGCGGCCTTCTGGGACCGCGCGTCGTCCGCCATTGTCGGCGCTGCCATCGACGTGGCCCCCACGCTCCATGGAAATATTAATGAAACACGCAGCCTTTTCGGGAATCAGAGAGCCTTCCACGATGCTATTAGCCTGCCTTTTACCAAACATATGGCCCCCGATTTTTTCCCGCCATCTCGCTAATTCTGCGTCTCCCAATGCAGCAGAGTAGCTAAGAGGCCTCTGAATGCCGCTAATTAAATATTCCTTTTATGCAAAGAGGAGCCGGAGCACGATGGCAAACAGCGGCGTACAATTATTTCTCAGAATTAGGCGCTGTGAAAGTGGGGAGTAGGAGGTGAGGAACGCGTATAGACCCCGGCAGTCGCTTCTCCCCAACACCTCTTAGAATAATTTGTCTAAGTGAACAGTCAGACATTGGGAAGAGGGTTTGCTTTTGCCACCTCCATTCACTTTGCAAAAAGTGTTTCGTGCGGGGACTACAAGCAGGGTGAAAACGCGCAGGTTGAAGAGAACAAAGACGAGTGGCCGTAGCCACATGGGCCCAAAAAGAAGAGTAAAAAAGTGGCACAGAGGTAGATCCCAACCATCTACAGCTATGTCCAAAGTTTAAATCCAAAGATCAAGTGCCTTTGTTACATGAAATTAGTTCAGCCTGGTGGGGCAGGGACGGCGTCAGGGCCTTTCAAAATTTTCAAATGAAAGGGGCCTCCAGCTTCAGGGGGGGGGGGCCAGCAACTGCTCCCATGTTGCCAGTCAGCAGTCTTCTAATACAGCAAAATATTAATTTCTCCATTTTCGTTCTGGGGCTTAACATGTGCGCAATGCTGCGCTCGCAATGCAAGCTGTGTTTTCTCTTCCCACAGGATATACATAAGTGTTATCACTGTATTGCCTTCTAACACTGGTTCCCCCACATCAGCCACTTGCTGACAAAGAAGGGTTTATAGCTCTTCAGTGGGCATTTAGTGTTTAAGCTCCCCTGCTGGCTGGCTGTTGGCAGCAATTAACCTCATCTTTCTCGCCATTGTAATGTATGCACTTCACAGGTGCCACAGACTGTTTTCACTTTCAACAGGGCCCCCCCAACCATCATGTTGAAATGGGCACCCAAACATCCGGGGCCCTGGTGGAGACAATGTCCACCCAGTGGGAAACGGTGAATGAAGCTGAATTATACAAGTAAAGCAACTGCACAAACCCGCCAAAAGAACAATGGGCCAAGGAGGCACTTTTTTTGTGGCACTACAACATTTTCCTTTAGCACTCAACTGGAGATTAGCTCTGGGTGGAAATAATACAGGCTGTGGGAATGACTAGGGCCAGTTCACGGCCTCCCCCAACGTGCTTGGAGGTACTGTCCATAAAGCATCTTGTGGCATTGAGAAGAGCATCCTCTGGCCCCTCATCCTCCTTTCACGCTACCCCTGAAAGCACCACCCAAGAGCGCTGCGCACTGGTCATCAGGTCTCCACTGGCTTGGCTTTCCTTTCCCATCAGTGGAGACACCGCACTGGTCATCAGGTCTCCACTGGCTCGGCTTTCTCCTCAGTGGAGTCATCGCACTGGTCATCAGGTCTCCACTGGCTCAGCTTTCTCATCAGTGGAGACACCGCACTGGTCATCAGGTCTCCACTGGTTCGGTTTTCTCATCAGTGGAGACATTGCACTGGTTATCAAGTCTCCACTGGCTTGGCTTTCTCATCAGTGGAGACACTACACTGGTCATCAGGTCTCCACTGACTTGGCTTTCTCATCAGTGGAGATGCCACACTGGTCATCAGGTCTCCACTGGCTCGGCTTTGTCCTCAGTGGAGACACCGCACTGGTCATCAGGTATCCACTGGCTTGGCTTTCTCATCAGTGGAGACATCGCACTGGTCATCAAGTCTCCACTGGCTTGGCTTTCTCATCAGTGGAGACATCGTACTGGTCATCAGGTCTCCACTGGCTTGTGTAGAGGAGGTCCCAGATATGACCCACACCCCTGCCCCCCCATTGCGAGGTGCCAGTATGGTACTCGCCGTGGTACGTGACGTATGAGGAGCAAATGAACCAACAGAGAGCTGCACTGGGACTCTGCCCCTTGTACGTAAGGAGATCAATACCAGTTGGAGCAGCCATAACGCGCCAACCCTGGGCTGCACGATACCCTATCAGACAGCCATACCAGCCACGGATATGAAATGAGGAATACCTGCACACGGGTCCACGAGGAGACCCCTAAAGCCTTAATGGAAGGCCAATGAAAATAAACTAAGGGCCCAAGCAGCCCCGAGAACAGACAGACTTGGCTACTGAAAGCACAAATGCCAGTACTAGTAACTGCAAGGATAATGATAATGGATGCAGGGGAGAGACACTGTTAAAATGTAAGAGAAGGGTGCCATAAGACAAGATGGAAGCAACCGCCCTGCTGAATGTGTGTAAATAAGCTTGAAATGCAAGAGGCTAAGAAATCGATACAGCTTGCAATGCCTAGTAGAAGAGTAAAGCGGCAAGCGCCAACCATATATCTACCTCAATACTGCACAATGTACACGTGCGGCTCCATTTTGTGAAAGCAGAAATGTACCCAGGCGGCCAAAGGCCTGACAGGCCGAGTTTAGAAACCCAGAAAAGACCAGAGAAGGAGCGGAATCGAAACTCAACAAAGAGAAGCTTATGCCGGGGAGATCGAGGTCAACCAGAGAAGGGGAGGTGAGCATGAGCTCGCGAGACTCCAATTACAGAGAATACCAGCCCGCCCATGAAAGTCAAGATAAGAGAGGCCCATGCAGGTGGCCGAGCGCACACAGAATTAAATACACAAAGGTTGGAAACTGAAGCAGTTTCACAGTGAACCAACACGTGACCAGACAGGCGCGAAGATGTACCACCGCCTGATGTCATGCAGAACCAGGGGGTGCCATAATATTTCTTGATAAGAGACTACAGATCCGAGGCCATACCCAGCCAACTAATTGACACACAGCCCAAAACACGGATTGATGGAAGGGAGGCAGGGTGAATCTTGGGGCACAAGGCACCTGGGTGTTTACTCTAAAGTTACTAATTAAAATGGACATTTATGTTTAGGGGTGTAACTTGCCCAATCACAAGGGACCATGTAATCTAGGGGCCTATAGACACTGTAACAAATGAGACGTCGTACTTGTAGTGACGTCAATCACGTATGGTGTAGAGGGAAGGGCGTAGACGCCCACCCGATAAGAGTTATCCAATCCACTTGTGTTATTTCCATATACAGATATAGCACCTATACTTAAGTTACCTTTCCTAACCAATTGTATTGCATGATGATTTTTTGTAGAATTAGACGTCAGTGATGATGGATTTTGCCCATAAAAGAGGCTGTTTGACTAATGTTCGAGGAAGTCGGGGTGAGGGAGGCGTATGTGATGCTGCTGATTTCCATCTGCTGATGTATGTATCATTAAACGGACTTCCCTTTGCCAATTTACTGAGTCCTGATTATTGAACCTTGCCGGAGTACGTGAATCCTGCACTCTGTCCTCACATGGTGCAGCTATCTTGTATTACTAGTTTTCGAGGGTGAGTGCTGACCAATGGGCCGTCAGTAATTTTCTCTCCTCGTCAACACTGCTTTCCGATCAGTGGAGACACTGCACTGGTCATAAGGTCTCCAGTGGCTTGGCTGTCTCATCAGTGGAGACATCACACTGGTCATCAGGTCACCACTGGCTTGGCTTTCCTATCAGTGGAGACACCGCACTGGTCATCAGGTCACCACTGGCTCGGCTTTCCTATCAGTGGAGACACCGCACTGGTCATCAGGTCACCACTGGCTTGGCTTTCCGATCAGTGGAGACATCGCACTGGTCATCAGGTCACCACTGGCTTGGCTTTCCGATCAGTGGAGACATCGCACTGGTCATCAGGTCACCACTGGCTTGGCTTTCCCATCAGTGGAGACATCGCACTGGTCATCAGGTCTCCAGTGGCTTGGCTTTCCCATCAGTGGAGACACCGCACTGGTCATCAGGTCTCCAGTGGCTTGGCTGTCTCATCAGTGGAGACATCACACTGGTCATCAGGTCACCACTGGCTTGGCTTTCCTATCAGTGGAGACACCGCACTGGTCATCAGGTCTCCAGTGGCTTGGCTTTCCCATCAGTGGAGACACCGCACTGGTCATCAGGTCTCCAGTGGCTTGGCTTTCCCATCAGTGGAGACACCGCACTGGTCATCAGGTCACCACTGGCTTGGCTTTCCCATCAGTGGAGACATCGCACTGGTCATCAGGTCACCACTGGCTTGGCTGTCTCATCAGTGGAGACACCGCACTGGTCATCAGGTCTCCAGTAGCTTGGATTTCCTATCAGTGGAGACACCGCACTGGTCATAAGGTCTCCACTGGCTTGGCTTTCCTATCAGTGGAGACACCGCACTGGTCATCAGGTCTCCACTGGCTTGGCTTTCCTATCAGTGGAGACACCGCACTGGTCATCAGGTCACCACTGGCTTGGCTTTCCTATCAGTGGAGACACCGCACTGGTCATCAGGTCACCACTGGCTTGGCTTTCCCATCAGTGGAGACACTGCATCATGTCACTGACTTAAAGTGAAGAAGCAGCCTTCAGCTCAATGCTGGAGAGGTTTTCCCTGCTTTGAACACCCATAATTCTCCCTCCAAATTCCCCATGGAGTTTCATGGGCTCAGAAAAATGGGTATTAGCTCTGCCATTTCCCCACTCATAACCATAGGGAAACGCTGCCTGCCCAAGCAAGCTCCCAATGAGCCCTACTAGGGAGCCACATGGGCCAGGCCTCAAGCCAGGGTTCACTGTAGTTCTCAAGGGACATGTCCCAAGCTCACTAAGACATCAAGACATGTCCAAATGGATGGATGCCCAACACTCACATTGCAACATTACCAAAGCTCACATTCAAAGCCCTTGAAGACACATGGTCACAGGGACATGTGCAAGGTTCCACTGACACATGGCCAAAACTCATACAGACACATGTCCCAAAGGGCACAGCCAAAGAACACACCCACAGCTTATGAGAAGGTGTTTGGAGCTGACACAGGTACTTTCAAGGCTCCTGCACACAGGTTAAAAAAAATAATCTAAAAAAAAACGTCCACAGCTCACACAGGCCCATTGCCGCAGCACACATAGCCGCATGCACACAGCTCAAACAGGCGCATGGCCGCAGCACAAGTGGCATGCCCATAGCCCACAAAGGCGCATGCCTGCAGCACACACAGCGGCATGCTCATAGCCCACAAAGGCGCATGCCTGAAGCACACACAGGCGCATGGCCGCAGCACACACAGGCAGATACCTCAGGTCACACAGGCGCATAGGCACAGCTCACACAGGCGCATGGCCACAGCACACACAGGCGCATGGCCACAGCACACACAGGCGCATGGCCGCAGCACACACAGGCGCATGGCCGCAGCACACACAGGCACATGGCCGCAGCTCACACAGGCGCATGCACACAGCTCACACAGGCGCATGCACACAGCTCACACAGGCGCATGCACACAGCTCACACAGGCACATGGCCGCAGCACACACAGCGCACACAGGTCACACAGGCGCATGGCCATAGCACACACAGGTATATGGCTGCTGCAAACACAGGCGCATGTACACAGCTCACACAGGCACATGCACACAGCTCACACAGGTACATTCACACAGCTCACACAGGGGCATTTCTGCAGTTCACACAGTGGCATGCTCATAGCCCAAAAAGGTGCATGCCCGCAGCACACACAGGCAGATGGCCAAAGCACAAACAGGCGCATGGCCGCAGCTCACACATGCGCATGGCCGCAGCTCACACAGGCACATGGCCACAGCGCACACATGCGCATTGCCTCAGCTCACACAGGCGCATGGCCACAGCTCACACAGGCGCATGGCCACAGCTCACACAGGCGCATGGCTGCAGCACAAACAGCTCACACAGGCGCATGGCCACAGCACACACAGGTACATGGCTGCTGCACACACTGGCGCATGTACACAGCTCACACAGGCACATGCACACAGCTCACACAGGGGCATTTCTGCAGCTCACACAGTGGCATGCTCAGCCCAAAAAGGTGCATGCCCGCAGCACACACAGGCAGATGGCCACAGCACAAACAGGCGCATGGCCGCAGCTCACACAGGCACATGGCCGCAGCACACACAGGGGCATGGCCACAGCGCACACATGCGCATCACCTCAGCTTACAAATGCGCATGACCGCAGCACACACAGGGGCATGGCCACAGCACACACAGGGGCATGGCCACAGCACACACACAGATGCATGGCCTCAGCTCACACACACAGGTGCATGGCCACAGCACACACAGATGCATGTTCACAGTTTACTGAGGCAAACTACCACGGCTCAAAAAGGCATATTCACAGCTCACAAACACCATGACAACAGCTTGCACAGTCACACGTCCAGAGCTCATACAGACAGAAGGCACACAATATGCAATAAGGAAACATGCCTAAAGCGGACTGACATCCCAAGAGCCCGGGCAGGTGTCCAAGCCTCTCCAGACCTTGTGTGCAGGCCGGTGACTGATTCGATTGCCACATTTCAGGGGTCTTGTGAGAGGATCTGTTGCCCAATGCCAGGACTGAGACATTATGAGTGCAAGTGTGGTGCGGACAGGCGTGCTGATGTGCAGTGAGAAGAGGTGGGTTCAACTCAGAGAAGAGGTACATTTTTAACAGTCGTTATTTTATTTATTTTTTACTTTTGTAAAGCGCCTAAGCCCAAGGGCATCCAGGCGCTGTTTCGAGACCAGTTGCACTCAATGAGGAAGCTTGAGTGATGTACATTACAGACATGCATAGAGTTCATACATTTTTTCCAAAATTCATAAAGATAATGCCCTGGTGAAACATGGTGAATTAGGTTGAGCGGTCAGGTAGCTGGGAGGGATGCCCAGTTGGAGCAGATGTTATGTTAATGTACGTTATGTTATGTTGACTCATACCGCGCCAGCTACCACCCATTGGCAGCCTCCAGGCGCTCAGATGTAATCGAGGAAGAGATACGCTGCCCGGTCATGGATACTGCGAAAGCCAAGTTATAAGGAATACGATAAGAGTCGCAGGTTACATAAGGATCAGGCTAAGATGCATAGCAACACCCACGGCGCACACCATCACATCCAAACTCTCGGGCACCAAATCACTCTTGGAACATTCACTCATGCCACTATACATCAGATACGTGCCACCCAGAGGCGTTGCTACGGGGCCTGAGGGGCTAAGACGGCTATAGCCCCAGGTCTTCTGCTTGTATCCCCGGATAGAAGCTCAATGTCTACAACCAAAAGGCTAGCTAGCCCGAGTCCCGACATTAGCGTAGCCCCGGATCTTTTACAAACCTAGCAACACACCTGCCACTCATTCACATCACCCAGCAGACGGGCTGGCGGCCAGGAGCCAGAGTCACTGCTCGGGAGAAACACTCTGTAGGATCGAGAAACTCCGTTGCTTCTCGGTGAAACAGCGGTAATCTCAGGCAATCGTGTTCCATTTAAAGTCCCATCGTTCGCAACCATATATTTTAATTATTGCTGGCATAATTACATGGTACCCGATTCGCAAATGTCCAATTAAAGATGCTAATCCCTGGGATTTGCATGTTGCAGGTAGTGTTAATGAAATCATCCGGGGCTCGGCAAGAGCCCCAATTTCAGCGTCTTTCCGTAAGAAGTATTTCATGTTAGTATTTAAGGAGTAATCCGCTTTATGATGTAAGTGTCACTTTAGCTCGCTTCTGCGGTGCACACCATCCTATCCCGCAACTCTAACCCAACACCAATAGGAGGCAGCGATGGAAGAAAAAGGGGCGTCACCGGTGGGTGCATCACGGAAAAAAAACTAATACAAAAAAAATGGTTCTTTTATAGCACGCCTAATACCGGAGACTAGACTCAGTGCGGAACTGGGATTCGAATCGGTGTTGCGCTGCATTGTCTTGCTTCCAAGACCGACACGTCACCTCCGAGATATTCTGGGAATATGTTCATATTAGATGGGGAAACTTTCATTAATAACCCCAGCTACATATATTGCACTATGTGAACAACACACATTTAGATTCACTGCTTTGAATGATAATGATGTGTTATTTATAAAGCGCTTTACATAGAACAGATTTACACACAATATCACCCAACCAAAGTTGTGACTTGTTTATCGACCTCAGAAGGATGAAAGGCTGAGTTGACCTTGCTGGGATTCAAACCTGCAGATCACACACAGATCGCAGCAGCGTGTGATCAACCCATTGAGGTATCTGACCTGCCTTTAAATACAATTTTAGAAGAGATTGTTAAAACCCTTAGTGGATTTGGCTCTCTAAGACCGAACTTGAAGACCCCACACTAGACGACATATAATGCACGGTTTTGAAATCGACAACAGAAGTCTGTGAGGTGTAAATTGTAAGAATGTTATTACATTTCACATGTATCCAACGTGATTTCCATTAAGGTTGTTCAGTCAATTACTCTTCCCCAGTCATGACCAGTTTGACCTTTCACGGTTGTGCAGTTATGTCAAATTCCCACCGAATTAAACGTTTTGAGCCTGAGGTGTGCACTGGTGTGTTCACAAACTGGGCTACCACATCTCAAAATACTGTTCTTGATTTTCAAATTGTGGCTGCGAAGTTTTGGGGTCATAAGTGGAGTACCCCAAGGTTCTTATCTGTTGCTGCTCCCCTTAATTCTTTTAGTCTAAAACTCTGTATGATGAAGGGGTCTTCAGAGGTTTAGGAAAGGCAACCCCTGCCCTCTCAACCGTAGCCAGAATAGTTGGTGGTACGCATCATGGGAGTCTTTGTGGGACCTGCCTACATTTCAAAAAGAAAAACCCGCAGATTTGCGATACCCAACCTCCGCCCACATCCATTCAAGACTCTGCCCACTGCCCCACCCACTTTTGCCCACCCGCACCACCCACTTTTTTAAAAATAGAATGGTAAACACTACAGTGTTACCTCAGATATAGGTGGGATTAGGTTGCTATTCTGTGTCTCCGCCATCACCTCCATGTGATTGGCCACTTGCTGTCCGTTTGTAGCCAATTACATGGAAGTGTGGGCGGAAGTTGCTAGGACTGCCAGAAATCCCGGAGACTCCATGCTCTTCCCCAGAGAAGAGCATGCAAACCCAAAGTCTCCAGGCTAAACACGGAGACTAGGCCGGTCTTGTCTTAGTACAAGCCACATCCTGGAGAGGGGCAAGTTGCAGACCCCAGATGCAAGTTTCCAGATGGGTATTGTCGACAAAACTCATGTCCGTGAGACCCAAGTCTACCGAAGCAACAAGGCGGAACTGCGAGGGCGATCACAGAACTTAACCTAACAAGGGAACAATATACCGCACACCAAGTATCAGAAACATGAATATTAAGCTACAACCGCCATATAAGGAAATTGGACATCAGGAGAGCCTGAATGGCTCTTAACAACTTGACTACCCAAAATTGAAACACCTTTGAAACACGTTACCTGAATTTCAAGAACCACAGAAATTAGTCCACTCTGCATCATTAACTACCAAGGAATAGAGAAAACTGCGATTGTTGTTATATGAATACTATGTCTCGCAAATGCAAATAGCATTTTGAAAGATTGAATGTTGGTATGAACCAATAATTGTTTAGTCAACTGCTGTATTAGTGCCGTGAAAAGACCATGGAAGGGCGAAACACATGCATGCGCCTCCTAGCGGAGGTATGTTGGCACCACCCTAAAACCAGGCACAAAATAGAAAGGAACAAGAGAATTTGTATAATAAAAAATAATAAAATTGTAACCAAATACGCTTAAGGAACTGAATGGACTACAAAAGTTCTACTAACTAACAAGTTTAAAATTGAATTATTGAAAAGGTAAACCTGTGAGCAGTGTATATAACAAAGCACACAGGCCTAGATAGAACTAAAAAAAATTCACGTCTACCGAATGTCAGCAGCAAACCAGCCAGGGACAGCAACAAAGAAAACCAAATCATAAGATTAGCAACATTTTGGATGTACATCTACAATGTCCATTGGTGGACGCCATTTTGTGTTTTTATGGCAAGCACTCCACGGACCCCCACTAATCAGAGCAGGAGTAGGGATCTTGCTCGCAAACAGAAATATTGCCCTACTGTTATCATCTGCAACACATTTCACCAGTTAACAGCTGCTTAAAATTTTTTAAAAAATACGCATTTGACGATAAGGCGGATTGAATTTTGTAGTGTTTGGCCTAGTCCTATTTTTTTGTTTAGCTTCTTTTTGCCTCCCGCCACCCCACATACTTCATTTTTTATATTTTAGATCAACTTTATTGACAAAGGCGTTTTTCAAATGCTGCCTTCATGGTATTAAAGGTTCCTCATGAGTTCAAATGAAGCTGGACGCATTTCCTCCCAAAGCACAGGCATCTGCAAGTTTATCCAAGAGATGTGCGGCAGATTCTTTGGAACATAGGGCCCAAAAGTATGTACCACATTCTTAAGCCAAATCTGATCAGAATACTTGGAAAACATTTTAGAAAATAAGAAATTCCCATCAGCGAGTGTGAGACAGAAAAGCCGGAAATTTCTTTTTTTTTGCAGATAGCTTAATGTATCGTCCGAATCAGCCGGGCAGCAATGGTTCACTGTGCAAGTAAAATGGGGTTACGAGAGGTCGGTGGTGTTACATTCCTGATTCTGCACTTTCTTTTGGTTTCTTCAAGGCGCATCTGATGCAAATGGACGGGCCTAAAGACTTGCCTAAGGGACTGTCCTAACAGCTGAACACCCATGCCAAGCGATGTCACAGAGCACAGCACAGCACAGCTGAGCTGTGGAATGCCGTGTGGCGTCAGACAGGTATGAACAGCCCCTCCTGTGAAGTACACAGTGATGCCGCTGCTGGCTCGAATCCCCAGGCTGCTCGAGCCTGCCCCGCAAAAAATAGCCTGCAGTTGCAGAATGTACTTTCTTCCCCCTGACCGACGAAATGACCGGTTAGTTGTCAGACGTGCTGTTTAATGGGTGGCGAATAGATTTCACTATTCCATTGTTCATAAGGATGAGCCAGGGCTGGGAGGGGCAGAGCAGAATGCAGCCCTCCTATGCACTGGTGTGTGTTTGCATTACAGCGCTTTTCACCCCACTTCTGGGCTCTTGTGTATTATATGTGTCCGAGTGCCTGGAATGCAGGAGGTGGTGTGAGGGAGCTGGATAAGTACTGGTATCTGGGAGAGCAGGACAATCCTGTAACAGGTGGAAGGGGAGATTACAGGTTCAAGTAACTTGGATATCCCACACTAAATTGGGGCTACACACCTAGTAGTAGCAGATCTTAAAAGGCCATTGGTGGGAATCTTTCCTACTCAAATAGCCTCCTTAAACATGGGACGCATGCATGTCTTCAGAAGATTTACACCAGATTGGCTAATGCAAAGCATCAAGGTGCATAGACATAGAAGAAGTGCTTCTAAAAGCGAAGGAAGTCTTTTCTTTTCCCTAACCACCATGTTAAAGTGGACCGTTCTGGAATGGCAGTAACACATCTGGCGATTACTTCATTAATAGCCATTTTGTGTTTCATAAATATTGAACCTATGAAGGAGGTGATTATGATAAGAGGGCAGCAAATATGCAAAATGAATTGTGGCAGGAGTGGACCGAGTAACGTATAAACGAGAGACCATAACCACGATTGCCATATTCAATGACCTAAGCTAATGCCTGGGCAGCACTTCTAGGTAGAAGGATCTGGCAACCTCAGTTCATTATGGTCCACATGTCCATTTTGCCCACCCACCACACTGCTAACGTGAGCCTCTAAGTGCGGATCTGAACATGTATGGGAGCTGGACAATCCATCAAACGATGGCCCCCATTTTCCAGCAGGAATATATGGCTAGTGGATTTATTTATAGGCTGTGGTAATATTTTAAAGAGAAGATATTTTCTATGTACTGTTTATAAAACTATCCTAGGGCCTTCTGGTTTGCATGTGGGGCACACCCAAAAAAGTAAAAAATCTCCCTGAATAGATAGCCAAAGGAAGCCTCACTCATCTTTATTTTTTAATTCTGCTAAACCTTTGCAAATATTAATCTCATTTCAAGGAAATTGTACATGCGGCGCATAAGCGCGCGCGCGCGCGCGTACAGATGCTTCTGCGGTGCCAGAAGTGTGCCTAATGGAGGCATTGGGATTTGATTAGCTCTCCCTTGTGCATGGCCATCTATGTTAAGTCCTATAATTGCTTATTGGCATTCCGGTTTCAATTTGAATCAAACCTGGCTGCTGATCTTAAAGGTACACACACTCCTTTCATGCTGGATAGGGTCAAGATTGTGTTTAGTTTGCCTGCATTGCGTTCAGAGGAGTTGCGGGGGTGGAGGGATTAAGGGGCAATAGCCTCAGGTCTTTTGGTTGTAGCCCCCGATAAAAACTCACTGAGGGGTTACAACCAAAATGTTAGCTAGCCACAAGTCCTGACAGTCCCGACATTAGCGTAGCCCCGGATCTTTTCCACACCTAGCAACACCCCTCGAGTGTGTTGCTGAAATACATGAATGTGTAGCCCCGCACTGGGGGCTGCATTGCTCGTCCCTTGAGTGAAACATAGCTTAATAAACAGGCACATACACCGGGAGAGAGGATACTTTGTTTAAAGTGCGCATATACGGCTGTGTTTTTACTCTTAGAACTTTCCTGTTAATGGAGCAGTGGAGTGTCCAGGGAGGGGCCTGGGATGGCACGTGCTACCCCTGGATTCTGATTAGACAACCCTGGTGCCAGCCCATTATCATAAACTATGCTCATTATGAGTGAGTTTGCTCGTACTTCTTGCCACCCCTGCATGTCAGTGCCCCGCTTAGGTTATCCGAGTTAAAAGAGTCTGGATACGCCACTGGAATGGATTGGGCAGCGGAGACGATTTGGAGTCTTGAATAGGAAGCTGTTGGAGATAACAGTTGGGAAGAGAGAGAGGTGAAGAAGCTGTGTGGTATGCTCCGTGGGGACCATGGCGTCCAGCGGCCCCCCAGGACTCTGATGATGTATGTCTGGAGTAGCCTGGAAATATCGGCCCACCACAGGATTCGTGCCCAGCACAGACCAGGCGCCCACAGGACCTGCATCAATGTCGGACCACCTTGGGGCTAGATCAGGTGGGCCCAAAGCAAGCCCTGAGTCATGGATTGGGTGTGACCCAGATGTAGATCAGGATCCTCCCAGCCCCAAGCTGCATGTGCAGTGTGGCATGGGACCAGATGGCCCAATATGGGGCCAGTCAGGGCAGGCCCAGAGAAGTGGAGTGGTACTGGTGGGCCCAAAATCAGGTGGGCAGTGAAGAGAAGCCCCCTCCTGAGTCTTTCCAGCTTCCCGAGTGACAGAGCTGGTGTGAGGAATTCGAACATCTGCATGGGGAGTGTGCGTTCGCATGGGCTTTAATTTTTTGTTAATGAAAATGAATGATGGGAGATCAACCTCTGAAAATGTGTGAGGCCATTCTGTACACATTTTCCCTGTTCATCGCACGAAACGCATAGTCATGTGTACTCCAGGAGGACACAGCCTACAGGCGCCGTCCTCCCCTGTCACGTTCACATGGAATGTGACAGCCACGGGTACATCAAAGCATCTCAAGAAGGAGGAAGTGTTACGCTCATCTGGTCTCCACAGGGGCGTTGTACGAAGCTGAGCGATGAACGTCTTTGTGTGTCTCTTCCTGTCCCACTGCTTCACTCACGCTTGGGCACTATCCTAAAATTAACTTGCTGCGTAGGGTGGGCAAGTCTCCCACCTCCCTCACACCTCCAACCGCTTCCCTCTGTGCTTATGTCTCACCTTAGATATTGTAATGATGGGCTCTTCGTCTGGCATCTGAATGCAGGGGTGCTTTAATGTTCTTAGGCACTTTCACTGGATCTAGTTCCTTCACTGATCCAACGGCCTGTAAGTGGAATCCAGACCAGCTGTGACTCTGTAAGTCTTGGTACCAATTGGTTCTTGGTCACTGTTTTTGCTTAATGGGTTTCTTCTTGTTGCCAAAGTTTCACTATTGTCCTTATTATCTGCAGGAGCTGTCTTGGAGATGCCAGGTTAAGCAATGGACTCCTAAATGCAGCCCTGAGCAATATTTATGCAGGTGGGTTTTAGCATGTGAGCGCGGCATCGACGTGTATTCTAAAATGGGTATTTTTCTATTGCGCGGCTAACCTGGTGTCTCTTTTTCCTTCCTCTGCAGGTGTGGTGATTCTCCGGACCAGCGACCGCGTGGACAGCTTCGATGGAATCCTGAGATGACTGATGCCTCCGGGTAAGTTTACGTTCTCCCTTCTTGTCTCCTCTCTGCAGGTGCGGTGGTCCACAGGAGCGGCGGGAGAGAGCCATTTGGATGGAATTGGAAATACTGCTTCTCTCAAGTAAGAACTTAACTAATGTTGTTCTTGATTTTTCCCTTTTTCGACAGGTGCTGATGGTCTGTGGTTCCCGATGAAGATAACAGGGTGTGGCTGAAGTCCAGGCAAGCAGGAGCTGAGCTGGCACGGTGAGTGTTACGCTGCAGGAGTGCAGAATAACGCGAAGCATGTTCTGCTCTCTGGGTGTGGTTTATATAGCCCAGGTAAAGTAGTTCCAGGCCCAGCCACACCCTAGAAGCTAGACTGCGTAGCTCAGTTCTTCAGGACTGGGCTATGTGTGCCTCCATGTTCACTGGAACCTCATTTAATGTAGTCAAATAGTATGAGCCTGGTGCCAAACATGCCAGGACTGGCTTTGGGAGAACCTTGGATAACGTTTTGTGGTCTTTAAAGCCCCAATGGAAGCCTGCAACTTGGGAAGGCTGGTTTGGCCCTGTAGACTGGGGACATGCATCATGGCAGGAAGGCACACTTTCCTCCAGTCATGGGCAGCCTAATTAAAATATCAAAAGCTCCATGGATCTGCGTTCCCATTGTTTAGTTCGGCTGGTAGCAGTGCATACTAATGACAGATAATTGAGGTAATTCTGGAAGGGGCTTGGTTGCCAGACAGATACCAGGAAAGTGGGGCTAACTCCCATTTTGCATGGAATGTGTTAACTTGAAGTTAGTTCCCACTGAAAGGCAGTGAATGGCATGTCTGGGTCCATCAGTTACCGTGGGTACACCTGCAGAGCGGACCCTTTTCAGAGGGGAGAAGTATGTGATCTGAGGAAGACAGGAAGTCTGCTCTTGTCACAAACTTAAAGAGAGACCTGCACTTTAATCAAGAGTCACAGAGGGCTCAGTTAACCAGGGAGACACGTTGACCTACAACAGACAGGAAGATTGGTGGGACTTAGGTATATGTTGTCACTCCATACCTTTTCTATTGCAGAGCACTCTGGATCAAGCACAACAGAAGATTTTTGGAAGGGACCCAGAATTGGTTCATTAAGGTAGGCTTAGCCTGAACCAATCACTGAGCCCATTTGGCTTTAAAAGAGGTCTGAACCCCTCACATAGCAGATCATCTGACGACTTCAAAAGGAGTAAGAAGAAGGACTCATTTGAACCCGGGCTGAAGGTACAGCCTACCTTACATCTTCAGCCAGTGAAGGAAGGCCAGAGGTTCCAAGAGGGAAGCAAGAGCCCTCCCCTAAACACCTCCCTGGGAACTGAGGGAGATACCGGACTCAGAGGACCCGTCCAGCAGCTCCAGAACTGGTACCCAGCCAGCACACAGCGTGCCCCGCTACGTTCTGCATGCAAGCTTCCTAGGTGGGAAGTGCAGAGAGTATCTGAACTAAGGACAAGGTCGTTGCCTGCAAACACTCTCCTAAGCTTTGGACCTCCCACCTTGAAAGGACGACACGAGCCCTGCGAACAAGCTAGGAGTGCCACACAAGCATCAACCAGCATCCATCTTTTAAAGGACATTTCCAAGACAATCGAGCCCTTGAACAGCAACCAGCTGCACCACTGACTGCTGTCAAAAGAGCCATCTAAGACGCCTCGGCCTGAGGTCCATATCTACCAACCAGCACAGAGACAGCGATTCTTGTGCCTGAACCGCAATGTAGGCCAGCCTGCAGCCATCCGTCCAGACTTGCTTGCCGAACTGCCTGCCGCCTGATACCCGCAGCTGTCTCCCATTGCAAACTCTGTCTTAGGAGCTGCTGAGTGCTCTGGAACCACCTTTATGCTGTCGAGCATCAAGAACTTCTTAAAGCACCAGGTACATTGTGGTTCTGCCCCCTTGGTCCTTCTCTGAAGACCCCCAGAGACAGTTATGACCCTTTGCCCCTTGGTGCTGAAACTAAATATCCTTGAACAGCAAGACTGATTACTTTACCAACTACCCTCCTTTCAATATCCAGAGATCATCCCTTTCCTTCATGAAACTTTCTGTCCACCGTGTTCCTTTACAGGGTGGGTTGTATTTTGTAGTGTGCTAGAACGGTCTGTTGTAGTAATAATAGAGTAGATATTTTTATATAACTTGGACTGGACAGTCACTTTTATCATTGGGTAATAATTGTATTTTCGCTGTGTTGCAACTAACCAGCCATCCACGACCTTGCAGAAGTAAGCCTGCCGTTTCATCCATGTTACCAAAATTGGACAAGGAGGTTTATAAATGACTTGTGTTCCAATCTGTTTGGATCCCTTCTGGTGTTTAGAAACAGATAGTCATCCCTGGACCACTGGTGCCCTGGAAGTTGATTTGTCACAGCAGGTGCATTATTCTACCTTTTTTTTTTTTTTTTTGGTTAGTTCAATTAATTGAACCTTTCAAATATTACAATAAAATCACATAATCATCACATTATACATATTCTTAAACATCTTAAAATCGATCTATACAATATAGTAAATTAGTTAATTATATTCTCTCAATTCATGTTAGCACATCCTTAACGGAAACAAATATCTAATATATACAGCATATATGCAGTAACTTTTTTGTTCAATATTAGTGTCTATTTTTCATAATATTATTCAATCATCTTCAGATTTAAACAATTCATTCAGAAATTGAATAGTAGCAATTTGTAGCGATAGTTTAGTGGTCGAGAATAACCATTTCCAAGCTTCAGACTGATTCAAAGTGAGTAATCCAGAAGTGAATCTGGAGAAATATTTTTTTCGCAAGTCACTAAGATTTGGACATTCTATTATACAATGCTTCAAGGTTTCTTTTTGGGATACCTAGAGCCAGGAGGGAGGAACAATGAGTAGATGACTACCGGGCCACACCCTCACAGCGGTCTTGGTGAAAATTCCAGTACAGAACGGACTGGGGCAGGTCCACAGCTTTACAATGGCAGTGGCCCTGTCGGCAAGGGGCACTGCCATAGCAAGAGCAGCATCTGGGGTCAGGGCCACCCTTTGAAGCAATAGGGAAGGGCAGGCCACACCCCCAAAAAGATACTTATAACCAGAGGTACTGGACCTGCCAATAGGAGAACTGAATGGCCATTGAGTGTGGCCAACTGAAGCAGCCCCACCCTTTTATAGAATGCACATTTTTATCTATGCATTTGCTTATTTAGCCAGCCAATCAGGAGCTGGAAACATGGGCTGAATCTGACAATCTAGCCTGTGTTCCAAGCCGCCTGATGGCCTTATTCCTCGCCCGCCATCTTCCCCCCACCACCGGACCGTTTTTTTCCCCCATCCCCACTCCCTAAATACCTCATTGCGGTGGCACTGCCTGGCACAGCTGCCTCTTCCTCTACGTTCCGCTTTTTTGTCTGTCATGGAAATGGAGGAGGGGTTCCATATGGAGCCCTGCCACCTCAATCCATGGTAGCCATCTTAGTAAAGGATTTTCTTTCAGTGAAAGGGACGATGCGGGACAACCCATTCACAAAACGAAAATACTTAAAATTAGCCCAATCCCACCGCATGGTATGGGTGCCAATGGCGTTATGTACCCGTTCCACGGGCTATACCAGGGTAACATCCCGGGGTCCCCGAGCTATATACAGATATATTTATTTGTCCAGGTTCTGGTGTCGTACACAAGGGGTTTTATAGCTTTTATGACATAGAAGAACTCCGATCTTGAGCGGCAGCCCCTCTCCTATTGCATAGGCAGGGATCAAGATCTGGTTCTAATTTCCAGGCTAGCTAGTGCCCCTTTTGTGGCAACTGGTATATTAGGAGGGGGGTAATAAGTGATCCCGGCCTAGCCCAGTAGTGATGGGCAGCGCCGAGTGGACCAAGGCGAGAAGCACGAGGTCTCCATTTAATGTGGCTAAACCATTAAGTTATCTGCTAAGAATTTAGTGCATTATTAAATGATTCAATTAACAATGAGTGTAAATGGCCTGCATTCCTGGAAATACATGTGCATTCCACACAATGAGTGTAAATGGCCTGCATTCCTAGAAATACATGTGCATTCCACACAATGAGTGTAAATGGCCTGCATTCCTGGAAATACATGTGCATTCCACACAATGAGTGTAAATGGCCTGCATTCCTGGAAATACATGTGCATTCCACACAATGAGTGTAAATGGCCTGCATTCCTGGAAATACATGTGCATTCCACACAATGAGTGTAAATGGCCTGCATTCCTGGAAATACATGTGCATTCCACACAATGAGTGTAAATGGCCTGCATTCCTGGAAATACATGTGCATTCCACACAATGAGTGTAAATGGCCTGCATTCCTGGAAATACATGTGCATTCCACACAATTGACAGGAATGTTGGGGGGGGGGGGCTGCTGCGCCTTGTCGTGAGCAGCATTTAAAAAGGTAGAGATTTAATCTGTAAATTATACCTTGGATGTCACAAATCTTCTATTGCAACATTTAAATGATTATATCCTCTCCCTTTAGGTAGAAGCCTTCATGTCCTAAAAGAAACTTCAAGTCCCATAATGCAAAGAGTGGTAGACTAGAAAGCATTCACTAGATTGTTACAGAAAGTGATGAAGGCATGCAGCCTGGAAGCAGTAAAGGAGGCAATTACAACGGAGGCGGTGGGATCGGGACAGCAGTGGAGAGACCAAGCATTTTACTTTTCCCATGCATGTCAAAATACCCACAAGAGGCTATAGCCCCGGGTCTTTTGGTTGTAGCCCCGGATAGAAGCTCAGGTGCCACAACCCAAAATGCTAGCTAGCCCCAAGTCATGCCAGTCCCGACATTAGCTTAGCCTCTGATCTTTTTCAGACCTAGCAAAACCCCTGGACAATGCAGAGGGTCTTGAACTTAATCCTTGCAGCCACTGGGAGCCAGTGCACAGATTTCAGTCCTGGAGAGATACGATCCCTGTGCTTGAGGCCAAGGACAAGTCTCGCAGTCCTGTTCTGGATGAGTTGCAGAGGGTGGAGAGTAGAGGCAGGCAGATTTAGATAGAGGCTGTTGCAGTAGTCCAGCTTGGAGAGGACCAGGGCTCTGGAGACGGTGAGCTTCTGGGGGAAGCAGAGGAAAGGAAGAATACCTCTGAATGCCTCAATGTGCCCATTTCCTGTTCAGTCACCAGACCCTCCACCCACAGGGATCCCCCATTTACAAACAAATCCCCTCTGAACTAATTTCCCCCTGTGGCCTTCTCCTGCAGCCCCCCACCCCTATTCTCCAGTGAATCAGGTTACTGGGGGTTCATGCGGGGGGTGGGGGGGGAACTTCTCCACAGTTTGGGCAACACTGCTATAGGGCTTCACCCAACCCAGCCACAACTCCCGAGACCCCTCTCCTGGGGAAATACCTTTTTACAGTATCCAAACTGTGGCTCAGTCCGCATTACATCCGATACAGGATATGTGTTGTCCTCGTGGTCACAGGTTCGAATCCAGGCCAGGTGTGCTTCCCAAATAAGTGCAACTGAGTTGTGCCAACCATAAACATGTGTTATCAGCGCCAAGATGCCCCAATGCAGTGAATGTGGGCTCTTTAAATAGAACTGATAGCTTATCCTTGTTAAAGACACTCTGCTGAGGTCACTGGACCAATCGACACCCTTTGGGCCTGATTCCTGGAATATTTGCCCGGTTCAAAGTGAATTTGCACTGCTGAAATTTGATTTTGCAACGCCAACACAAACCCTGATTCATGGAACTGTGCAAAGTGTATTATTGGCGTGTAAAGTATTCGCGCAAAGTCATATTGAACTGCAAAAATGCCTGGACTTTGCACTGTAAAAATACACTTTGCACAGATCCATGATTCAGGGTTTGTGTCGGCCGTGCAAAGTCACTTTTCAGCAGTGCAAGTTCACTTTGAACCGGGCAAATATTCCATGAATCGGCCCCTAAGTCTCTTGCCAGATAAAGAAAGCAGCTCCTTCTAGCAGGCTGCTGGCTAGCCTTTGCTCCACAGCTGGTGGGATTTCCCTGGCAGGCAGCTCCAGGCCAGCAGGTGGAGCAGACAGGCTTCCTAGCGCATTAGACCAGAATTGCGAGTTATCCTACAGCAGAGCTGCGTCCTTGCGGCGACCAGCGGAGCCTTCCTAAGGCTACCATAGCACAGTGCCTGGACCCAATTACTCACAAGGATACCCAGACAGTGAGTGCCCTGTACTTCCACATCCCCTCCCCTCATGCCAGCTCTTGCCATCGGAGTCTTGCAGAGCCAGATAACACAGGATTGTAAAAGGAAAGCTTTGAAGCAGAACACGTTGCCTCCAAGTCCTCGCGCTATGTGACGGCGCAATGTGTAAACATGCACAATGTTTTTTCTTAATAAATGACAGCAACTTTGCTCCACACGGAGAAGCGTGGCTTTTTCAACACCTGACCAAGAACGAATCCCAATGGACGCACAGGGCGCCACTCGCAGCACTGCGCTACTGTTAAAAGATGCCAGCCCAAAGACTGGTTACCCGCATTCTGTACAGCGCTCCGCCACTCTCGTGCTATGCCCGTTCTTTAAACAATAACAAATATCAGCATGTAAGATTCATTCATTCATTACAGGGCGCCTCGTTACGCAAAGTTTGAGCATGCGCTGCAAACATTTCAGGTCAAAGTTGAAAAGCGGGTTCTTACCATGTTGCTTGACATAAGGCAGCCTGTAATAGCTCTTCATTAAGAAAAAACATCACATGTATTTGTATCTGCCAGGTGGCCCCCCCCCATACCATGCATTTAGTCAGTGCTGTTAGTGAACACTGCATGCTGGGACTTGCAGTCCCATATTGTCAACGGGAAAACACCAAACACGGAATGTACAAAACAAGGAACTAGTGGAGGTTGTCACTCGATACCTTTGTGGATTGTCTCCATTAACACACGTCGTTTGAACCTTTTTTAACAAGGGCACCCGTGCACTGCCAC
Organism: Ambystoma mexicanum; assembly: GCF_040938575.1. Lineage (NCBI taxonomy): Eukaryota > Metazoa > Chordata > Amphibia > Caudata > Ambystomatidae > Ambystoma > Ambystoma mexicanum. The sequence continues at coordinate 556,751,243 of NC_090940.1, forward strand.
GTGAGCACGGAATATTGGGTTGGTGTTGGGAACAACTCCCAACTGCTCTGTTGTCTTTTTAGGTCTGGCTAGGAGAACGTTCAGATCCCTCCAATCAGTCTAAAGATCATACAACACAATTACCGGAAGTCCACGAGGCCACGTGACAGGAAATGCTTAAGCAGAGCATACAAATGATGCACAGCATGCTGGTGTATGACTAGACTAAACTAAACAAATGATACACAGTAGGGCAGTGTCACAGTCTGAGTGTACCTGTGCGAGGAACACAACACAAGTGAAGCTGTTCGCATGTCTGATGGTATTGGCAACAAGAGACAACTGGCATGATACAAGATAAGAACGCAGCGCTTCAACCATTCACCTCGTCAGTGCTGAAAGCCACTTACCCGTGACGGTTTGGAGCCCATCATTAGTGCAGTGTTTATAAAGTTTGTACCTGGCTGCATGAAACAAACAGTACAAAGTACAACGCCAGGACACTGCAACATTATTTGTGTTTGGTTTACGGTTAAAAGAGACATCCAGCGTGACGAAGGGAGTATCGTGATACACAAGGTAGGCGCTTCACACGCTCACGCCCTGGAGTAAAGGGGCATTCTTGCCAACACGACACATTCCAATCTGTAGGTGCTTATCCAGTCCTGGTTTGTTCTTTGGATACGACGTCCTTTCATCGCGGGATGTTTTTTCGCTGGGTTTTTTACTGCACATTTTTTTATGAAAAAATGTATCAAATTTTTTATGGGGGGATAGAAAATGATATATATATGGGGTGTGGGTGTTTGGGAATACACAAAACATTAAAGGGAATGGGGGTTTTGGTGAGAATCCCCCAAAAAGAATTTTTAAAAAATTCTATGGGTTTTTTTTTATAAAAGAAATCGCAGTAAAAAACCGAGCAAAAAAACATCCCACGATGAAATGACATGGAACCATTCTTTACATTCTGGCACTTGTAGTAAGATCTGCCACAGCGGAAGGGTCCGCTGACCCGTACTGAGCCCACCTGCCGCAATGACACTCTTCGCTGCCAATGCCTTCACTGATCAGAAATCTCACGTGTTCGGATACATCTTGAAAACAGGTTGAGACACAAGACAGGGGGTCTGCTACCTTTGGCTCTCCTGATGATTTGGACTACAAATCCCATACGCCCCCACCCAGCATAGTAAATGGAGAGGAATCATAGGAAGCGTAGTCCAGAAGACCTGGAGAGCCGCAGTTAGGCAATGGGATCAGACACCAGATCCCTGATAGGGCAATGGGATCAGACACCAGATCCCTGATAGGGCAATGGGATCAGACACCAGATCCCTGATAGGGCAATGGGATCAGACACCAGATCCCTGATAGGGCAATGGCATCAGACACCAGATCCCTGATAGGGCAATGGGATCAGACACCAGAAGACCAGCCGGGATCTTCAAGTCTGCAGCTTTCCTTTAACTACCAATAAAAGCACAGGCCTCCGCAATTGGTCCCCTGGTTTTCTTTGTGTTACTCTATCTTTGTGCAATTCCCCGACCCTGATCCCCAAACCGCCCCCCCCCCCCCACTAGAACCTCTTGGTAAACAGTGCTTCAAAAAGGTGTAACGGAGACGAGAGGTTACCCACAACATCATTTTACATTGAAGCTAGAACATCCACTTCACAATGCAGGTTTTCACACGGCTGCCCTCCATTTTGTTGGGCAGCAAGACCCCGGCCATTTTGGGAGGGTTTCACTAAAAAGGTCACACACACAAAGTTAATGTTGTTGTGTCACTAGCAGCACTGGATGTCAGCACCAGAGCCCACATTTGCAGTTTTCAAAAAATGTGCAGGATATGTACAAAAAGGTGAACCCTTTTGAAGGACCGATTGCATAGTTGCCAAGATGATCCATTCCACTCTGTAGGTGCTTCTCCAGTCCTGTTTTTTTTCCTTTGCATTCTGGGACTTGGAGTTCTGCTTTTCCCGATTGTAAAACTCGGACTACAAGTCCCAGAATGCAAAGGAAAAATCTGGGCTGGATAACATTGGAATGGATCATGTTGGCAGATTGGACCAGACAAGGCAGTAACATGTCACAGGGAGACTGATCTGTGACTGACCACTTCTGCCAGGAACTCTCCTAATTTTTTCAAAGGGGGGGCAAAAATTCAAACTGAGCATGTTACCATTTAGAACAGGAATAATTAACAACAGAAAACAATTATCTGCACAACCAAGTTTCCAGACAGTTAAAATGAAAAATGTATTAAAAATATTAAATCTCTACCTTTACTTCGACCTAGAGAAATGGAGGCGTGGCAATCCGAGAAAATGGAAAACAGGGTAAGACATCCATCACGGAGGAGCAAAGGGAACAAAACAGAACCAAAACAAAGAACAAAAAAAAAAAAAAAAAAAAAAAAAGAAGAGGACGAAGGCCCAAGAGGAAGGATAACAAAATCAGACTCCGTACAAAGACAAAATGAATGCACACGAACAAAATTAAGAAAAAGTGCAAACGCGCAAAAATGCACACAGCAAATGGCACACGGATGCAGATGCAATTTGATACCAAAGAACAAATGTTTTCATAAATGTGGAATTGATGACAAACCTGGCTCTTCAGCTGTGTGCATCACGTGGCAAACACAGGCAGGCCACAACTTTTTTTTTTTTAAAGTTGAGGCACGAATATACGCATGCTAAAGGCGCAAAGTTGCTATCCCGGCATGCTCTAGACCCTATGTGGCATTACATGCATAATCATTTCAGTGCAAACCCATGCAAAGTCCAGGGAAGAGAGAGAGGAGTAAGGGGGAGGGGTTAGAGGAGAGTGGACATTTTGAAAGGGGGGAGGCTGCAGAAACAAGACAAAAAGATACCAAGGGGGTCTGCAGATGGTCTTCAACTACCTGGCGGCACCTTGAAGCGGGAACTCTGCGTCCTTAGTGAAGAGTGGGCACCTGATGGAAGATTGGTGTGGGAAAACCAATTGGACACAATAAACCTAGTGTTATTGGGGGGGGGGGCAGATTTCTAATTGGGACTTTGCAATGGGCATAGTGATTTGAGTCGCTAGTGTAAGCAGCGTAGGCCAATGGCACGGGCAAGCCACCTCATCATCGCAGGACGAAATGTGATGGTACAATAGATACTGCGTTCCAATTGGTCATAGGGGACCGGAGTGAATGCTGCGGTACTGCATGGTCGAGGTTGGTGGGAAAAGCACGGGTCTGCATGTATAATGTGACTCATGAGCTGATGTTTTGAACTACATCGCCTCCCGCCCCATCAGCCCCAGCCAGCATACTGAATGGTGAGGGATCATGGAAATCGTAGTACAAAGCATCTGGAGAGCCGTAGGTTGCAGCTTGCTAGTAGTTCTATACCCTTTAATCCCAATGAACGCCCTCCCATGCTACGGGACAGTTGGGACTTCAACGTCAAGGTTACTTCTACGGGTCTAAACGTTTAATTGGGTGGAACTCCCAAGTTGGTGGAATCTTTGGAGGACGGAATCCCTCAGAGCCTATTTCTAAGGATTTCGGTGAAGAGGCCTTGTTCCCACTTGATTGAAGCTAGCAAATAGAGACTGGCAAGGAGAGAAAACCGCTCAATTGTTTTGTCACCCAGAAGATATCTGAGATATTGGGGAGTCAACCGTTGGGTCTTGACAACTGCCCAGTATGGCGACAAATCCTACCTACCTTGTAAATATGTTACCAGAAGGTCTACACGCCTCATAACCATATGGTGTGTTAATAATCGGTTATAAACCCAACATCACCAGATACACTGTTTAACTATTTGGTGACCGCTCTACTTTTGATCATCACTGGTTGTGTCTGCTCCACTGGCCAGAGAAGTCCTGATAACTAGATGACTTCATCGGGGAAAGAGGGTATAACCCCCACTCTGCCCCGCAAGACAGATTATTGGCCAATGCTCACCCGTAACAGCCAAGAATAGTGTCCCATCAGCCCTCAGGGGGTAACCGAGTGGAGGACTGGCTGCTTCAGCTAGATGTAAATGCTACCTCAGAAACAGAATTCACCCAACCAAGGTATGCAATGTCTTTAGGGGCTTTAATGTGGCAGGACTTGGGCCCGGACGAGATTTGCATTTACCCAGCAATCATCCGGCTGCGGAGAAATAAGCAGGCGATTGCTGCAATGTACTCCGCTCGGCCGCTGCCAATCTATATACCCGCCAATCAAAGAGGAGCGAGAGGCCAGGTTCAAGAGGCTCATAATGAGCACTGAGCATCCCGTCATGCAACGTCTCACTGCGTCTGCCTGTCCAAAAGATGGCGGTTTCTGCTCTGCGCAGCTGTTGGAACCTTTCCACGGCATGCACGGAAAGGGGCATATTTTTATTTATTTGGATTTGTAAAGCGCACTAGCAGCCCAAGGGCATCGAGGCATATGCCAACACTATATATATATATATATATATATATATATATATATATATATATATACATACACGCATCGTTGCAGATCTGTATAGCCTTATCCACATATAGGGATATATAGGATACCCAAGGCAGATAAGTGCCACCAGGCCATCTAGTTGGCATTGCTCCTGCTGGCGGCAACATCTCGGAACCCGCAGTGTCTCCACCTCTCGATGTGCTAAAGGATTAGGATTATAGAACTCCCTGGTGATTTTGCCTGCCACCATTTATTCTGGAAGGCACTACCTTGCATTTACCCTCAATTCTTCTAAATAACGTATTATTTTTTAACTCCAAAGTTTCCCTACGAGACAACTTCTTTCAGGACCTCTTGCTATGGGGCAGGGGAGTCAACCGTTTGCCTCTTGGGAAACGTCAAACTACGACTCTCATCAGCCCTAGCCAGCATAGTCCAGGATACCGGATCATGGAAGTTGTAGTCCAAAACACCTGGGGAGCCCAGGTTTCATACTGGTGCTGGGTGTGACCGCTCTACTGAGGTCCTACTCAAAGAGCATATATTGTCTCAATAATTTCTCCCCTCACCCAGCCCTACAAGGACATCAATCTCGGGACCTCTCTGTACGGTTGATAACTCGGTCTCTCATCTCGCTTCACCCTGCCGGAGACCAGAACAGGACACGTCTGCAGAGGCCCGGCACCCTGCAGACTTCCACAGCCTACTCTTGAGGGAGGCCTTCATGGCCAAGCCTCTGCGGGGACGGCTAAACCTCCCAGTAGGCCTTGGAAGAAGACACTCGCCCACTGAAAGACCCATCGCTGTGTCAGCAATGCCAGCCACGGTGCCGCTGCCAACACCGAGTGGGCGTTCAGGATCAGAACTCTCTACAGCAGACGCCCAGGACCGGCTGTGCCCTCTCCAGCAGATAGTGCAAGACCCTGGGCTCCAAGTGCCATAGGGGTTAACTGGTCTGTTGGGTTTCGGTCACTTCTTTTGGGTTGTTTTTATGAGGGAATAATAAGTGGATGTGCCATTGCATACAGTGATGGGAATTAATGGTTTATTTTAAAGTGGCATTTCTCTAGCTGCCTTCTGGGCACATGAATGTTTGGCTCTCGTTACTCCATAACATTACCTTGAAAAGGATACATTCACGATGACGATTGTGAGGCCAGCATGGACCCTATAACGATATAGGTTTCGTGATTTGTTAAGTGGACCTGGTGGTCCTGTTTCATTGTCTTGCTGGTACTTTATGGACCCGGATCTGCGCCCTTGTTGGGCATTGAATCTGCAGCACTTGTGAAATAGGCTTTGTACCGCAAAACATTTTTTAAAACATTTTTTAGCTATCGGTTTTAAACCATCCTTTCCTCTCTCTACCCTCAGATCAGGATAATGTCTCAAAGAATAGCCAGATGAAATGTGTACATGTAAACATACATATGGAAAGAGGACTACATACAAAGCTGCCAGCTCTGCTCGTCTGCAGCACTGCGGGCAATTGCATAAGCAGCACTGGGGCAATTGCACCAGTAGCAGTGGGTGGTGCAAATGAAAATGGTTGCGCTCAATTTCTGTTTGGGATTTACTTGCATTTCTCGCCACTGGTGCAAATTCCCAGCGGGCAATATTGCACGTGTTGGTAAATTGCACCGGGGGACAGTCATGTGCACTTCTCGTTTTTTCCTTTTGCAATTTTTGAATTGCAATGGCGTGCAGCATCGCCCGATACAATTTGACATAACTTGCAAAAGGTAACTTAAAAATGCAATTTAGCAAAGCTTTCTTTATTTGCACCACCCGGTGCAGTTTGTGCAATTTAGGTCAGATATAAACGCAAAATAAAATGGAAGCATTTTGAAAAAAATAAAATAACACCAAAAGTGCAAATGAAACGTTCAACGTGGCCAATGTGTCGGGAGGATGGGCTGTCCGGGCGATGAAGAGGGCGGGGAGTGGGGGGGCAGAACAGGCATAAAGGACAGAGGTAAGAAAACGGGCCCTACCTTGTTCACCCATCATCAGGTGCGAGAGGCCTTCGCAGGAAGAAGAGCAGCAGAGCCAAGAGGAGAGGGTGAGAGAAAAAAAAGAGACAGAGTGAGGCAGCAATCCAGTGCACAATGCCCCAGCGGGCATTGCGGGGTCGCATGCGCTGGGCAAGCGCCAAGCATGGACCCCCAGACCACACAGCTTGACCAAGCTTCCCCTGGAGGGGGTGAAGTTTGCCTTTCGTTAGTGAAAGTGAAAGGTGAAATGGACTAGGGGCGGGGCGTCAGGTTCTCCTAAATATGCAGGACTGTGTCGTTTGTCCCTGATCTCTGTAATAGTGCGCTACACTTTACTAACAGTTCAGTTTACAGTTTTATAGTTTGCAGGGCTGCCTGGATTATTGTCTGTTTGCTTTAGAAGTGTGTCTAGGTGAAACTCAAATGTCCCTCAATAAATTCAACATCAACCTGTGGATTTTTATTCTGGTGGACCACTCTCTACCACACCCATTTAATGGGCAGGGTCTGTCCGAGGAATGGGCCATATGCGGCTTGAACTATGTCCAACTGCGGGCCTTGGGGGCCGGAATCCTGACAGGTTTTCAGGATATGCCTCATTAATATTCATGAGGAAAAATGGGCATACATTTACAATCGTATGCAAATGTGTCTCATGAATATTAATGAGGGGAATCCTGAAAACCTGGCATGTATCTGGCCCTCGAGGGCTGGAGTCGGGCAACCCTAGAAGATCGGCTCTTCGCAGGCATAGGGAAGGATTGTATTTCAGGCCAGCCCCAGAAAGGCCAGCTTCAGTCCCATTTTAGAAGCAATGACCAGTCATAAAACCCTTGGACCGTCCAAGGCCCACAAGTCACATCAGAGATTTAGGACCACTGTGTGGAGGGCGAACAGTAAAAGGGGTGGCTGGAGTGGAGTCCAACTCAGGAGCTCATTGAGCCTAGCCTGAAAAGTCTAATTGTCACACCTCAGTCTCACTCCTCTTTGGTTAACCATCTGACCAATGACCCCATGTAACAACATCCCCCATATCCCCCCGGCCGCCACCGGCGACAGGAAGACCTCACCCCAGGAAACTGAACTGCGATGCGGAAAGATTTAGTTCTCAGAGTTTCTGTAAGAAGTAACAACCTCTCTGGATCGCGTGGCCTATTGGCCAATTGGTGTGCCAATGGAGAGAACTGCCATGCCAAGTAATGTCTTACTGAGCAGTCATTATTCCTAAAGGGCTTCCATTCGGAGGTCTGCAACTGTTGGCTCTCCGGGCGTTTTTGACTGAAACTCCCATCAACCCTAGCCAGCACAGTCACTGCTGGAGGATCATGGGAGTCATGGTCAAAAATATCTGGAGGGCCAAAGATTGCAGACTCCTTCTCTAGTTCCCGAGTTACCACTATGTTGGCACATCTATTTCTGTCGCTTGTGCGTGAGCTGCATTATTTCCTTAAAACGTGGATTCAAATTAATAAAAGTTGACATACTTCAGTAACTTTGCATTGCCTGCCTTCCTGCCCCCTCCAAAAAGCAAGACCCGAAGACAGACCTTCGTCTCTGCCCCAAGACTTCAGAACGACAGGTCTCACGATCAATGACGGATGCCACTGTTCATTCGGAAGAGGCTGAAGTTAAACTCCCCACTTCCTAACCCACCTTATACCAACCAATGGTACGTCATCGGGTCTACTGTCTCTCTACCCACTATTCGCCAGCCTGAAACTGTATACCTGGTGGGGTAACCAGCATGTCATGAATGGAATTTTTTTTAAAAAGGTCTACTCGCCGGTTTACCATTCGACACTCATATAGAGCTTTGAACAGGTCTGCAGATATTGGAACCCAACTCATAGCAACTTCAAGGACCTCAGTCTTAAATGGTCCACTGGAAATCCAGCAGACCCTCATCTTAAATCAATACTATGGCCACAGGCGGGATCTCGCGACCATCAAACAAGGAATTTATAGGATTTGCACCAGAAAACAAATAGGTTACGCCTCATCTACCAGTACAGTCTTTAAACTCGGACAGCCCAACATCAACTCTGCGAAAAATCTCATATCCCAACAAAGTTAGCAAAGCATTAAAAATGAACAGTTTGCTTCAAGAATTCAACCAACAACTCAGGGTTTTCAACCTCCATTTTGTTTCCTGAGATTTCTATATATTTGAAGACGTTCCTCCATATATAGTGTAGCAGCGACTTTAAAAATCATCCTTTCATTGGTATTAGCCCCTACCTACAAAAATTGCATATGAAAAATGGAAAGACGCATACGAAGTAGAGGCAAGCCAGGGAAATCCCTGTGGAAGAGATGATATCATTAGTATTATAATTGGTTATTTATTACGTGCTTAATACGGAGGAGGTTTCTAAGCGCGGACTCCGGATTCAAACCTATGTTGCTCTTCCAAGACATGCTCATTGCCATTGAGCTATACCACCCGTTTCAATTTGAGCTCATCTGCCAGAAAAATCAGGGAGTCGACTGGGACGATGAAGGGGCATATGTTGGATGCTACCGGGGTGACTGGCAACACAATAACACCGGGTGCCGATGAGGCAGGTCCTAGATGTCACTTGTAGCAAAATCAGGGCAACACTCACCGAGCCCAAATTATAGAGAAATTGCTCTTATGTACAATTCCAATCAGGTTCTCCAAGGGGTGCATCAGAAGACAAACAAAACCAATACGTAAGGAAACCACCGGGGAAATGGTTTGTGAAAATTGCAGACAGAGCAATTAAGAGATATTAAGTGCTCATCTCATCAGGAACGCAAATGAGAGGCAATTCAAGGTCTTTAAACCAACATTAAACTCTGTCCATTTGAGTATTCTCCCTCCCGACCCCCCATCAGCACAAATAAAAAATATAAACATCAGAAATATAATTGAGATCGCCCCGGGGAGAACAAATTCTGCCGTAGTAAACCAATTGTAACATAGGTGATTACCGGCTCAGCAAAGGGAAAGTAGGGCAGAATATTATAATATACGCAATTAGGTTTTTGTTGGGTTAATCTGGCTTTATAAGCAAAGTTGCCTGTAGGGAACGTAATTTTGTTTTCAGAATCAGAAAGAAAGGAGAGGCTCAAAAGCAAGATGATATCGCCTTGATAGGATGTGGACTTTAAGGCGATAATGCTCAGCTCCAGTGACTATTTCTGTAGCGGGGTGGTTGACTGCTGCACATCCATCTCCAATGTTTTCTCAAGTTGAGTCAAGTGAAAAGTTTAGTAACCAAAATAAGATCTATTATTTATGCGAGGAATTGCGATCTGTAAAGGTGTGGAAGCTCTGGTTGCTTTGATTTTTAATAACTAATACAATGACACAGGTAATTCCATCTGCTAATCTGACCCCCGACCCCCTAGTAAACTCCATTCCAAAAGCAGAGCAGTCCCCTAAGCCTTGCTGCATCAGTCTCTTGATCTGCAGCTCCGGCTCTCCAGTGGCATAGATCAGGATCAGAGGTCACAGGAGCCCCATTTGACAGCTGCTGTGGCGGGTTGCATTTAAGTTTGCACCTCTGTTCCAAATTTCATATGATTAGGATATACTCTCCCACCAGGTGGCAGGATAATCTGGGAAATAAACCATGCCCCTGGGGGGTACGGTGGCAGGGGGTTTACATAATTATGAAGAGCCACTGCTGATCTAAATCATGCATGGATCCACACTGTGAACCCAGCTCAACTGAGTTGAGGAAGGGTTATGTGTATTCTGATCAGACAGCTTCTCCTTCCCAGCCAGCAGGACAAGACTGCAAGGCTGTGCCCCTCCTTTGATCCTTTGTGAGCTTGGGTAACACCATTCTCCAGGCCAGGAAGCCCTCATCAGGAATAGTCCTGGGAAACAGGAGTCAACGTGCAGACCCTACATCAAAGAATTAGCTCCACACACCAGGGAGTTGCATACCAAAGGGCCTTTGATGCTATTGTCAAGGGAAGTGGGCAGTGTTAGTGTAGTCAGAAGGAGCTCAGCACAGTTGGAAAAAGATTCCATCCTCGGTTTCTTTCTGTAGCTCTACTTCCTTTAGCACAAATCACTTTGTATATGATGCGAGAAGGCAAAGGCCACTTGTCAGAAAGGCAGGCACTGGACCAATCCCCTGTGGAATTCTGACTAAAGAGGTGGGTCTATCACTCCTTCATTGATTCATCATTGGTCTTCAAAAGGAAGTTGCGTCGAAGCTGCTGGGAGAGCAGTCCTTTCCAAAGTCCTCAGTTGTGGGGTGAAGGCAGATGAGCCAAGGCAGTGGCAAGCTGAGCTGCCTAACCATTCCTAGGGCACATTGGGGGTGTCCTGCTGCTGGAGCAAGACCATGCATCTCTGCCAGCCACACCAGTACCCTGGACCTCACTGGAACGTATAGGACACCTGCAGGTGTTTGCCAGCCTCACCCATATTTGGGAGCACGAGAACAAATGACCCACCATGTCTCTGAGCCCCTGGATTGGGACTCACAGAAACATGAGAGACTGATCAACCAGCACCCCTGTTTTTCACCATGGAACTCCTTCAAGACGCGTTTCAAGGCCAATCGACACATTCAACCAACCAAAACCCGCCGGTGCTGCTTTTGGCACTTTGATCTTTGAACCTCTCATACAGTGACAAGAAGCCTGGTTCAATGCAGTCAATCTGCCAAAACATTGTGGTTCTTAATTGCCTTTCACCTCTATTTCATCACACAGAGAGCATCTTTCTATCTCTTGTATATTCTGTTCTTTCCACCGGGGTGAGGTTTGTGTAGTTGTTGTTCCATTTAGTTACTTTTGCATATAGTGTGTCTAATTAAAGTATACACACTTTTATAGAACCTGGATCGGAATTCCTTTATTTTGAACTGCTGTATTTGCTATTTGGCTTTCTATTGTTTCACTTTCACACCCCTCTTTCAAGTATAGCTTTCTCTCAGCACACGTGACCCCACAAGGCAAAGGAGGTATATCTCTTGAAAGTGCCTGTTTCACCTTTATAATTGGGATCACTCTTGTTTTGTAGAAGTGTGACGGCTGAGAAGGTGGGTTTAACCACTTCTCATCCCTGTACTCCTGCAGGCAGAAGACATTAAGTCCTCAATTATAATGGCATATCTGTTTATTATGATTTCATGTAGGGGCTATGCTGAAATCTGAGCCTGCGTAACACCTTCGACATAGTGAACCCTGAGCGTACAGCCTTGCTACCAAAGGGTGAGTCAGTGTCCCTGCAAACCACAGGTTTCACTTTAGATTAGGACTGTGGATGCTGGGACATCAAAGAATGTAAGGAAGACTACCTTTGGACTGTTATATATGTCCCCCGGATCGCGCAGACCAAACCTCGGCGTCATATTAGCGCTTGGGAGCAGCCTTTGGGTGCTACAATGTGCTGTATAAGCAAACAATTTCTAAATGTCTAACCCCATTCCTAATTCTCAATTATGTGTTTCCGGCTTTGTTCCACGGTTTATCTTCTGCTCATTAATACACTTTCTTTCAGTATTACACTTGTACTGTCCTTTCACTGTAGTTTTCTATCTCTTATTTAAAATGTCCGTGCTTTAGTTCTTTCAATGTCCCCTTTTTTTTCTTTACTGCCATTTCTTTTTTCCCCTTGCTTTACTTTTCTCTTTGTTTCTTGCTCTCTTTTCTGTTCTTGTTTCCATTTACTTCTTATCCCCGGATTCCTCTCCCTGGGGTCTTTTTGCCAGTGCCCTTCTTTGTTATGTGGGAAATTACACTCAGAATGAAGCAAATGGGGGGGGGGCTAAGATTCCATTGGCCCAACACGCTTTCCATGCAGGGCCTGCGGTTGCTGCTGCCAGCAGTGGCTAACAGGTCCCCACATGCCCATGGAGCCGGAACGCAGGGCTGTTATTTGGGGCGAGGGCCCACTTCTAGGCCTGGCTGTAACCCCTCGTGGCTGCCCCCACGCCAGAGCCTTTCCCTCGCCTGTCCTTTTCCAAAGTCGGCCATTCCTGACTCCTGCAAGACAGCTTGGCAGCTTCAGCCTGAGGCAGGGAAGGCAATGCCATGGCACACTGGTGCGGGGGGTAGGGTGGGGGTGGGGGGTGCGGCCTAGTGTTCTTCATGTAGCTGTGAAGGAGGGACAGGTGTGTTTACATACAAACACCCTAGCCTACCGTGTCCTGAAACCCCGCCCCCGTACGTTTGCCCCCTACAACTTCCCTCAAAACTCCCTGTCCTCATTTCACCTTTACCACGCTAGGGGGCTCTCCATGCAAAACCGCGCTCTTCAATTTTATTTTGCCCTCCCCCCCCACCCCGAATCTTGGTGGCTGTACTCTCCCTCTTGATCCCTAGGACCCAACCCCCCTTCCATTCTTAACATTTCTGCCCCTCACTTTCTTGTGCCTCCTCGCGCTCCTGCTGGCGCCCCTCCACTTGAACCCATTACCACTTATCAAAGCCAGCATATATGTGTGGGGTCAAGACAAGACTTAAGCCCAACTTATTAAGGAGTTTCTCCCACCCCCTCTAACCGACCCCCACCACATCCCTGCCCATTAAACCCCCGCACAATATGAAAACATGTCAATTACATGTCAATGCGGCAGTACACTTCTATTGCCTTTGTCAGGGGTCTACAACCTTTGGCTCTCCAGGTGTTGTGGACTACAATTTCCATCAGCCGTATACAGCATAGTCAGTGCTAAGAGGTCATGGGAGTTGCAGTCCAAAACATCTTGAGAGCTGAAGCTTGCCGAGCCCTGCTCTAGGTTATGTATGCAGTCTCTATCTCGGTTCATGACCCCTACACTCTACCCCCATCATGAACGGGCTACTCCCACTCAGGGCACCCTACCAAGGGACCGCCACGGGCCCCTTCCTTACTTCCTACGCGCGCCATTTCTATTTGAAATAACACCCCAAAGACCAATAAATACGAATGCAACCCTGCCCACTATCCCTGCCCCCTCCCTAGAGCGTCCTTGCAGGAACCTCTACAGTCCTGTCGGTTGTTACAGGCAGGAACCCCTGCACTCATACCAAGTATCCTCGCAGGGACTCCTACTCTCTCATCCTCGTGCAGTGGTCTTCAAACTGGGGGGCTGACCCCCCATTGGGGGGCCCGATGGATGTCCCGGGGGCACGCAAGACTCTTCAAAAAGGGAGTACAGTGATTGATTTTAATATAAAATATAAGCAGAAATGGCATCTGGAGGGCCCAGCAGCAATATCTTTACTCAAGAGGGGGCCCGGGAACACCACTGTCCTAGTGTCTCGGCCCCATATCCTTGCAAAGATCCCTAAACTCTCGGTCTGTGAAGTAGTGTGGATCTCCGCACTCTCCGTACAGTGCCCCTCCCTGGAGGGATCCGGGAATCTTTGCCCAAGTGTCCGAGACATAAACCTTCCGGGGTGTCCAGGGCCTTCCCAACGGTCCCTTGTTACAGCCAGTGGTCAAAGGGCAAGTTTGGAAAGATTCCGGGTGGAATACCACTTTCAGATCTTTGCGGGGGGTTGGGGGGGAACTTTCGAATGAAGGATGTTTGGCGGTTGTTTCTCGTGGTAGTTGATAGTACTCTAGCTCATGACAATTACAGCAGGGTCTGGGGTTTGCTGACACTCCTGCCATCAACTACCATTCAAGCCAGTTACTTGTGCCATGGCATAATGCAGGCCACGCCTCCATGCAGAGGTTTTGCCAGAACCTGCCCATACCTTCATGCTCCCTATTGTATCACACCCGGCGAGATCTGCTTAAATCACCCACGTCCTCAATAGCAGTGGCATGGGTGCGTCACCTTCTGAGGACATTGCAGTAGTCACAGAGGAACTGGTGAGGGCCAGTATGGCTAGAGCAACATGTCCCTGGAGTTCAAAGGCGCATTTTATAGTTTTAGGGCTCATCACAACCCTTGTCTTGTGGAAAGTAATGCTCAATGTAGTGGGCATACAGAAAGAGCGAACTGTCCACTTTCAACAGACGGCCTCTTTCTGGAGAACATCAGACACCGCAACACATTTTGAATAGACTCAAATGTTTATGATGCCAGCTCAGTGGACTATAGCATCCACTACAGGCTTATGTGTTTCACCCCTGGTCGCAGGTCTACTCAACCCTTCATCCTTCCGAGGTGGATAAAAATCCATACCATGGAGTTGGGTAACAGGCATATCCTATCAATGCCACGATGCCCCATGCAGACGTGTGCTCTATTCCTACAGATAGTCGTTTTGCCGCCAGGTGTTTGTTCTATGAGTTTTTTTTTCCATAAAATATTAATGGAAAAACCTCATCGACATAATGGGATAAAAGGGGTAGGGAGTTAGGGATAGAATAATTGGGAAAGGGGGCTTCAGGGGGATCCCACCCACAAAAATAAAAATCAATTAATTTTTTCGATGACAAATTTCCATTAAAAAACGAATCGAAAAAACAAACTAGCGGCAAAAGAACATAGAACCATTCTTACACTTGTTATGGGATCAGTCAAGACCCTGGTATTTCACAACAACCGCTATACCTGTAACTGTGTCCCCATCTCTCTGTCTAATCCTGGTAAAGCGCTTATTTAATTGCGGCTTCTTGGCACTATAGCTGAAGAGCTGGTCTACTGAACACTTGAGATAATTGAAAAATAAATGGAAAGAAGAGAGTTTTCCATCACTTTCAAAAGTGGAAATCTTGGTTAAAAAAAAAAAAAAAAAGAGCAATGACACCATAAGTGGTCTTTGGAGCTTCTAGATGTTGCCTGGATGGGCGTTGATGGTGCTCTGGCCTTTTGGAAGGTGCTCAGCATTTATTGGCTTAGCGCTGGTGGCCTTATCCAGGCATTAAAGAGCAACTAGGCCCATTTGGTGAATTGGTAGGATTCCTGTAAGGACACATGATTGGTGTTGGCCTTACTCATGGGTAGAGTGGTTGGACGGCTGACTCAAAGTGCCTCTAATAAACCACTTAGTCAACCAACCCTCCCAGCAGCTGAACGCGTGCTGCCCTTGTGGCGGTGCTACATGGTGTATTATGTGCACCTTTTCCATTTTATCCTCAATATTTTACACTTCGCTTGTTCAAATAAATTCTCTATAATACCGTTCTCGGTGTGACCTCCAACCATGGCAAGGTTCGAAACGGAGGGGAGCTAGGAGCCATTATGCTCCCACGTGTTGCCTGGAAGAGCCTGGTTAGCTTGACACCAACAGTTACCAGGAGCTACTGTTGGCTCTCCAGACCAACTGATGTCGAACACACACACCTATGTGAATCCAAGTCTGTGCATTTGGGACAATCTATAGACATTAGGACTCATCTATATATAATTTAAAGCATAAGAGATAATAAATAATTTTAAAAAAGTATATGTTTGAATATAGTGTGGAAGTTAGATTTGCAGAGAGCTTTGTACTGGCTCCTCATTCCCCATTGGTGGCTCCTGGTTACTGGTTAATGCTGGATACCAAGGAGCTACTTTTAGCTCCTGCTTATCCAATCGTAATTTCAATCCCTGCTATTGCCACTACTTCAGGGACAAGGCTTGTGCTCAACAAACTGGAGGAAGACTGCCAAGTATTGACACATTAAAACAGCGATTCAGAACTGTTATGCTTGATGTTTCCATTTTGACTGGCAAATACTGCATCGCCAGAGACACTGGTGCCAAGCTAAATTCTCATGGCTACACACATGGCACAGGATGGCAGGAGGAACTTGAAGTTCTTGATTTGAAAGAGGGCCATCAATTGTTTCAACCGTGTTGGGAGGTTTTGGTCTGCCTAGGCATGATGGGAACGCATTCAATGGACGCTCCTCCTGGCGTACACTATCATCTGTGTACCAAGTTACCAACTAGCATGTTCTAAATCTAAATGATGATCATGGATCTATCAACCATTGGTCCATAGATGATTAGAAACCCAGACCATGCCCTTGGATTCTGAGCGCTTCTGAATTCCAGACTCAATTTCAGAATCGAGTTTGGCCATATTTCCTCCCCAGGTAGGAAGATGCTGGAGACGGAAGTCGAATTGGATGAGAGATTCTAAAAATGTGTCTCAATGCATGGTTCAACAACGATCAAAGTGGACACGTGTGTATGAGACCAGCGACCTTTGGGCTTCATGTGTGTGTATAGTTGCGTTATAAATGCCATATCATATCATATTTCCCTAGACCTAAAGGGAGCTTGGATTCTATGCTTGGCGGCGTCTCTTACCTGAAATGGAATGCCCCGGGCATAAGGATAATGGGAACCCTATGCACGCGGTTATAGCAGAAACTACTGTGCTTTCAGATGAGCTGTGTAGAGAATAACATTTTTGATATTTTCTTTCTCTGACGCAAGACACTCAATTGCTCCTAGTTCAAGGCTGTTATTTTCTTCCTTAATATAAAAGTCAGAAACCATCTTTCTGGGAAGCAGGTGACAGAAGGCAGGAGATGATGGTGTGTTAAAGCTTTTAGCGGGGAAAACGGAAACAGAAGAGCTGGTATTTAACTAGGCCAGCCTTCTGCAGTAGAAACTGTGGAAAGAGACGTCAGCACAGCATTTCCAGGCAACAGTCGGAATGCCGGTAAATGCACAATGGTCTACTATGCCAGCAGCAACGAGCCGCGGTCCAAGACCCAGCAACACACTCGTCCGGTGCCCACAGAATTAACCAGCTAATTGATCTGCTGGTGGATCAGCAAGACTGATGTGGACTAGGTTGATGTTTGCTATTGCCATTGCTCGGTAAACGTTGTGTGAAAATAGCAGCAGCAAACTACTGTAGCCATCTCCTACCAACTTCAGAACCACTCAATGATAAATCTGATTTTTGTTCTCGTTAGGGCTCATCAGTCTTTCATAATCATTTCCAATAGGTGCCTGATTGAGCTAAACAGAAAGCCAGACCGTGAAAGTGCGCCCACTAAGTTTTTATTCCCATAACACTAGTATTCGCGTTTTACTTTTCAAAATGGAAGGTGAAATGTATTGCATCTCGGGTGCAGCGCTGCTCATCTTATTTCTCAGTGGTTACTGCTCTTGCTGGAAAAACAGTCCACTGGTCTTATGCTGCACCCTTCTCAGCATAGTGAGAACTTGACAAGAGCTGGGCGCCAAGTCCCAAAGAAAACTGGGGGCACCCTGGCGAGCATTAAAAAGTGACATCACAGGACGTTAATGTGAAACGTGCAAGTTTCATTCAGGCTCGTCTTTCATGATTGGCAAAAGCACACGACAAAAAGCATTTGCCACCAGAACAGATGTTCATATTACCTTGCTTCCGAAGTATAAAAGGCATGCACCTTTTAAATATGAGAGCCTGTCACAAAACATGTCCGTATAGAAAGATGTCAATATGAGACTTTTTGCAGCTTCATTTCCAACCATTACCATAGTCTTGCGGTTAAGTGTCTTGTTTCAGGGAGGCCAGGGTTCGATTCTCACCCGGGGTTCGATTCTTATCCAGGGTTCGAAACCGCACTGCAGCCTGTGGTTATTATTTTTTTAATTTTTTAATATGTTAAACACACAAGGGGGAACTGCGTCTGCCCTCTCGAAAAAGTGTACGGAACGCGTCCACCCGCGACTTGAGCCCTTCTGTTCACTCGCCTTGCTAAGGACACAGAGGCCTGGTGTCGGGGGAGCTTCGGGCAGGGAATAAGGAGGTATGCACTAAGGCCGCAGGTCCCTGCAATGTTTTTCTGACCGGTTCTCAGCGCAGTAGACCAGTGTCAGCTCGCTCCTCTACAGACATGCCTCACATGTCCCCAGTAATGCATATCACAGAACCATCCCAGGGGCCTGGTAATGGAAAACAATTGTCTGAGAAGATCCTTCAGAGTAGGACCGGCCGGGGTGGGGCTTCAAATCCATCCAGGCACCAATCGAAAAAATGCCCCACATTCACCCAATAAACCTACAGTCAGGGGTACGATCCAAGGGGGTGTTTTGGGTAAAATATTGTGCAAATATTGCATTTGAAAACATATTTGCTTAGTAACATTGGATAAAACTGGTGTAGTAACTTGTGAAACAGGCCTGCACTGGTTAGTAAAGTGGTCCACTCTGCCGGTCCAGGCCGGCTTCACGGTTTCACCAGCCCAGGCCGATGGGGTAATAAATAGCAATACCCGAGACTTTTTGCGCATGTTTGCATGTGGAACAAAGTCTGTGGGCAGCACTTTTGAGAAGGCTGCGCTGTGCAGCCCGGGTCCTTCCTTGGCTGCCGTAGCACTCACACCTCAGTTCAGGACCCTTGCGGCGGGCGTTGAGGGATAGCACTGCTGTCCGAGGTGTTTGCTCGGATTTTTATTTTTTTAAAACATTTTTTTACAGGGGGAAGCCCTTAATGGACTCCTCTTGCACCTGCTTTCATCCATCATCCATCATCCACTCTCCCTGACCCTTAACGACGCTGTCCAGGCGAGGTGATATGGGGGGGTAGGGGGCTTCCACGACAGTGGTCCCCCCCCCCATCTTCATGCATAGAGCTGTGTATTGGACTGAAACACCCGATGCTTGCAGTGGAGTAAACGGTAGGATGATCAAGAGTTTAGAGGAGCAGCAGACCCTGCCTTGTCACTTCGTTTAGGTTCGTGATTGGTCGATTCCTGCAGCCTGACGCATGGTTTGCTTGGGAAATAAGTCTGAAGTTCCCAACGGTAAATTGTCTACTGGTAGGTGGCCAAACCTAGTTAGTAGTGGCACTGGATTATGGTCATAAGCATGGGGGGGGGGGGGGGGGAACCAGGGGGGAACTATTTGTTGAAGAACGTCAGAACACTGTTTGTGGTTCACACTTTGATTGTTTATTTGTTGATTTCCCCAGGCCCACTACATCCTTAAGAAAGGATCCGCAACCTTTCTGCCTCTGCCTTGACAAAGACTTCGGTCGAAACACGTGTTGGTTTTTCTCACATGCACCTAGCCCGATATGTGCCAGGACAATGGTTACAAAAATCAACATATAAATCAAAGTGTGAACCACAAGCAAGGTGTTCTGACTATCCAGTGCTCGTTCAATCATCACCGCAGGCTATCGTGCGCCCGTCCAATCACTGAAAGCCATCACCGCAGGCTATCGTGCGCTCGTCCAATCACTGAGAGCCATCACCGCAGGCTATCGTGCGCTCGTCCAATCACTGGGAGCCATCACCGCAGGCTATCGTGCGCTTGCCCACTCACTGAGAGCCATCACCGCAGGCTATCGTGCGCTCGTCCAATCACTGAGAGCCATCACCGCAGGCTATAGTGCACTCGCCCAGTCACTGAGAGGCCAATCACTGAGAGCCATCACTGCAGGCTATCCTGCGCTTGCCCAGTCACTGAGAGCCATCACCGCAGGCTATCGTGCGCTCGTCCAATCACTGAGAGCCATCACCGCAGGCTATAGTGCACTCGCCCAGTCACTGAGAGGCCAATCACTGAGAGCCATCACTGCAGGCTATCCTGCGCTTGCCCAGTCACTGAGAGCCATCACCGCAGGCTATCGTGCGCTCGTCCAATCACTGGGAGCCATCACCGCAGGCTGTAGTGCGCTCGCCCAGTCACTGAGAGCCATCACTGCAGGCTATTGTGCGCTCGCCCAGTCACTGAGAGCCATCAATGCACGTCCAATCGCGGATCGGAGAAATATGGAGTAAATGAATAGCTGCGGAAGTTGCAGCTGGGCAATAAGGTAAGTTAGGGTTGAAAGCTTTCATCATGGACAACATCACCACTACAATGCTTCACGCCTTCGACCTATTGAGACTCCAAAGTGAGTGAAATCCCACGGTTTGGCTTTTGCGGAAGTTGAGTGCCCACTGACGTCCATGGAGGGTTTTGGCGCTTTCTGTGAGTGTGAACTTAATCCGGGGTCAGAGGCACCCGCCAACTGGAGGGGGAGTGGAGCGGTATGGCGGGGTTCACAGCGCTCGTAAGGACCCCCTAACCTGAGTTAAAAAGCCCCCCCACCTCCATTGGGTTGTAAAATGGGAGCTGGGCCTTGCTGTTGGGATAGAGGGCTGGAGTCCGCTGTCAGCGATTTGTACCTCACCCACCCGTCCCCCGCCCCATCACCCTCCAGGGACCCCCCCATAATGGACAGACCCTCCTCAAGGCCAGAGAGGTTCATTTAAATGCTAAATACAATCAGTAGCGGCCCGCCGGGAGACCCTCCCCTCTGCAGTCTGGAACCAATGACCTGTGAACAGCCTGCGCCTCCATCCCAGCTGAACCCTCAAAACTGCCGTGAAATGACTCCTCGACTGAATGTCACCCTCGCATGGTTCCATTCACTAGCCGCCCCTCCCCTCAAGACCCCCCCCCCGCCCCTCCCCCAAGCCCCCTCTAACCCCCTCGTTCTTCCTCGTCCTCTCTCGCTTTGGGTCTCGGTTTAACTCGGTCTTCCTCTCTCACCCTCTATGGTCCTGGAGCCCCTCGGGCAAAGTGTCCCTATCCGTTCAAATGGGTTTATAGACATTTACATCGCTTTCCGTGTACTGTGGGCAATAGGGACAAATGGCGCTAACACGTATTCCCGAACACCTTACATTAATACTGTGTGCCAGATTGCATTCTATTGCGGCTGAAAGGCGGAGCCAGTCTGGAAGGGTCACGACCCCGCGTCCTTTGGGACGGCAGATTCCGCAAGCCATGCCGTTGCTCTACAGTGGGATAGAACCCCTCATTCGGCGTTCTAGCGCCACGATAATGCACGAGGCAAAGAGCATAGAGCAGGGTGCGGCACCCCCTGCAACACCTTGCTTGCCCCCACATATATGAAGTAGGAGCGGAGGGAGGGTGATGGCCTCCGTGCCCATTCGGTCAATGGCCTCTCGCGGACTGCTGCTCCCCCTCAGAAAGTTACAGATGACCGCGTTGAGCGTGTCCTTTCCCTCCCAAATGGATTGACATATATGGAAGATTGGATCTTGTTCTACAGTCCTGGCAGCCCCCAAGGATGGTAGGGTTGGGGTGATGTCAAACCAACCCGTCTCTTGCACTGCACTAAATTGGTATTACTCCACAACGGCGGCTGGCATCAGTGGAAAAAAGCTTCCTACCTGCCCAAAATAGTGATATGATAAGTCCTTTATAACTCGCCTGTACACACGTGTTTCGAGTGGCGAAACCAACGTGCCAGTTCAATGGAATAGAACCGATGGCCGGTCTGTCATGTGGGTGAATGCAGCCGTTGGTACGCATGCGCGCCAGCCCACATCCGTTACACATTTGTCTCCGAAAAAGAAGGTCGTTGTAGGACGCAATTTCAGCTGTGGCAGTGTAGAGACCCGGCTGCCTCCAGAAACCATAAAGGCAATCACACTCAATGGGAGTGCCTCTGGAAAGACTGGTAGAGACAGTCCCATATTGAGAAACCTTTCCTGATCACCATTTCAGCACTTGGACAGCTCCCTACATAAAACGGACAGGCACACGTGTGTTAATATGATGTTTACGGAACTGGGGCCACATTACAAAAACTTTGTACCAGTGCAAAAATGCAGAGGACGTATATCTTTTTTGCAGTAGGGTAAGGTTCGCCCTGGTGCTTATAGCATGCCAAACTGAACTTGTCATGGTGCAATGGTTTTCTAGTAGGTCCGTGTGTTTTTAGAAAGAAGGCACATTTTGCTCCAGTGTTAATACCGTGCAGTTTTGCTTTTGCAACCTGTGCAAAGTTTCTGTAATTTGGCCCCTGTTTGGCGGAGGGCTTTTCAGCACCTGGACAGCTCCCTGCATCAGTGGTGAAGAAATGCACGCAGCTGCTTGGATCCAACCGAGGACTACTGTAGCCCGAGTCATTTCAGCACCTGGACAGCTCCCTGCATCAGTGGTGAAGAAATGCACGCAGCTGCTTGGATCCAACCGAGGACTACTGTAGCCCGAGTCATTTCAGCACCTGGACAGCTCCCTGCAACAGTGGCCCCTCACACATGCATTAGGAAATAAAAGCAGCTGCTTGGATCAACCTAGGATGTAATTTCTGCAGCTCAACATCTCCTTTTTTGTTGGGAGTATTTGTCAATTTTTAGGGAGCAAAAGTAGCCTTACCCCATATCTGTAGGGCTGCGATGCAGGCTCGACTATTGCAATGCCCTATTCTTTGAAACGTGCGCACGTAACATAAACAACTCCAAATCATACAAAGCAACGCCCTCAGAGCTATTTATAAAAAAGGGACTACATTTCAGCAGCAATAAAGAGTACACTGGCTGTCAATCCGCGAACGCGTCATTTTTAAATCCCTTGCTATCACGCACAAATGCCTTACTAACTCAGCCCCAAGGTAACGCTCTCAAAAAATTTGCAAAATCACATTCCTCTAGACCAACCGGCTCCAAATAAACTCCCCAACCCTGTATCCCTGACTTCAAGCGACAAAGAGCCAGCGGTTTAACCTTCTCCCTCATTGCTTCCAAGAAATGGAACATTCAACCCCCAGCAATAAGAGCCGAACAATCATACTGGCTATTCCGAAAACAACTTAAGACCTTACTTTTTTTCTGCAAATCTCCTGCTTGCGTGAACGCCATTATTCTTCCTGAAAGAAACTGTCGCTGTTATGTCTTCTGCAACCAGCGCCCTGATGCCCCGGCACTTAATACATGCAAAAATAAAATACACAAGCAAATGAAACCATGCACCCACAGATTCAGTTACTGCAGACTGGGCAGCAAACGCCCTGACCAGGCATGGCCCAGACTCTAGAGAGCCTCCCTGCACCGCGCTCCAGTTTAATTCTTTCTCAGCATCTTTCTTTCATTTTCACTTTGCTGCTTGGATGTCCTATTCCCTCCACACACGTACATTGTTCATGTGACATCACTATAAGGAGTTCCAGAAATGACAGATTTCTGAACTCTGAGGTCATAATGCAGCTGTGATGTCACAGGAAGGAAATAGCGCCACCGGTACCCTAGAGGAGAACGAAGGCAATGTGGGCCGCTGCAAATACTATATGGCTATGAAATGTTTTCTAAATTGAGGAATCAAAATGAAGCAGTCCACAGAGGAACATTATTTGGGAAAAAGCCAAGATAAACTTTACATCTTCCGAGGAACCGTAACTAACCCCCGTCGCACAACTCCCAGCTTCCCGGAGGCCTCGACTGCTGCTGGGAAACATGTTATTTGATGTATGTAATAGTGTGTAAATATGTTCCATCACGCATAGAGGTCTCTGCCCAGTCTTAGGCAATAGTCGAAAAGAGCAGTAAATACTCAAAATCAACAGCAACGAATAACTAACTAGTCAAAACTCATAAGCCATAGCGTTGCCAGGATTGTCCAACAAGTGGGGCCTGAAGCTGATGTAGATGGGCCCACCAGAGTGACATTAACACCTGTAAATGCCCGCTCAGGCCCTACCCTCTGAACGCTTCTGCACATAACTAACAGTTTTGCTTCGCAGGTTCCAAAACTCCCCACTCGGCCCGGCCCACCTAAGTGGAGTGGAAACCGACCTTTCACCTCAACACCCTAAAGTCAGCTGTTTTGGCTTTCTTTCTCAATGACCATCTGGTGACGGTTCAGGTTGCAATCCCACGATCACCCCTCGGGCCTTCTTCTGCAGATCACTGCCTTGCCGTGCCGGCTCGCAATTGACCACTTGCCTTCATGAGCTTGTTACAAGCTACACAGGCATAACTAACAACCTCTCCATCGCACTCAGAAAAGAACCATCCTACTGGACCTTCAGAAAAAATCTTGAAAACATGGACCTTTAGCTAAGCCGACCCTGCCTTCATACCCGCCTGGAAATGGACACGCCTCCCGTGTGACACCGCTTGACGTACTGCTTCTACGGTCATCCTATTTAGCGCCTAGGAACGCAAGGCTTCTGCACGCTGCAACAAATGCAAAAATGAATAAGTATGTAAACCTAACACGGGCCGTGAAGATCGCCTAGCCATGTCCTCTGGCTTTGATGCGGCACTAGAAGCTACCCTAAGTGTTTTTCTTGCCACCCTCTGGCTTTGATTATGCCAGACCTGTATTAAAGCATTATTCACGACCAGTCTTCACAGGCAAATCAGGGCCTTCGCTGACAGGCAATTCTTCGAATTGGTGGCCCAATTTTAAAAATTAGACGCTGTAGTATTGTATTTGGGTATTTATATAGCGCTCTTTCCCCATTTCTATGGCCTCAATGCGCTTTGCATGCATAGATACAGCTAATCAAAGAGATCCAATTGGCGGCCAACTCTTGCTTGTCAAACCTCACAGACTGGCTCGCCTGCAGTCGACAGACTCTAGGCCATAGGGGCGTGGGAGAGGAGGGGGTGGAGGGGTGGATGGAGACCAACTGTAGGACGTGAACCTCTGGGTCTGTAGTTTGAGCGTGCAAGCCATTGTACCCAACGACAAGAGAGAATTCAATTGTGGGGGCTTGCCACAAGGATTTAAACCCATTCACCCGTGACATCTGATGGGAATCCTATAATGGGCGCGCGGGCGGTGGCACGAAAACCGCACATGCAACTTTCTGCCCGCAATCAGTGTTAACAGCAGGCGCAAGTCCACGTCAGAGCAGCGGCGGGGCGATCGATGGGGGCGTTTACGAGGGCCTCCAGCTGCTCAGGGGTTAACGGTTGCAGCCACTCGTAAAAAGGCCGCTCTCCATCAGACGCACGGGGCCTGTGGCCTGCTGATAAGAACAGGCATTGCAAGCTCGGCATCTGCATTGCCTTTCCCCGATAGTGTCCCTCGCTGAATCACGGCTCTTGCGGGGGCTGGGGGCCGTGCAGGGAGATTTACTCCCTCAGACGTCTGATCAGGAAACACTGGGGAGGGTGGGAGGGGCATGGGTTCCCCCTCATTCCCCACCCAAGAACCTTACATTTAATTTGCAATAGAGCAAACGTTGCAGTGTAATCTGATTGAAATAGATCCAGGGCTTAAAGTTTGGGGGTGCTTGCCAGGGCTCGGTCCCGTCACTTATTTCTGAGCGCCAGCACTTATTGTCTAAGACTCAGATTGATTATGAAGTAATGTTACCCAGAGCATCCTTCACCCCCAATCAGCAGGTGTGAGCTGTAGTTTAACCTCAAATGTGTCAGCACTGTGGGGGAGCAGCTGTGGGTGGCGCCAGCAATGGTGGGGAACTTCCCAAAAATATTTAGGCCCTGGCACTTATTTTCGTACTATTTAAACGCCGATTAGATCTGATGGTTTCCAAGCACTCTTGGTGGGAGGTCATGGGCCAAAGGTTAACATCAGCGGGAAGAGATTCTGAGGCGGGCGCATTGTCCTGGTAACAGCCTCCAGGAGTGCGAATCCAGGATACCCAGTGACCACGGATGACGAATATGACCTACTGGTCTCTGGTTTGCTCTCTCTAGCATCGAGCCATTCTCCTTCCAGCTCACTGTCACAGAGCCTGGTACCTTCTCCACACACCAGCAGGACAGCCATAGCCGGACTGCCAGGGGTTTGTGGCAGAGAATTGGTCTACGCTGGCCCAGCAACCAGCAGTCAAGGGAGGTTAGTGACAGGTTTTATCCCACCCACACCACTTATTTCAGAACCTTAATCTTCTGTGAGACCCCTGCTTGAAAGGTGGGGTGCAGCCCCCTTGAATTCAACCCGCTGGATACGTTCTTGGACTTGCCGTCGGCAAGAACCCCTCTCCATAATGTGATTATTCAGAGTCTTGCACCTGCCTTTTTCAGGCAGTTGCACTCCCACTAGCCAGAGGTCTGCAACCTGCAGCCTACTTCTCCCATGACCCCTCACCATTGATTATGCTGCCTTGGGCGGATGGGAGTTTTAGTCCAAAACATCTGGAGAGCCAAAGGCTGCAGACCCCTGCGCTAGCCCATCTGATGCATCACAAAACCAACCTGGGCCGTTAAGAGGAGACGAACAAGACACCGCGGAGCAACACAGACTCGATCCCCGGCTCCGCGCTTAAAAACCTCTGGTTATTTATAACGTGCTAAATACCCAATCAAAATTACAATTACAACTGGCCCCGTACCTCTAAGAGTCTCCCTAATAACCAGGAAAGGGCAGTTACTGACTCAAGGAACCTCCAGCCGCTACATCATTCACCTACTAGCACAGTCAATGCGTATGCGCAGTCTCTCTCCCAGGGAAGACTCAAGCAGCGGAGTCCAGGAGAGCCAAAAAACAAGGCCTCAGTCCAAGCCACTTCGATTTATAGTAAGAAAGGATGGCTGGCCGTTTCATTTATTTTTAGTCTGCGCGGAGATAAACTGGTTCAGTGGCTTCATCCAAGGAAACAAACATGGAATTAATAAAAATAAATAAATATTCAATCACTGTTTAAAGAAACGTGCTGGTGGTTAAACAGCCACTCTGAGCTGTTGGGATAATCACGCCTTGCACTCTAACATCACGCAAGATGTACGCCAAGTGTGGGCCATGCCCATTTTGGATTGTCCTTACTTAAAACATTTTTTTTAAATAAAAAAATCGCCCTTTCTAGTTCCCGCCGATTCACAAATTCTCAGGACAGCTGAAAGGGTCTAAGCCCTAATGCTCCTTTCCGCGGAAGCAGGGGAAGCCCTAGAAAGCAATGGGTTGGGGATCACAATATCTCATTGTAAAGCATTGTGGGACCTGAAGTCCCAGCTAGCCTCCTTTATAGAAAGGAGTTCTGAAGCCAGCAGTACACACCGGCCACTAGAGAGAGAGAGAGAGAGATGAGATCAGCAGCGATGAGGCCCACCTGACTACATGACTTAAGATGAAGGAGCAACGTTTTGAACCCATGCCCTGCTGGCCTTCATCAGTTCCATGATCTTGGAGGCCAGAAGTACTTATCTAGAAGAAAGAACCCCGCCCATGAACTGCAGCACAGACATCGAAACAGGCATGACTTATGGCAATGTACCAAAGTACCCAGCAGCCTCCTCTCCCACATGAACAAGGAGCATCATGGAGTGTTTGTCAAGATCAGCCTGTACTTTCCCGCCAATATCCCCAGAGCTCTGGCTCACCGCCTGTGCCAATCCCCGATCCTCGGTGTGGCCACGGCAGGAACAGTGAGTCCCAATAGTCACAGCAGAGCAGGGATAGGACAGGGGCGAGGAAGGCGGTTACGCAAAGAGCGTTCAACAATGCAAAGTTTCACAATGTGCAACAAATTGATTTTGTAGTTGAATTGTGCATGTTATTCCATTTCACATCTTAAATTCCCTGCTCTTGGGTCCCCGGAGGCCAAAGTGAAAAAAAGGGCTGCCCTGGTGTCCCCGGGATTTGGAGAAGAAGAACACAACTTTCTTCTGCTCCCCCTCACACCTCATTAGGACACATTTGAGCCACAATGATACATCCAATGGTCATTACCAGCTAGTTTAAAACCCTTGCCCCTAGTTAACAGCCTGGAGTGAAGCAAGGGCCTTTAATGAAGGCCAAAGTATGTTACCACCTGGTAATGGCCCAAGCAGATGGGCGTTATTGCTATTAGAACATTCTACCCAATAGGCGTGGAGTGTTAGGTTTAAAACAAGGCACGACAAAGGTGACACATTTGAATATTTGGACTTATACCACCTATTTTAGCTATATATATATATATATATATATGTCATTAAGGCACCCAAAGGGTTAAATCGTGGCTACTGAGAAAGGCCAGTCTCTAAAATGCAGTAATCGGGTGTAAATCTTTCAGATCAACAGGGCCACTTTGAACCTTGTCTGAGGTGAGACAGGGCTAGAGAGGTCGCCTGTCCCAAATCACCCAAAGGTCATGGCCTCTCTGTGGACCTATATGTGCCCCTAGACATCTGACAGGCGCCTTCTTTCTCCAGGCCCTGGCTGTCATTCCACTCGATCCTACAAGCTCCAGTCCTGCGGTTCTTATAGACCAGCCAGGCTTTCAGCATCCCGCCCTAGAGGACAGCATAGAGGGATCCCATTGGGCAGGAAGCATAGCTTAGGGGCAACGCGTTTTGTGTTGAAAGCAAGACAACGTGGCACAACACAGGTTCGAATCCTGATCCCGCGCTGAGAAACCACTCACTCATATTAAGCACGTTAAAAAGAACAATAAAATAACTCAGAGGTTCACCTTTAAAAGCTAGGATGTATGAACGCTTCAGCACGTTGGAATCGACACAGATCATCACTTTTTGTTCATTTTAAATGTCTACCTCAATCTCAGGGTGTATTGTGGGTAATGTGTCAAAACTGTCTTGTGTCCCTGAACGTGCACAACTTTATGAAAACAGTACTTTGCAATAAGGGGCGGTTTTGTGTTTCATCGGTTGTGGAATTGGGGTGGAGGGGGTTAGGGCAACTCTATCTGCCCAAAATCACATCCATATGCAGTGGGCGGGGGCTGGGGAGTGTATTCAAACGTGGACTCCACCAATTCCCTGAACTCACCTGGAATGTGGTTGACATCTGAGGAGGCATTTAAAGAGGGGGAGGGGAGACAAAAAGGAGGAGAAAACAGAGAAGAAAGACTCAGAATTAGAAGCACACTTAGCACATCCGCTTTGCATGGGAATCTGCTCCCATGCAAATGTTAAAACAAGTTACCTAGTGCCCGTCTAAATCACCCCTCCCCCATGCATGCCATGCAAGTCAAGAGGCATTGGCCCCCAACTCTGCATGTATCAAACTCGTGACCTCCATCTGTCCGGACCGCCAGGAATCAGATAGGTCCAGCCTGCAAGAAATCCTGTTAAAATAGTGCATTGAAAAACACAACAAAAAAAGGTCTATTTCCTCAACAACAAAAATCTCACCACTACAACAGGAACCATCTCGTGCACATAAATTCAAGCAGGCCAGAAGGGAAGAAAGGGGGGCCTGCTCCCCTTACAGAGGGTCGCCTGAATTTACGTCCGGTTGTAGGTTTGCTCTGAACACAGCACCAAAGGGTAATGACAACGTTAGCCCTTCTTGGGGCGCCCCTCACCATGCTCCCAGCCGAGTCCTTCATTGCAGACGTGTGTGCAGCCAGCGCATTCTTCTGGGGACAGTGGCTGAGTGCGACAACTCCCCTGGACTGTCAATTTCAAGGAGGTCCCAAAAATGTGCCCTAAAGACTACTATCAACTTCCGGGTCAGGTCCCCCACAACCCCATACCAGCATCCGGTTTTAGGCCCTCACTCCACCTGTCATTTTCCAGATCAAGGCACCCAAAATACCCTTCCAGCTTTTAAGCCTCAATGAGCCGTGACTAGATAAACTACAGTGCCAGACTGCTCTACCTGGACCTACAGGACAGTAAACACGAAACGAGGTCACACGTGCATTCCTTTTTGGGGTTGTGAAGTTGTTTTAAACACAATCATGTGCTAGGCACAGTTATCGAGTGCACTGCGTGAGGTCAAGAACCAGCTTGTCGGTGGCTGCCTGCTGAACCCCCGCCCTCATGCACTGGTGCTTTCAACACCTTTCTAGACCCCCCCCCCCAACCGCATCAGATATACATCCCACACTCTCACACACTCTCACACACTCACACACTCTCTGAAACCATTCTCCTTCTCACATGTGCCCCTGGAGAGTACCCCAGGTGTTAGTGGTGTGTGGTATAAATCAACATAATAGAAGATACAGATAGTCTGGCTCTGCTTCTCGGGCCCCCTCGGGGAAATTGGGCAATCAGTTCCACTTTTGGGGTGTTGTTGCAAGAGCCAACGTTGGGCTGACCATGCAGTGCTAGTGGGGCCGCGCGTCATGTTACTTTGTGTCTGGTCTTATCCTTTGCTGGGAATCCCCATCTGGAACCTTGACAGTCCTGCCTGAAGTTGGGCAGGTACTAGTAACAAGAGCGCCTGGAGACTGCCCCTGGATGGTAGCGGTGCGCGGTATAAATCCTGACGGTACCGTATGTGGTGGGGTGGGAGGGATGACCTCCCACCACCCCTATAAATCAGGGGCATTCCCCCTGTGGCTCTGTGAATAGGTTTGCCTTCAGCTCCCTTAATCTCTCGCACCATGGGCTTTATCCGCAAGGGCTGATGGGAGTTGTAGTCCACGCATCTGGGGAGCCCCCGCTTGCAGACCTATTCTCTCCAGTGAAGGCCAGGCAGTAAGCGGCACCAGCAGTGCGACAGCTCACCAACTTTTTCCCAGCGCATACCACCTTCTGCGACGAGCCTAGTGCCCTGAAGCCCTCAAGTGGACACTTCGAGGCGCTAGAGACTATTTTTGAAGAACGCGCCTTATTTCCGTTATCATTCTGGCTGTTTAAGTAAAACAAGCACGAGAGGATTTTATGCATAATGGGTTATGTTGATGCCCTTAAATTTGCATGCATATTCTCTAAAAGATGCCTTTTTTTGCTTCTTGTTTGTTATTTTGAATTCTATGAAGACTGGGAGTGGAGTTCAGCTTTGGAACTTGTTGGGCAGTCCTTTGTGAGCAAAAGGGTCCAAGCCAGGCTGTCTGTTTATGAAAAAGCCCGTATGGAACACTTTGAGGTGCGAGCCACTGCCATGTTTTCTTATGCGCTGTGTCTGTATTGATATATGGTATGATAGGTTATTTATAACGCGCTTAATACTCCTAGGTTTACAAGCGCGGACCGGGGTATCGAACATTTGTTGCTCCTTGTCATCTCCTTGTCAAGGCGAGCACGTATCCCCTCCCCCCTCCAGTCTCCAGTCTCGCATTGACAGCTAAACCTTTCTTTGCAGTGGCAACATGCCCCCACTCTACACAGCCATGTCGAGTCAGCTTCTCAGCTCCAGTGCATGGGGAAACCCCCCGCCCCCTTCCTTTGCTCCTCATTTGCTGCTGGTTTCAAAAGACACGAGCCACAGTGGGAGCGTGAAGGCAAGCTCACCGATAGGTTGTTCCCCTTCAAAGGGCCCTATCAGGTAAGAGGACTCGGCTCAAGCACACACGCAATGAAAGCCGCTGGGCTCCAGCCCATGGAATCAAATACACCTGGTGTCGGGCGCGCGCATGCGTCTCAGACACAGCACCCCTGCCTCCTGACTCCTAACCTGTACACTACAATCTACAGTCCTTTGGATCCCAATGCCAAGCAGACAGCTCGGGGACTAGTCCATGGAACATGTGCCGGGGATCCCGACAGCCAGTTCACCAAAGGCTCTAGTCGTTATGGTGACCATCATATCCTTCCAACCACCTAAGAAGGGGAGCCATTGGTTTGGACCACTCTAGCACATACATGACATTATCCATTCAATTTGCCAAAACGTAGTCCAGTCCTGGTTTTAACTTTGGCATTCTTGGACTTGTATTCCTGTATTTCCCCATTATAAACTAGAACTACAAGACCCAGCGTTCAAATTTAAGACAAACGGGCACTATTATGCTGAAAATCCTGGCTCAATGCTGTTGAGCAGCAAGACCAAGAAGCAAAAGTTATTTGAAGGGACCCTGTCCTCTCTAGTCCACCTTCAATAACTCTAGTGGCTAAAGCCCCTTTCTCTACCTCTATGAAAAACATATCTAACGGCTGACATTTTGCCTAAGAACCCATACCTACAGACCCAGAGTGCACCTTCATTTTAAGGTCTGCTTTCTTTTAGGTTTCTCATGCAAGGGCGAGCCAGCAGTGCCTTTAGCAGTTGTGTGCATTTTTATTAGTTTAATTAAAAATCCTATTCGTAGAACCTTTGTTGGGCATGCTTTTATGTTGGTACCACAGTACTCTTGTTCTTTGGATGGCTTATGTGCCTGCTCACACCCCTCCTGAAGAGTAAAGCCTGCCTTTGGCCTGCGTTACCCTAAATCTGCAAAGGAAGTACGCCTGTCGGGCTGCGCCTGTTTCACCTCGATGATTGGATTCACCGCTGGTTTAATAGTAGTGTAGGGTCGAGTAGGCGCTTAATCCAATACCGAACCCGTACACTACTGCAGAGCAGTGATCATTTCCTCCCACTGGGTTTCTGGTCCAGACTACAGGCCCCAGGCTCTATGCCATGTGTTCAGGTGCAGGATATGGTACGGGCCGAATAGCCATCCACTCTCGGCAATGTTCTCAGATGCTGGTTATGCCCCCATCTGTGCCCTGGCCTTTGGTGCTAGTTTTCTAATGCTCTCTCTTAGCCCTGGGGTGAGACTCTTCTGCATCAGGTACAGGGGCTTGCACGTGCTACCCCTGAATCCGATTGGCCACCCCATTATCCCAAACTATGATCATTATGTGTGTGTGCGCTCATACTTCATGCCTCCCCTGCATAAGTCAGTGCCCCACTTGAGCAACCGCAGTCAAAATGGTCTGGACATGCCACTCACCAGGGGCCCTGCTCGGGTGCTCCTTTTCTCCCCTTTATCCGCCACCGATGCTGCCATGCCCGTGCCGTGTTGACACTGGTGCCTTTGGAACTATTTATACCCGTCAGGGCCACTGCCAATGCCTCTTCGCCCCTGTCTGAGCTATAAAAGGCAAGGCTGGAACGCAGCCACCCTGTGTTTGCATAGACTACAGTCATCAAAGGCTGCCAGGGCATCCACAAACTGAGCGGGCACGGCGGGCAGGTCCCACAGACAACTACACTGTGCCAGGCGCACTGCAAGCCAGGCATGCAAATAGTGCCATCTTCCAGAATCTGAACAGTCTGGGCAAGGGGGCGCTGAGAGAGAAACTAGGCAGCACAACAGCGTGTCCAGAAGACTGAGCTTTTCGTACCCACCAGGGCACAGTGAAGTCAGACACAAGTGATCACAGTTCAAGGTGTTTATTGAACTTCAATGGGCTGGTTGAACGCCTAGCTAACCTAAATCTAAGGATGGGAGCAAGGTACGACCATCAAATAAAAACACAGTCCTAGTCAAGTCTGTCAAAATAAAAGGACCTATTCTAATAAACCTATTGCCAATCCTTACTTCTAAATACAAAAGGGTGTGTGACGTAAAAAGAAGTGTTCAAGAAACAATATGTCAGGCTAGTTGAGCCATATTGCCTCCCCCACATTTTCAGCACGAGGCAAGGCAGCACATTCGAGCTTCGCACACACTCTGGCTTCTCTGCCACGAGGATACAGCTCAAAGCAAATGGTATCAGGGCCTTTTGCTAAAGCTTCTGTTCTAATAACAGTCTCTTACTGCAGAGGGCCTGTCGCAAAAAAAGCATCAAAGTTCCTTTCTTATAAGGGCTTTCACATGTACATTTTCTTGTTTTCAATATTCATCATGGGCCTCTATTCTTCAGGCTTCGACCCCTTTGTACCACAATGTTAATAACTGGTCTCCCTCGTTTGGGCTTGGACCCCGGATCTCCCTCATTCAGGCTCGGATCCTTTTAACATAATATATTCACATTTGGTCTCCCTCATTCGGGCTCGGACCATGCAATTTTACTTCTACGTTTTCTTCTTGATATCAAAAATCGAAGACTCAAATGTGTGATGGATTTTGCTTAACCATTGCAGGACCACTTGGATTCACATCACACAATGTTCATACTTTAGTTTCTCCCACCTCTTAGCTGGATACCTTTACAGACCTTCAATTGAGCACCCATGCGGCACCGGACCACTCTGTCACTGGTATCATCTCTTTCCTTCTCAGAGTTCAAACATTCATCAGCAATTTATCTTTACTCGCGTCTTTCAATACATGAGTTTAACAATGTTTGTTCCTGCGCTCGATATACAATGTTTCCTCTTGCAAACTTCATTTCAACACAGACCGGTCTTGCATCGGCTTTCCCAACTCACCGGCTTTGTTGATTTCTCTGACGCTACTTTGGTCTTGGAGCCAAGGACGATACCACGGCAGGTGCTGCTCCTCCCCAACTTGGTCAGCTACATAGGATCACCTCTGGTATCTCTGACACACAATGCAGGATCCTTTAGCTTGGTTTCCTGGCCTTACGTTTTCAGATCTACACAGTTTTTGAAAGTATCAGTTTCCTGTCGGAAAGATCAAGGGTATTTTGGATCCTTGCAAATGCTTCTTGGTTTGCTGTCTTTCTCTCCTCATTCACCTGCCTTCTCGAAACTGCTGTTCCTTCATGTGCTTTGCCTCGCACAGAGTGTGCTCTCATGCTCAGCCTTTTATCCATGTGCGGATGTTCAATGGAAGTCAGGTGTGAGTGATTGTCAG
Organism: Ambystoma mexicanum; assembly: GCF_040938575.1. NCBI lineage: Eukaryota > Metazoa > Chordata > Amphibia > Caudata > Ambystomatidae > Ambystoma > Ambystoma mexicanum. The sequence continues at coordinate 556,785,583 of NC_090940.1, forward strand.
TAATTGCTTAACTTTGCCTGACCATAGTAGTGGGACATGTCAGGTACACTGCTGGGGTGTGAGTCTGGTTTCTCCCAGGGTTGTCGATCTTGATGTGATTGTGAAGCGAAGGGGGTGAGGGGGTGGGTGAGGTTCCCGCAAATCCTACCTGGCAGGATGGGGTAAAGGTGTTACAGGGGTAGGAATACTGCGTCTCACCATCTGGTGTTCCACTCCCCAAGGACCCCTCAACCAGGTGATCCTGCCGCATTGGTCCACCCCCAGGGTCTTGATCCAAAGGCAAAGGCCATACCCTGGCCCCCCCCGAGGGAGAAATCCACGGGGACTAGCGGGTGGGACACCTACTGGTTTCTCACAAGACTCATTAACATATGTAATTCCAAGTGACTTCACAGGAAGCAAACAGATGTTAAAATGAAATGTTAAATTGTCGCTCAATTAGTCTCTCCCACTTGAAGAAAGTGCACAGGACAAATACGCATTTGCCACTCGCAAGATTCATTGCATTTCCTATAATGGTTCAGACCAGAAAAGCTGGTAAAATCCTAGTGGGATATTGCATAGCTTTCATGAGCAGATCCTCATGTGGTCTTGTGGGTAATGGTCCGCCGTTCAACCTGATGATCTTGGTTCGAACTCTGGCTCTGGTTTAAAAGCTGGCTGAACACAGCAAGCGAATAGAAGGGAGCACACTTAATTCCTCAAACAGCCAGGTCCCTCCTATACCGTCTCTGAAAAAAAGGGTTTTCCAACCACTTGAGCCCTGCTCCTCACCCCCACATGAACACAATGATCATTGAAATATACCTGGCAGAGTCAGCTACACCGGGGGTCTGCAACCTTCAGCTCTCCAGGTGTTTTGAACTACATTTCCCATCAGCCCCAGCTAGCATGGAGTAAAAGCGTTCCACCCAGCGTTGCACGGTTCTGTAGCTGACAGGCATGTGGGGGTCTGCTATAGCCTTGTGTGTGTTTTATTGTGTCATAACTTTCTATTTTTGAAAAATTGCTACATCAGAAATCTCCCGAAATCCCCTATACTGATAGCACAGTGCCGGACCCCGCTCCACCCCTGTGCAGGGTGAATTGGTGGGTTGGGCAAATTTCACTATCGCCAGTACACCCCAGACTGGTATGCCGACCTCAGGCCACTCCCTGATTTCAGCCCACCAACTGTTATGGGGCTGGAGCCAACCCCCAAACATACAAACACACTTTCACAAATATAAACATGTACATTCAGGGAGATCTCATGAGCTTCTGCACTAATCAGAACATCTGATGGGGACATTAACAGCACAATTAGTGTACATTGCTTAAGTCTATTGCCTCCTTGGACCAATCCTTCGTTTTGTTGGCCTTCCATTTCTTCCACTCCCCATCATACAGCTTCTTTCATCCCATCCAACCGAAACAGTCTGTTATCTCTTATTTCATGTGATGTGTTTGGAGTTCTCTGACCCTCTGGCAGCAGTAGGCTAGCTAAGTTTAGGTGTACACTGTCATGGCCGACTTTCTCAGCAGCCACAGTCAAACCTGCACTCCCTACTTATCAGAAAAGCTCTCCGATAAGTGGCTTCTTTCAAAACTGGGACATTTGACTGTTCTGCAGAAACTTCTTGGGACAGAGGAGCAGTTTGTGAATAAATAGGACTGTTCTCCACCCCCCCCCACCAACCTGGACCTCTGGTAACTCAGGTGCCTATTTCTTTGTATGTATTGTTCGATATTCAGTTCTCCGTTGCATTTTGGATGGCTCGTGGAACAGCATAGTAAATGAAATCGCCACCTGGGCTCACTCACTAGCCTTCTCTTCATAACGCACGACTGTGATCTGTCAACAGCGCCAAGAAGCCCCTCTGGGGGTGAGCCTGCGCTCTACACATACACCTGTTAAGTTATATGTGAAGGCCTGCCTTCAATGGAAGGGTTAATGCGCAGTTTGAGGCTCTTGCAACATTATTCACGCATGGCTGTGTGTTCTGGGCAGGGGATGCCATGCGTTGTAGCGGCGGCAGGCCGAAGGCGAGGTTTGGAGGGTGTTACCCTCTCTTTCTCTATCTGGCCGCCACAACATTCAATACACAACCTCGGCCCGAACGAAACATGGTTTCCTGGTGATCAGAAGCAGGTTTTGGGGGAGAATGTGTCCGACTCACATTTGGAATAACTGTGGGAGATTCAGGCGAATTGTTAGTGCTGTTGAAATCCAAATGTTTACATGAAAAAGCTACTTAATATGTCAAATTATAACCCTATGTTTTGAATAGGCTTCTCCTACTTAATATGTCAAATTGTAACCCTATGCTTTAAATCGGGCTTCTCCCGAAAATAATGCACCCGTAAAAGGATGTCAATAAAAATTACATGACATTTGTGATGTCATCTTTGATGTCCTGGATGTTAGTCTCAGCAGTGCACTGTGATGGCGCGAGTTATGGGTGCTTAGCTTACCACAACTGGCAAATTTCTGAGGTTTTTCTGTTTTACTTGTAACCATAACGTCCCTTTAACAAAGTTTTTTCATTGAAATATATATCACCCCTTTGCCATTTCAAATCAAGTACCACTTTATTTTCGGCACAAGGCCATAAAAGCATACACAATCACAAATGCAACATTACTTTAACGATATATATATATTTATATATATATGTATATATATATCTATGGTACTTGATTTGAAATCTCAAAGGGGTGGTGGCACAACAGGACTGATGCACACAATCGTAGGTGCGGCACAGGACAAGACTTCAATGATTTTCTAGGTAAATTAGGCCAAAAATACTCTTCCTAGGATGGGGGCAGGGGACATCTAAACACAGCCACAGCTAGAAGCCTTTTTGCAAGCTGGGTTCATATACACGCATTTTCACTCACTAACTCAGCCTCCCGCTGCGCACGTTGCACTACAAAAATATCAGAGTAGGAGGCTCACGTTTCTGTGTCACAGAACCCACTCTCTAGCCCCGAACATCAGAAATGAACGCTCCAACCTAACCTTTAAAAAGAAAAAAACGTGTGAAAAACCTGGCTCATTCAACAAATATGATTGGCTGTCTATTGTGCACCTGTGTCTATTGGCTAGGTCTGCTCTCACTGTAGTCTACTGTACAGACTTCGTGATCGCTCCGGGTCTGGGCGTTACACAAATGTAATAAATAAGTGTTGGAATAAACCACAATCATGCTCTTGATAATGAGGGCATTTCTGGGGCAAAACCCAAACATCATGCCTGAAGCGTTCAAATGAACATTCTACTTTACTGCGGATCATAGGAACCTCACAGGCTACGAGGACCTTTGCAGTGAACCCCCCCCCCTTCTTGGACTTTCCCTTTATGGATGAATGCAGTATTTCTGGAGGATGAATGCGAGCTGGATGGACCTCCATCCGGTTTAATGGGCTGCTTTGGATTGTAGGTTGGACTGACTCTTCTCTGTAAGCTGTTGGAATGGAGCTTGAGGAATCCTACAGCTACACGCTGCTGCCTTATAAATAAGTGGGTCTTCTTGTGGTTCTAGACTGGCTTCCCCCTACTTCAGAGGCAGGCCTATCCCCCACGCGTGGCTAACTGAGCTAGGGGCGACTCCCCTGCCGGTCACTCACCAGAGTCCAGAACACGCTGTCCTATCAGTTGATGTCCCTATTGGCCATAAGAGCTTGCCAATACTATGAAGTTTGTGGATGTCGGCTGGAGAAGAAACAGCATCTCTTGGCACCCCCTAACACTACAAATGACCTCACCCTTCAACCATGCTTGCATCATCTTGAGGTGAAACCTCAGTTACTCCAGCTTCTTTCAGAAGTGTGGCTTCGAGACAGACCGCTCAATTTGGCAAAGTCATTATGGTAAAAAAATACCACCACCTAGCTACACTTCTGCTGGTTAAGTTCTTATGGAAGTTAGAGCAGAGTGCCAACAAACCCTGTCTCGCTTTGCCAAATTGCTTATAGTGGTGTAGGGTCAATAAGTCCTACAAGATAGAGCGAGATGCTCCTAAATTGTGTACTTGAAACCCATTTTAACCATTATGCTAACATCAATGTAATCTACTCTATTATGTGGTTAATTCTTTGTTCTTGTGGCTAAATTCAAGTGTGGACTATTTGTGAATGCTAGGTTATACTGTTGTAGTAATCTTCTAGGACCCTGTTTAGTCAATGCGGTTGCTTCGGTAGGGCATATTCAGAGCCCGCTTAACCTTCGTCTACAAACAGACTGAGCATTCAACCTCACTACAACAAGGCGGAGCAGACTTTCTTGAAAACTCCCTGTTCATCTTTAGATTAAGGGTTGTACATCTGGGTATCCAGGAGTTTACACGGGACAACCTCTGGACCTCCCAGAATCTCCATAGGGCTTTCAGAAGAACCCCCCAAGTTTCACAATTAAGAATGTTTAGCCACAGATGACTGAATCCCAAGTACAGGCAGGGGTGGCTTAGTGGGAGATGGAAGAGACAGGGAACAAATACACCTGGAACGCCCATGAAGCTAGAACGGTCAACACCCTTACCTCAGCCTCATCGGAAACTAAGCCCGTTTCCTCATACACTACAAACAAGCAACTGCAATCCTTGTGTAAATCTACACACAGGTTCAACCACCTCAGAAAAGCTTGAGATGAGCAAGCATCCTTACTTTCCAGGGAGGAAACCCTGAAGTGATGTGAAAAAGGAGCAGAATACTCATCTACCTTTGCCACCATCAAAGACGTGTGGGTAAAACAAACACCTTCTCTCTATTCTATTCCATTATATATTTATAGAGTGCCAAAGCCCTCAGTCATCTGGGTCCTTATACCATTATTGAATTGAAGGCTCAATTATCCCACTACTGGACATATTACATACTGAAGTTCTCAGGTGGTAGGCCACCCAAACCACTTAGTAATTGTATGACACAAACATTGGGTAATCTGTGATTAAGAGGCGTAGGTAGATGTGTTTAGTTAGCAGTGCTTGGGTACCTAAAGACTAAATTCAGATTTGATCCAAAAGTCACAGGTGCATAGGCGCACACACAGCTTGATGGACACAAAAGCATGCACACAAACCATAAACAGGTGCTCCATTAACATGCTTGCAGACAAAAAGATCCACCCTGAATGGGTTTGCATGGGTTCAGGCATACATATATACACATACATGCACGCACACATACATACATACACATGCAGACATCAAGGAGGTGTGACATTCACCCCACCGCTTATAAGTGATAGGTCAGCAATTTTGCACCTGAACTGTCCCAGGCAACGACAGACACACACTTAAGTGGACCAGAGAGGGGAAGTGCAACTCCCATCTCCACAAGGGTGCCAGACATTGCTTGTGTTGGGTAATCAGGAACCCAAGGCTGGAGAAATCCCCAGAGATGGACTTTGGAAGGAACCATCTCTCCTGTCCTACCCAACCCCTTTCCGGACTAGTCTGTTCACATTTCAACCCAGATACTGAATCAGCATTTAGTCTGTGTCAGAGCAAGTCCCATAGCAGGTGGAACATAACATGTGCCTCGGGGTGAGTAAGGGACCAGGTAAGCAATTATATTCTGATGCGGGTGGATCTTTAGTTTGGTGATATTGGGTTCAAGGCTTTAGCCGTGAGCGAATAGAAGGGCCATACATTAACCATGGGTTAGGTATCCTGTGTTGAAGGCCAGGAGGCAGGTTGCCTCTTAAGCCTGAACATTGACAACTTTCACGCCAGGATATTGTTGAGGCAGCTCACGAAGTAAGATGGGGAATCATTGGTACCTCAGCGGAAAGGTTAAATGTTGGCTCTGTTATCTAGAACGTGTCAACGCCATATGGAATTTGTCCTGCTTGTCTCAGATATGCAATACCTTCATGACAGTATGAGCCTTCAGCAGGAGAAGTCCCAGATAGATGAAGGTGTAACACAGAGTTCGGCAACTAAATAACTTCATCCACCAATGTGTTTCCATAACTTTAATGAAACATTCAATAAACACAGATCTCTAACCAGGGAATCTCCAAGTAGAGGCATTGAGCTCATGGTCACATAGCCCTTTACCCATCTGCTCTAGTATAGCCCCAAGAGCTTGTTTGAAGAGTCTGGGGCGTGGGAGGGGGGGACCACAATGGGAGCACTATTTGCCACTATGCTGCATGCAACTCTTCACTTTAGGTTTTAAAAAAAAAAAGAGACATTGCAGGAACAGCCTATCACCGCAATGCTGTATACAGCCACCCTTTACACTCAAGACCAAGATGTTCTCTGATCGGCCAGTGAGGGGTTCTGGTTTTGGACATATTCCTTGTTGCGATAGCTCCTCTCAGTAGACTTCCCTTCTCTCCCCCCATGATTTTGAATGCTTCTTTCTCCCCCTACCTCAATTGGTTACCTCCTGTACAACTCTCCCGCCCTACATCTCTGGAAACAGCCACAATGTTTTTATTTTGCATTGGCTCACGTGCGTCTGCATTGAAAGACTGTGGGAGGAAATGCATACTTACACCCAGGTCAGCATTGCTGTCGCGCCGACAGCAACAAGTTTTTATTTTGTTTAAAATGTTTCAAATTCACTCTTTCGCCTGCTAAAACAAAATAAACCATAAATGTAAGACAGCATTTGTTACCCTTCGAAGAATAAAAGGAGGCAGAAAATGGAGGGGTAAAAAAGAGAGAAAATAGTCTTAGCATGGAAGCCACAGTTCAAATCCAGTGATGGCCAACAACCACCAATGGCTGCCTTGGACAGCCCAAAGAGTGAAAAGGTTAAACATTCTCAGCTGAGAGATTCTGGCTGTGGTCAAAGGGCAGCACCCAGTTCTCAGAAGGTGCAGTAGTGATAATCCCCTTACCTTTGGTTTCCTGGGTGAAGTGAGGGAGTGGAGCGAATTTCAACTCACCTTTCTGCTCCCCTCAATAAGAAACAAAAAAGGCACATTTCATGGACCGGCATCTTTTCCATGCATCGAGTAGACCACCTAAAAAGAACTCATTTTTCAAGCCACGGCATGAGAGGTTTAGAGGAACATTCAGATCAACTATCCCACAACACAAATCATCCACACTCTAGCCTCGATGGACAACCCTTGGATCTCTGCAAATAAGCCAGGGGTGCATGTCTCCACAAGCGACTTATTCCTAAACCTCGAAATCTAATTTCAAACTTAACCCTAGGAAAGGTCTGAGGATGAATTCCATAAGTGCAGAAAAATGGGCTATGTCCAAGACGAATACAAGGCATTATTAAAAGGCACATTCGGCAGTAGCTAGATAAGTGGACCGTTCATAAGGTGCTGACAAGGAAAAACATTGGTGTCGCGAGCACTAACGATCAGTGGTTCGCCGGGAGCCTGAGACCAGAATGTATCAGGGAGCCTGAATCCCTACACACACCCGTCGGACTGCGGGTACAGAGCCAAGTAGCAGCGGGGAAAGCCATCAAGCTTATTGGGTACTGCTACAAGGTATGAACATTTTGAGTTGCGGCTATCGAAGCTATCCTGGTTACGGGAGCCTGAGAAACCTGAATATACAAATATCCTATGCAGAGGGGACTGAGAAAGATGCAGACATTGTGAATAACTGCTGTGAGAGCTAGTCAGGTTACGGGAACCTGAGAAACCTGAATGTAAAAACACCCTATGAAAGGGGCATCCAGGCAGACATGAACATTGTGAATAACGTCTATGAGACCTATCAAGGTTACAGGAACCTTAGAAACCGGAGTGCACGAATACCCTATGTAAAGGCAAAAAGAAAGGGGCCTGAACACTTGGAATTAGAGCTGAATAAACCATGTAAGCAATGAAAGGTCTGATAATCCAGGTTGGGCAGACACACTATGTGAAAGAACTTGGGTGAAAGAAAAACAACCCATCTGAGGACTTCACTACTTTAAGGGAGCCCCAACACCTCAAAGGTGAAAGTGCTCATTTCCAAGTAATCCTGGAGGGATGGAAATGTTTGCACCAAGAGGCAGTCTTCTTTATTGAATCCAGAGACCGGAAGTTATAATTTGATACAATGCCTGGGGAGAATATCCTAGTGTGTACGCCTCGCCCGTTTCCTTTAGATAGGTGTTTTCTAAAGTGGCAGGGTCAGTTAGTGGTTTAAGATTTGGACCGAAAACTTTACTTTGGGCTTGACCAGTACCCTTAGCTTTTGTTTTGCTAGGCAGATAAACTCACTTATTGTCAGAGGGAGGCCTTATCCAACTCCTCTGAGTCTGTCGGGCAGTGAAGAGGTAAGGTCGACCCCTATCTACAGCCACCTTGTCACCCCCTGGATACAATACACAAGCAGAGAGAGAGGCAAGGACAGAACAAGAAGCAAGGAAGGAAGGAACGGGCGAAAAAGCATTAAGCCGGAAGGCAACACACCAACGTTGTGACATGGCTTTCGGAAGTGCTGAGCAGTCAAATATCGCTGGGAGAGAACCCGCATCGGAACCCCTCGCCAGCAACCTTACGTTCAGCCGAACATAATAGTGACTTCTAGGAAGGTTCACGGCCCTCGTCGCAGCAGCGGCAAAATCCTTGCACATCGCCACAGGGAACGATCCCCGACACTCATAGCTATAGGGTAACGGAGGTATTTCCTTTTTATTAAAATGAAACTTTGTTAACATGACCCAATGTATTCTGAGTCCTTGTTCTGTTTCACCACAACACCCTCTCAGAGTAATGTTCACCCTTAGATTACTGTGGATATCTGCTTTTCGATCAATGTTGGCCCTTAGTTTACAGTGGATCATCGCTCACCATCGGGCTACTGCGGGTGTCCACTTATCAATCAACGTTCACCCTTAGGTTACTGTGAATGTACTTTTTGGATCAATGATCAGGTTTGAGTAACTGAATTTCCGCTTTTGGATTAACATCCACCATTCGGTTACTGTGGGTGTCTTTCTGAATCAACAGTGACGTATAAGTTACTTTGGATGCTTGCTTTTAAATTAGCATACCCTCTTAGGTTGCTGAGGAAGCTTCTGTATCAATGTTCACTCTTAGGTTACTTCAGATGTCAACTTTTAAATTAACAGCCACCCTTAGGTTAATGTGGATGTCCATGTTTGAGATGAAGATTGGCCTGTAGGTAGCACCAGAGCTCATGGTTTATAGATGGACATTGATCCATAAGAAACACGTGCATCACTCTTGCTTGGATGAACTTTGGCCAACAGAGTATTCCGCTTGCGTCTCTGACTTTTGGATCAGTATCTGCTCACCGAGCACTGATGGCGTCTCCGATTTAGTTGAATTTTGGTCCTGTTTTAGGTGCATATTGATCTACATTCTTTCTTTGCAAACATTTTTGCAGAATGCATCCATGGCTTTCAACCATTAGCCCTCACCCTTCTCCCACACCACGAGTAGCAAAAGCCACCATAGCGGCATGCCGTGAAACCCTGCACACAAACAGAAACCAAGCAAAGGTTCACAGTTTCCCCTGCAGCCTGCTAAGTCCTTTCCCAAACGCTTTATGATCTCAGGTCTCTGTACCTTTAAGGACGCGCCAGCCGCTCCATCAATTTATTGGAGCACGGGGGAAAATTGGGATAATTGCAGAGAGAGCAGCCACTTGCCCGTATCCAGGAGCGCGGCACAAACCCATGAAAGTCTCCCTCGCTTGCTCGTGCTGTAATCAGCAAGCAAGAGAGGCCAATTATCATCGCATTCATAGGATGCGCGTTGACTTGGATCAGGCCCAGGCCCTCTGTACGGATCTTGCCTCTATTCTAACACTCTATTCCAAGGGTAGACTGGAGAGCCTGGCATGGGGAGGACCATTAATGTTGTGGGTCTGATTCACCGAACCTTTACTCACTTCCTCTCTCCGCAGACGTCACAATTGATGCAGCCGCGCGAGTCTCTTGTCCACTCCAAGCGGCTCTCAAAATTGGCTCGGCCCTAGAACCTCAATGGAAGAGGAATATACGATTAAAGGGCACACCAACAATAGCTTTGCATGGCCCTCTGCGCAGTAGCTCAAAGGGGTTTCTCAATTAGCCAGTTTGGAAATTACTTTTTTGCCCAAAAGAAAATGTTCTTCACATCTTAAGCTTGACTGCCACAGACATCTCAGAAGCTTGAAGATCAATAAATTGGGGCCTAGCAGATTTTCTCTGCAGCTAGCATCCCCTAAATCCAAATTGGAATTGGCAGAGGGTTCCTGGTAACAGGACTCAGGGGTGGGAAATTTCCCAGGAGCTCAAGGATGGGAATGCCAGAATTCTACCATGTCCCGTCTGGCTCCGTCAGGCGGACAACCACACACCAGTGGCATGTCTATTGGTTTAAACTCCCAAAATATGCCTTTTCTTCAAGGTCCCACATTAATCAGAAACCTAAAAGAACAAGTTGACAGGAAAATAGGATAGGGGAAATATATAATGTTGCTGGATTTGTGTGATCTTGCCCGTGTACCATTTAGATTTCTTTTTTTATTTAAGTAAAAAGAAATTGGACTAAACCGTGTAGAGACAGGGGGAAAAAAAGCAACCAATGGCGGAATCCACAGCGACATGCAGTTACGTTTGTTGAGAACACAGTACTCCATTCTTGGCAGCCATGACACCTCTAGGTGTCCTGCACAAGAAGCCCGCTCATAGCCACCGTTAGTTCAGCGCAGCTTGCAAGCGGCAGCACCTTGCATAACGTAACATGCATTGGCTACCTGTCAGCAAGCGGATTGAATTCAAGGCTCTTGTGTTGTCCACCGGGCCTTTTATGCGAAAGCTGTGGCGTATCTGCAGGAGAAGTTCCGTCCCTATATACTGGCTCGCCTTCTTCGCTCTCAAGATGGCCGTCTCATTCTGAACCCTTGGGTGCGGTAGTCTAGAATGGCGGCCGAGCCTTCTCGGTGACAGTCACTAAGTTATGGAATGCCCTACATGTCTTCCCTCAGGGTTACTGAGAAGACATGTGTCGTTTAGACGCCAACTGAAAACTCTTGTTTTAATTCCTATTGGCTGTTCTCGCTTTACTGGTTTTAGGATGCCAGTGGTGAATGAGCGCTTCATAAAATCTTTGAGGATAAGTAGATTTGTGGAGTGTTCTTCAGTGTCTCTGCGGGCAACCTGGACATAAAACCAAAGCGCTCGAGATTCCAAGCCCATTGCCCCTGGGCACCCAAACTATTCTAATACCCAAGATCAGAGACGGGCAAGCACTTCACCTTTATCGAAGGGTTCTGTATGGCAATGACGCATTAGATCTTCACTGCGGACAGGAATGTAGCCAACAATGGATTCGCAATCTTGGTGGCACTACCTAAGCAGTCCCTTTATTAGGCGCTAATCCATTCACAGACCGTGGGGGGGGGGGCATGATGTCTGGATGAGCAGCATTTGCAATGTGTTCCACTAACATGCTCTGCAAGTCGGGGGGGGGTGGTGACTCCTGATGCCTATGACATCATCTTGGATGCACCGGGACAGCCTTCCTGCACTCTGACCTTTCCTCCTGGGTGAATGCCTGCTCCAGGCTTTTTGAACCAAATGTTGCTTCTGCTTTCTATAGCCCCAACATCAGTGGTCTGCTAGCTTGGTCTCCACGGGATCATTTGAACTACAACTCCAATCAGTTCTTTCCAGCATGGCCAAGGTCGAAATGTTGAGATGGTCCATAAGTCAGGCGGGCATGGCTGGATTTGGGTTGGTGGAATTCACACTAAAGATCTGTTCGGCCTATGCAGCCCTATGAAACCAGAAACAGGAAGTGCTCTCTCCCCGCAGGACAGGCCGGAAGCGAGCAGCGTAGATTTATTGCCAATCTCAAAAACAAAACAGCATTTCAGGGCCTGCAGGGAAGGCATTAAAAAGATGTGATCTTTCCACAAACTGGGGACCTGGGGGAGGCCTTTGGAAAAGGAAGCCTGGAGCCCGGACGATCACCTCATTTGAACCCGCAGTGGGCGCGAAGAGTGGAATCGCCCTCTGGTTCCCTCCGGCTGCCGGAACCGAAGAGGGAGCCTCTTCAGTGCAAGGTCTGAGGCTAAGTGGGAATCTCACCGGCTGCTTTTACCTTCTCCAGCCCCACACCGCCAATCAATAGCTGCATTATGGCCCGCCAGCTGCCAAGAAGGGCTCTTATTAAGAGCGCTACGTGCCGGTGGCAACCAATCTCCATCGATTGGGCTGCATCTCCTCTGGAAGGGGCGGAGGGGGCACCGCAAGAGTGTTGGATGAAGGAACTCAATCAATTGAAGAACAAGCAAGCCAGAGGCCCTCAGGAAAGCAACGCGGGAGCCCAAAACTGCCCACCCGCCGTGCAGCATCCACAACGCTCACGCTGGCGGCCATGTTTTCTCCCTTCTCATTGTGATCCAGAACATGGTCATCCGTGGAATCTGCGGTCCCCCCAGATCTTTGAACATTGCCAAGTCAAGGTTTCGGACCTGGTTCTGTGGAGTAAGCTATTCTGCAACCTGGAAGAGCTTACTGAAGACAGAAAGCTAATTGTTTCAATGTTTAAAATCATGCTATTCATGTGAAAGGGACCTCTATTTGGGGCCTTTAAATGCCCCCCCCCCCACAGCTCAAGGCCGCATTCTACTCCTATGCAGTTCGATGAATAGCTTTCGGTAAATTCTACCATATGAGCGCTATATAAATGCTGGCAATTAACCAATTGATCCTAGAATTAAATTTAAGCAAACCTATAAAGGCCACAGATGTGCTTGATCTCATTATCAATGGCCAATAAGCACACAGATTACAATCGGGCAGGCCTTATGGTCCCCCTGAAAACTTGATAAGTGATCTCTCTTGTACCTCCTTATCTCTGTAAAACAGGGGCTAGGACCCTCCTCCCATTGTGGCCTTGATTGGACCATCTATAGAAGTGTCGCTGTCCCCCACCCCACACTTGGGTGTACTTACCACTTGGCTACTCAAACAGGCATGGGTAGGCCGGACTCTGTTACAGTGTACTGGTCTCCCTAATGCTATACCAAGCCTGGCATTCAACTGGCGAGGCGCCCACATTTCTCAACATGCTGGCACACACAGTGCTCAATTCAGGCGAACCAACCAACCACTCAAGGGATGATGGGGGCAAGCGGCTTACAGACATAACCTACTATTACTATGAAGCGGATGGAAATAGCACTATAGAGTCCACAAATCAGTTAACAAGGCCTATTGTGTGCACTAGGGAACGATGGCTGTTAGTCCGTGGGTTGTGGCAGACCATGCATCCGTACCGTGTGTGCATACCAGTACCCGACCCAGGCACTATACGGCCTAACATAGATGCATTAAACTTCAAGCAGGGTTACCCAACTCCAGGCCTCAAGGGTCGGAAAACCTGACAAGTTTTCAGGGTGGCCCTCATTTATATTCATGAGACAACATGCGCATACATTTAGAATCATTGTATGCAAATTTATCTCATGAATATTAGTGAGTGTTGTCCTGAAAATCCGACATGGATCCGGCCTTTGAGGCCTGGAGTTGGACAACCCTGCCAGTTGCACAAGTGAATGGCTGCTGCTCCTCCAGGACAGGCCTCCTTCTGCAACAGCTGTGTGCACTAGAGTGCTTCCCTCTACAAACGTGTCCTACTGCAGGACTCCTTCTATAAACAATGTGTGCACCACTGACAGACCCCTAACATAGATTGTGCATACCATTGCCTGAAGCCTAGAAAGGTTGCGTGCGTCATTCCTGCTTCTTGTTATATAGGGAGTATGCACAAGTGCTTCATTGCCACTACTTCACAGCCAAGTCTGGCCTGGCTCCAGCCCTACTTTTTTGCTCTCCACTTGATCTCAACCCACTTTCATCAACAGCCCCATGCACCTTGGTGTTAGACCAGCAGCATCCATCCAACCCATTCTTAAGGCGGCAACAGAAATGGCGCCCAGCCGCAATCAAACACCCATAACCACAGAGGCGCCATTTTGCTTCAAATATATGCTGGCCTTCTAGGGGTACCCAGGCCCACTGCATGCAGACCACAGTCTTTGTTATCCAGGTATGTGTCTACCTGCTGTGTTGACCTCGCAATGGCATCGATACTGCCCAAAACGGTCCCTGTGTTCCCAAGGCAGACATACATCTGAATTAGGGGTGTGGGGGGGGGGGGTCGACCACTCTATCAGTAGAAAAGTTAACACCAGTTGGGGTGGACAGTGGCGCCTGAGGCCACACATGGACCCAACAGGCCCCGATATACAAGGCAATGCCTTCCGAGAACCCCAACGTGGCAGCATCCGGCACCCACCACCAAGCCATCGTGCCAGTCTGCAGGTTCTTGGAATGCTGCCCTGCTTCAAATGTTACACCCACCCCCCCCTCCCCATTAGAAATAAAACCCTGTAGCTCTTCTTATTTCTCATTCCAGGTGGCACTGCAGAAATGCTCAGCGTGCTGGCCATATGGGTCCAACAACCACTGACTGCTAGGGACTTGGAAATTGGTCAATATTGCCTGTTTGGTAGACACGTCAAGCCCATAAGTCAGTTGGGAGATTTCCAGACAGGCCAGTGCCTTGTAATATCAGGCTAAGTCGGTTAAGAGATCCATTAAGACTAGGTTTGTGTCAGGCCTTCCGGCCTTAAGGGTTACCGCCTGATGGTAAATCTCCCAGACCCTGCGTGAATCAAGTCGCCTCTGCTCTATATTGGTCTTACCTTCTGAGCAGTACTTGCCACCATAGCCAGTGGCTGTGCAGTCGCAGGTGGTGCTCCCGTCCACCAGAAAGCAAGCTCCTCCATTCTCGCAAGGGTTTTCGGTGCACAGGCCCTCCATGTCCAACCGGACCCCTTGACTGCCCAGCAGCTGTGGCTCGGAGTTCCCATACTTTAGGTCCAGGATAAATCCCTGGTAGGGCGGCACATCCCGAGTACTGCCCAGAGTGAGTGCGGCAGGACGGATATCCAGTGGCACCCCACCCAGAAACAGGTCACTGACTATGTTCATGTATTGCCTCTGCGGCCGCACCTCCCCAGGCTTGGCTTCACCATCCAGCACCAGGACGGTCCGCAGGTGGTTGCGGCTGACCATCAAGAAGTGCCAGTTGCTGTCGTTGACCCGCTTCTCGCCCAGCACGGTGGTCTCGGCGCAGTCCACGCTGAACTGCAGTTGGATCCGCCCATCCACCAGCGTGAGGCAAAGGAAGTCGCAAACACCACCATCGTCAAAGTAGAGCAGAAGGCCGGCGGACATTTTGGTCTTGAACTGGAAGCTGAGGTCACTGCGGGTGCTGGCGTCCCAGCGGAGGTAGCGGGCCCACTGGTTGGGCAAGCCCATAAACTCCAGCCCCAGGCAGAGGCCCACAAAGTAGCAGAGCAAGAGGCACACCTTGACGGTGAGGCCGAAGCCTTGGAAGACTGATCCCATTGCAGCGAAACACCAACTTCGACCACAAATCTCAGGCAAGGCCGCCACAAGGCACCCAAGAGAAACCAGACAGGCCAAACAACCCCCCCACAAAAAAGCTCAACTCCAAACCCAAATCTGTGGATAACTTCGCTGACTTCCAGTGCGGTTGTCAAATCCAGGGGGGATCCTCAAGGCATGAGCTGGTCGGTGTAGTTACACCGTGGCAGGTCCGATTCAGTAAACAAAGCGGGGAGCAGTGCCAGGGTTTGCCCACATTCGTTTCCAGGCACAAAGATAACTTTTGTTCCAGCTGCTTACAGATGAAGATGAGGACGGAGAGAAGGGCGGGAGGGCGATGACCAACAGGGTACAGCTGATGCTCTCAGTTAGAACAATGAGTTGGTGCCCTGGCCATTTCGGGCAACTAATGACTGGCAGTGCCTAGGTGTGGGAAAGCCAGGACCTGTGTGAAAAGAGAGAAAAGAAGGGGTTATTGGCCATCCATGGAAAACAAAATGGAAGCACATTCATACAATATATGGTATTGCTCATCATGAAGAAATGTTAGTGCCCCTTCTAGGCCTCCCGTCTTGTATGAGAGTCTACCTTCATGGGAGTCATTGCCAACATTGGTTTCAAATCTCACTCCAAAAACTCTTTCCAGGATTGAGAGTTTTATGAAAGTGGGATGGGGCAATAAATTAATTGTATTGACCAGAGGTTGAAATGAGCCAGAACTATCGGGAACCGAGTTAAACAAATTAATTTATTTTTCCACTATTAATAACAGTTACCCTACTTTAAAAAAAAAAAAAACATTGGTCAGTCCAGAACGGTTCTTTTAGACGTTAAAGCAGACCTGTTCCTTTTATCACTCTTTAACAGTTTACAAACTGTAGTCTGTTTGATCAGACATTCCCAAAGCCGGGATAACATTTAGTTATTGTTTGCTTATTAGGCACTTACACAATAAGAAAATACTGTTTCAACGAGCCCACAGGGCAGGAAGGGAGCGGGGATGGGAAACGCATTACAACACAATATTTAAGAGCAGAAAGGGGTAGGGGGTGAGGGCGAATGGACGAACCTGCTATGCCTTGTGAGTATTCAGAAGGTGCAAGTGGAGAAAGGAAGAGGGAAGAGGGTGTAAGTGCTGGGGAGTCCCAGCTCGTGGGAGGGCCATGGAGGAAGTGCTAGGAATGTTGCGTGCTACACGGCCTGGGCCGTGGGAGGTCTAAGTGCGAGCCTCCCAAGCGGAGGGTGTGCAGATGCAAAGTGCTGTGGATGGACAGGAGCTGGGAAGAATTGGTGTGGGAGGTCAAGGCCCCGAGGATGCAAAGGGCCAAGGACACCGATTCAGCAACTGTGGTATTAGCAGAGGAGAGAAGGAGGAAAGGCGGAGGAAAAGAGGAAAGTCTTAAGGAGCTTCCGGAATTAGAGAAGATCCTGCTCAAGGCGCATCAGGAGGCTACTCCAAAGGAGGGAGTCTGCAGAGGAAAGCGAGTGACCCCCCTGCCCTCTGTTTAGCAAAACATCTCTGTCTTGAACAAATCTAGCTGGCTTATCTAGGCAAGGGAAAGATGGAGGCAGTCCTGCTAACACCAAGAAGGAATCGCTCCTCGTGGGTAAGTTGTTCTCTCGCGTTAAATGCTTAGATGTTATAGTATTCAAGTTGCAGGCCATTCAGGAGGGACGCCATTTTAATATTGGGTTGCCATGTGGGATTCGACCCTTTATGGTGCTTGGCAAGGGTGCAGTTGTACTCTGAGCCTTTTTAACTGGTCACTAAGACTGTTGTAATGCACTTCTGGAGAGAGGCGGTACTTCACTGAAAGACTTCAGATGACTCAAAACCGATTGGTTGCTGCATATAGCGAAATGCCTGCTCACAGAGACCTGCAGCGGCTTTCCAGTACAGTCAGCGCAGGAAATGGGCCAGCACAGCACCCCTGCAAGCTGTGTTTTGCTGGGCCGCTGCCAGAGTCCCGAGAACGAGGCCCAGGCCCATAACACTCACGTATCTGCTCTGAAGCCTCCTTATTGCAGAGATGTAACCCACACTTCAACAAAGCTGGAGGCTTTGAAGCATAGGTTGCTTGTGCATGTGATAACTCGACTTCTGAACGGGATACTCTTAGCGAGATCGGTCCTAAAGCCAAGTTATCACATGGATGGGTAGCCATGTTTTAACAAGCAGACACTTTCAGCAGACTTGGCACGGAAACTGAATGCATAAACCGCCAAAGCCTCACATGCTTGTTGCAGCTGTCCAGACTGGTATCTATTTCCTGCAATGTAGAGACATTGGGGGTCATTACGACCCTTGCGGTAGGGGGTTAACGGGGCCGGTAGAGCTGCCGGCCCCGTCGACCCCCTACCGCCTCATTACGAGGTCTCCTCGCGGGACCCGCGAGCAGACCAGCATGCTAACAACGGGCCCGTTGTTAGCATGCTCCCCATTCCCATTGAGCCCTATGAGTGCTCGAATGGGAATGGGTTCCTGGAATGGGGAAATACCGGGCCCTTCAAGGTCAGAATGGCCTGGTATTTCCCCATTGCAGGAACCCAGACCCGGTACCCGAAATTGGGGTAGCCATACCACAAATAGCGGCATGTCTACCTCCAGGGTCGTAATGACCCCCATTGTTTTCTTACGGTGAGTACCTATCAAAACTGCAGCACCCAACTTCCAATTATTCGTTCAGAAGTAGGTCTTACTGAAACACTGACATGTTTCAAATTGAAAATTGCGGGCATTCTTAGCTTTACATAATGCTCTGGCATTTTATGCAAATCGCCAGGTTTGGGTTGTATCATAGATACTCGATTGCGTGACGTGGCTTGGGGCCCAGCCTCTTGGCCCCTCCCCTCCAAGGATGAGGGGGTTCCCCCAGTACATTTTTTCCATTTCCAGCACTTCTCAAAATAATTCTCTGCACTGTCTTCACATGTGCCAATGGGGTGGCTCCTGCCCACTCTAAGGAGGGTATTGCACGGTACATCCTGGGATGGGACCTTTGGTCTATGAAAGAGCACAGACTTCGCCTCTAGGACCCTGCCAGACCAGATGAGATGGATGACTTTGGAGCTCGTTTTATAGTTCCTCGAAAATTACGCTGTGGGCGCCTGCTACATTTGCACTTTCCTCCGCGCGCACGTTTGCATGCCACCCTTTTGCACTCCGCCGTGCAAACTGAGTAAGCACTGCCAACTTTCCCCCCCCCATTCCGCCCACTTGGGCTCTAAACCTGGGCCGCCAGAACCCCCTAGACACTGATTGCGACACGCATCAGCTCCGCCAATGTGTCTCAATCCTGACCGTAAGCAGCCCCAGCTTTTACAGTACAGGGATCCTTACAAAGCTCTGCCAATGCAGGTCTGCCCAGACCTGGAGCAGCCACCCACATCACTGGGACAATCCTCACTGCCAGGGTATCTCGCCCAGGAACTGCAGCACCAACTGCCATTTGAGTCCATACAGCCTTAAAAAGCTCCAGCAATGCCTCTCAGTGCAGACCGGAGGCAACCTCTGCTATTACAGCACAGAGATCCTTGCAAAGCTCTGCCAATGCACCTCAAGCCAAGACGGAAGCATCCACTGCTACAACCACAGAGATCCTTGCAAAGCTCTGTCAATGCACCTCAAGCCAAGACAGAAACATCCACTGCTACTACCACAGAGATCCTTGCAATGCTCTGCCAATGCACCTCAAGCCAAGACAGAAGCATCCACTGCTACTACGACAGAGATCCTTGCAAAGCTTTGCCAATGCACCTCAAGCCGAGACCGAAGCATCTACTGCTATTACCACACAAAGATCCTTGCACAGCTCTGCCAATGCATCTCAATGCAGACCGGGGGCACCCTCTGCTATTTCAGCATAGACTATCCTTACACAGCTCTGCCAGTCCATCTCAAGCCGGGAAAGAAGCATCCACTGGCTTTACCGCACACAGAGCGCTTTACACAGCTCTGCCAGTGCATCTCAATAAGGGAAAGAAGCACCCACTGGCATTGCCGCACACGAAGCGCTTTACACAGGCTCTGCCAGTGCATCTCAAGCATGGACTAAAGCACCCACTGGCATTGCCGCACACGAAGCGCTTTACACAGCTCTGCCAGTGCATCTCAAGCCGGTTATGCCACACTCCAGTTTTCCAGGTCTGTGGCCCACACACACCTCTCAGTCAATTCAATGCACACCTGTTGTTCAAGTCGTACACACACACAGGCTGGCTAATGCAGCTCACGTCAGACTTTCAGCACCGTTCGTCCAAGGCACGCAATCACTGACGTGCTATTTTGTTGGGGTACTCACCTGGCTCTGCCAAGGCATGTCTATTCCTCCCGATCGGCAGCACCCAAACGTTTCGGTACTGGGACCCTCCCGCGGCTCTGCCAATGCACCTCAATCCCAGCGGGAAGCGATAGAAGTAGTGTGCAGCGCTCGCCCAGCCCCGGCCTCCGCGCGTCGTGTAGGAAAGGCTCTGGTCACGAAAAGAATCCGCATTTCCTCGCAGTGGACACCTCCCATCGTGCCCGCCTCGGGCCAGGAGCGAGGCGCTGCCCCCCGAGTGCGCTGGGAGGGAGGAGGCGAGCTAGCGCGCGAGGCCGGGGCTAGACAGGCGCTCCCAGCCTCCCCGCATCTCTTTGCTTCCTCTGCCATCCGATATCAATAATTTATAGGCGGGATAAACGCTCGCAGCTCTGGCTGATGGGGGTATTTGCTCAGCGTTTTCACATCTGTGTAATTTGATGTGGTGTAATTGGTTATATTTAGAGCTGCTCCCCCCCCCCTTCTTCGCACACTGGAAAGCTGCAGGCGCCTTGACTCCTCGCCAGAGTCTTCGCCCCGCTCCTTCGCACTGGCTCAAGGATAGAAGTCGGGCTGTGCGCTGTCCAGGCCGTGACTTCACCGACGCAACTGTATGCAGCGAGAGTGTGAAGCGGGCGGTGTGTGTGGAATTGAGTGGGAGAGTAGCAGCGGGGCATGGCCAGATTACTGAGGGAGGAAAGATTCTTGAGTGAGGAAGTCATTTAGAGAGTAGAAGTGGGACAGCAGCGAGATTCTTCAGAGAGGAAGTCATTTAGAGAGTAGAAGAGGGAGAGCGGCTAGATTCTTGAGTGAGGAAGTCATTTAGAGACTAGAAGTGGGAATGCAGCTAGTATCTTCAGTGAGGAAATCATTCGGTAGAGGTGGGATAGCAGCGACATTCTTAAGTGAGGAAGTCATTTGGAGAGTAGAAGTGGGAAGCGGCTAGATTCTTGAGTGAGGAAGTCATTCAGAGAGTAGAAGTGGGACCCCGGCTAGATTGAGTGAGGAAGTAATTTAGAGAGTAGAAGTGGGACAGCGGCTAGATTCTTCAGAGAGGAAGTCATTTAGAGAGTAGAAGTGGGAATGGAGCTAGTATCTTCAGTGAGGAAGTCATTCGGTAGAGGTGGGATAGCAGCGACATTCTTAACTGAGGAAGTCATTTAGAGAGTAGAAGTGGGACAGCAGCAAAATTCTTGAGTGAGCAAGTCATTCAGAGAGTAGAAGTGGGACAGCAGCGAGATTCTTGAGTGAGCAAGTCATTCAGAGAGTAGAAGTGGAACAGCAGCGAGATTCTTGAGTGAGCAAGTCATTCAGAGAGTAGAAGTGGGACAGCGGCTAGATTCTTAAGTGAGGAAGTCATTCAGAGAGTAGAAGTGGGACAGCGGCTAGATTCTTGAGTGAGGAAGTAATTTGGTAGAAGTGGGACAGCAGCAAGATTCTTCAGAGAGGAAGTCATTCAGAGAGTAGAAGTGGGACAGCGGCTAGATTCTTGAGTGAAGAAGGCATTCGGTAGAGGTGGGATAGCAGGGAGATTCTTCAGAGAGGAAGTCATTCAGAGAGTAGAAGTGGGACAGCGGCTAGATTCTCGAGTGAGGAAGTAATTTAGAGAGTAGAAGTGGGACCCCGGCTAGATTCTTGAGTGAGGAATTCATTTAGAGAGTAGAAGTGGGAAGCGGCTAGATTCTTGAGTGAGGAAGTCATTCAGAGAGTAGAAGTGGGACAGCGGCTAGATTCTCGAGTGAGGAAGTCATTTAGAGAGTAGGATTGGTGTGAGGGATTCGACCATCCGCACAGGAAGAGTGCGCTCGCCTGGGCTTTTAATGTTTGTTTAATAGAATACATGATGGGAAATCAAACTCCACAAATATGTGGGGCCATTCCTGCACATATTTTCCACGCTCACTGCACAGCGGAAAAAAAGCCATGTACTCTGCAAGGACACAGCTTACCAGCGCCGCCCTCCCCTGTTATGTGTAGCCCACACCCGACAGCCGCAGGTACATCAAAAGCCTTTGGCCGTGGGCAGCCAGATAAGAATTTCAAGGCACTATGGATTTGCATCTCCATTTTCAAACCCTGCTGGTGGCGGCAAAAAAGGAAGAATGTTAATTAGCAGGTCTCAGCGAAGGTCTGGGCGCAGGAAGTGACAACGGAGACCAGACGCCATCACCTCTTTGTAACGCATTGTTTCAACTAACAACCCTCCTTGGTATGAAAGGGCAGTCATTTCTGGTGGTGTTGTCCGTGAAGATCCTCACCACCTTGCCTTTCAGAGATGGTAGGAGCGACTTGAGGGCCCAGAATACCGCCTGTAGCTCCAGGATGTTGATATGCAGATCCTTCTCCTCCGGTATCCACAGGCCTCTGGCGTGTTAACATTCAGAGTGTACTCCCCGACCTTCCAGAGAGGCATCCATGGTGACCGTCTCCTGGTATGGAGGGGGGGGGTTAAGAAATCCTGTGTCTTGGTCGATGTGGGAGCGGACCCTCCACCACTCTATCGCCCATGGGAACGCCTCATTGAGCGTGATCTGTCTGTGAAACTCCCGGACACCTGTATCCAATGGGCATCCAGGAATTCTTGTAGGGTTCGCATCTGCAAACGGCAGGAACGGACAAGGTAGATGCAGGACGATATCATGCCCAGTAACACCTTGATGGCCCGCACCATGACCGTCTTCGCCGATGACAGTCGTTGCACCTTTCCTTGAATGGCTGCTAGCCTCTCCTCAGAAGCCGATGCCAGGCAAGGCACGCGTTGAGTCTGGCCCTGGGGAACAGGGCGTTCTACAATGGTGTTAAGCAGGACTTCGGATAGTTGACAGAGAATCCCAAATCCGTCAATAGTCGGACAGTTGCCTTTGTATGTTCGCCAGCCAGCTCCCGTGAGCAGGCGCCTACCAGCCAGTCGTCCAGGTACGGGTATACGTGTATGCCTTGTAGACGTAGATGGGCCGCCACTGTTGCCAGACATTTTGTGAACACTCTTGGGGCCATCTCCAAGCCGAATGGCAGGGCTTTGAACTGGTAGTGCTGTCCCTGCACCACAAAGCATAGACATTTCCAAAGTTTCTAGTGAATGGGGGAGTGGAAATAGGCATCTTCCAGGTCAAACGACATCAGGAAATCCCCTTTCTCCAGTTGGCTGAGCATGTGCTGCAACGTGGCCATCCTGAATTTTTGCGACTTTAGGTATTTGTTCAGACGTCATAAGTCCAGGTTGGGTCTCCAGCCCCCTGTCTTCTTTCTGACTGGAAAGTATCTGGAATAGACACCAGAGCACCAGAGCCATTGGAGAACTAGCTCTATCGCCCCTTTCCATAGCATGGCTCATAACTCTTCCAAAAGCTGAGGGATGTGCTGCTCCTGGAGGGGGACCGGTGGAATATGAGGACACCTGCATTGGAACTCCAAGGTGTGCCCCTGGGCGAGAGCATCCAGAACCCATCGGTCGTGGTGATCTTTCTCCACTTGCTGACGAACCTCGTCAGCCAGCCTCCCACTGGGGTGTACGAGTCGGGGGCCGACGTCTTGGCCAGTTCAGGCCTGCTTGGGTGCTGGCGTCCTGCCCTGCGGGTGACCGCGACCTTGTCTTCGGCTACCGTAGGCCTGGGAGTGGCCTCTGTAGGCTTCTTACATTGAGGACCGGTAAGGCTTTCTGTAAGATGCTGAGAAACCTTTTGATGACCTGCTCGATTTTCCCCTGGAGGAACAAAAAGAAGACTAGCGTGCTGCAGGAGTGTGCCAAGGGAACAGGCCATATCCGTATCCGTCTTGAGGGACGCATCGACAGCCTTGCCACACAGATTCTCCCTGTCAGAGCATGCCCAGTACCTTCACTTGGACCTCATGCCAGAAGTTAGTGGCCTTCGTTCATCCCTGTCAAAGAAGGCAGACATTGATCCCCATCTGACAAAAACCCCATGTGGGCAACGTCGACAGCCACCATGGTGGCATGGCAGGATGCCACTTCTCCATGCTGGCAGAGGACTAGGGCTTCCATTTTATAATCAGGGATGAACTCCAGAAACGTTCCTAGCTTGTACCAGAATTCCCTCTCATACATGGCTAGGATCTCCAGGGCCTTGGCCTCCTTGATTGTGGATGTCGCTGTGTCAATCGCTTTCTTCCCCATGGCGTCCACCCTTTTCCCCTCCCTGTCCGGATGGACTGACAACAATGAAAATGGGTTAGCCAACTGTTTTCTCACAACAGCAGACACTACAGAGTCAGGTGATGGCTGGGACCTCAAGCACTTGGTTGCGGAGTCCGGCATGCTATACTTCTTCTCCAGCATGTCCCTCTTGGGTGGAGCCGTGCAATGGTTTTTCATGATTGCCAGGCCCACTTCCCAAATTTCATCCAGAAAGGGCACTGCCATGATAGTCTTCCTTTTGGCCTCTAGCCTTTGATACAAGAAGACTTCCTTCTTGGTTTCCTCTGGTACCAGCTGAAAGAGTTCTGATGCCCTGCCGATCCTGGAGTGGAATGATCTCACCTCGTCCGTTTGGGAAACCCTATGAGTAGGATCCAAATGTGGCGATTCATCGTCTGCTCTGATGAGGTCTCAGTCCTCATCTGTAGTTGTGGCCGTATTTGTCCCTGTGTCCGTATCAGGGTCCGCTGGGGGAGTTGGGGCCCGACATGGCGGAGGAGGTTGATAAGAGGGTGTCAAATGCTGCTTCATCGTTTTCGTTGGCAGTGGGTCGGGACCTGGGGTGCTGCAGGCATTGGTGCCAGGGACATCCTCATCTTGATCACCAGGAAAACTAGGCCCTGTGCCAAAGTCGCCGTCCTCAAGGACCGTATGCATGGACTCTTGATCCTGGTTGTCCGTGGAGGAACCCTCTAAAGTTTGAGCACCTTGGGAGGACTGTTTCGGGGCCTCCTCCCCCCGCACCCTGGGTTGGTGTCTTAACCCCTTCTGGGGTGCCTGCAGCCGTTGCCAATGCTTCTGCAGCTGCGTCGCACCCTGGGACACTTTCTGCACCACGAGAGCCACCCTGGTAGGATCAGCGCCTGCAGCTGCTGTGGTAGAGGAAGCTGTTGACTGAGCTGCTGACAGAGACTTCGACGGAGCCGGTTGAGACTGTCTGGGCTGTGCAGCCTTCTTATCTGATACCTCCTGTAGCTTTGCCAGTGTGGATGACTTCCTCTTCGAAGAGGAGCTTGATGTTAGGTTGGATATGGGCGATGTCGATTGCACCCTATTCACTTGGGGACCCGCAACAGCAGCGAACTCGGTGGACTCGGAGTTGCTGACCATGGCCTTATCTTGGAACCCCACAGATGGGGCACCCTCAAAGAACTTAGAACACCGCTCCTCGGATTGGCCGTCCTGAATGAGGCATAACCCTGCTCGGAACACAGGTCAGACGCCTTGTTCGAGTTGAGCCATGCCGCCAGCCTACTCTGCCGTCTTTCGCTATCTTCTGAGAAAAACCTTGGCATATCTTGCACTCTAGCTCCTTATGGTCTGCCTGTAGGCAGTAGAGGCATTGCAGGTGCTGGTCTTCTACAAACACATTCCGTAGCCCGCATTTGGTGCAGGTCCTGAAGAGGGGACTTTCCTCCTTCTCTTCCGACATGGTCAGAGGGCACGAAGTAGGCCCAAGATGGCCTTCTAGAATCTTTGATTAATCTTTGCCTTTGAGGGGCCTGGAACTTCAGACTACAGATCCCCGTTGAGGGCAGATGCGGAAAAGAGCACATAGGTTTTTTGGAACAAAAATTTTACTTTTATAGTTGAAAAACACGAAAAATCGTACAAATAGCTCGGAGAGCAACCTGAGCACTACCAACACTGAAGCATGTGGTAAAAATCTGAAGATGGCTACCAGTGGCGTGGCTTATGGAGAGGACTGTCATTGGATAGGGCAGTATGACCCAGAGGACAGTGATTGGTTTAGGAGGAGAAATACAGTTTTAAAGTGAAAGTGAAACTGCTTTTTCTTTTACAGAGGATTCCCAGCCTGACAAGAGGGAATGTTCATGAGCATGTGAATCCATGCCAGACCCCCATGCTGGAGGGAGAGGGCAGAAGAGGGAGGGAGGGGTTTGTAAAGTAGGATTTCACAGTCCAGGTGGCAGAGTAGGTTTGTTTTGAGGGTATTCCTAGTTAGACGTGAGAAGGTGTAGGATGTTCTACAAAACCGCTCCCAAATACCTACAAGAAAAGAGAACACCTTACCTACCAACCCTTACTACCCTCCTCCTAGTGGTCCCTGCGTTTCCAATTCAGCGGAATGGGACTACTCAACCCTCGCGCCAATAATCTGGAACTCACTCCCCCACCCCATTCGGCACATTCAAGACTACAGGGCATTCTGGAGAGCTCTCAAAACATGGCTCTTCCCCTAAATGGTACAAAGGACCGATTTGGCCTTCGCTCACCCATTAAAAACCATGCCTCCCAACCAACACGCCCGCAGCTAAGAAATGGTCTAGACCTCAACATTATGGGCAGGCAAGAATAACCAGACTTAGAACCCCGTTGCCAATAACAACTGGGTTTAACGTTATGATCATGTTGCCTCCTTACATGGTGGAAATTAATGCCCAGTAGCCCCTATGCACCAACGTGTCAACTGTGCTTATCCTTTGTCTGGAATTAATGCCAGAACTCCAAACCCGGGGCCTAGTAGCAATAATTTTCTAAAATGATTGGGTTGGCTCTTTGTCTTCTACCGGGTATGCCCTATGCTCTCTGATCAGGTGATATCTCTGGCAAGTTCTATTCGCGCAAGTGACAATGATGGGGTGTTACTCACAACACAACCCATAAACTAGTATGAGAATACTCAACCATCCGCTGTAAACAAATACCCGGGACTCAGAACGCTGGGCCTATTCGCAATTATGCTCCAACATTGACTGGACTAGCTTTGTTTCTCTGGCAACGTACTATGCTCCTAAATCAGGTAAGGAATCTGGCGAGGCATACTCTTGTAAGCGACAATGATGCGCTGTTGCCCAATACTCAAACCGTACACTACACCTGGCATACTCAGCCATCCGCTGCATCTAAGTCAAACCAGCACAGCACTAACAGCGCAGCCTGATTTTTGACGCGGGACCTTTCAGGTTCATTGAATACCCTACCACGTATCTAGCAAGTACTCGATATTCCAACAGAACATACCTGGATTTGACTGCTGATTGAGAAGGTGTTAAGCTACGCAATTACCTGCTCAAGTAGATACTGGGACGGCAGACTGTAGATCTGCAATTCACTTGACCCAGTAAAGCACTAGGACTGTTACTGCTAGAATGGCCACTACTTTTCGTTGCCCCTGCCATGCCTAGACCTAAACACTCAACACCCTAGAGCACAAGATAGCTAATAAACAGATACAGCTGGTCTGAGAAATGGCCAAATTCAAATTTGATATCGTTAAGCCAGAGAGAGAGATACGCCCATGCTGGTCGAAACAGAATTGACTCCACACTACACCGAGAAGTTTCTGGAGAACTAGAGCACCAAGCCTCTATAATAGTGAGCAAAATGTAACTTGGCAGGCACAGGAAGGTAAATCGGTAAAAGGGGACCTCTTCCAACTACTCAGATACTCACACATACCTACCAATATGCTGATTATCTCCTCTGCTCCCAAAAATGATTAGACCACAGCTATCCCCCATGATTAACTTCAGCCTAGCTGCACACATAATTATACACCACCATGCAACCCTCAACGATCCTTGGAACGCAGATATACCCAAGAAAGAAAATCAGCCCAGCTGCACACATAATCTCATATACAAACACCTTTTCTAGAATGCAACTACTCAAGACAATCGGGCATAGCTGCACACATGCTACTGGTCTCACACCACTCTAAGCTTTAGAATGCAGCTACCTACCTCAAATGTTTGGCCTAGCTGCACACATAATGAGTGCACACACGCCAATGGAGTAACTTTGCTGAAAAAGGTGGGGGGAAGACATGACATCTGAAGGAAAGTTGCCCCAGCTAAATAAATGGGGACAAAATGGTGTGCCATGAAAGTTGGGGGGACAAACACCCCTGTCCCCCCCCTAAAATGATGCCCATGACACACGCACTACTTGCCGCCCTATTTTTCCACCGACCTGGACTATGGTCCCTGAGGGCATTCAACACGCAGTGTGTTGAGATAATACCAATGGTGAAAAGTGTTATACAAATGGCGAATATGTAAACAAAAAGGATGTACCCTTCCTAGTGGACAAAGCTCAAGGCTATAGTACTTTATTGGTACAGGAGTGTGGTCCTGTCCACAGATTAGTGTGTAGGTTGGTCCATTAAGTGGTAGATCCGAACCTGAGGACAAAGGTATATTAACCTCTCACTGAGCTAAGACAAACCAGAGAGTAGCAAACAAGAGTTTTATTTGCTAATCATATAGGCAAGTATTCAGTACATAAAAGAAGATGTTGAAAAAATGCAACATACATAAATGAAAGGTTAAGACAACATATGATACCATCAATAAAAATTCAAAAAGAAGAACAGAAGTGCAGTGTTTACAACAAAGTGAACAAAGAATACTGTATTAACAATATACAGATCAATCTTGAGCAAAGGTTTTTTACTTATTTTCTTGCATAATAGTGTACCAATTTATGTGGACACATAGGTCCTTTGTGAATAAATCCCAAGGTCAGAAATTTCTTAAGGGTATCCTTGTTAATGGAAAGTTACTTAGTCAGGTATTACTTTCCAGCAAAATGTATTTCCAGGGTCCTAGGGAGAGTAAGATATCTGGCGAATAACATAACAAATATTAGGCCAGGTGGGTTGAAAATGTGATTTGAGCAGATTCTCAGTGATCTCTATAAAATGGAGCATTATTGAGCTTTTTTAAAACAACTTTCCACAAGTCTATTATTTGCCTACCACTAACCAGTATTTATTTTTCCATTCCCAGCACTGGTGACACTGCAAAGATGGCGGAGACGTTAGAGAACATGGGATGGTTCCATACAGGCTGGTGCTTCTGGACAGCCAGTTGATCTAGGGATGTGTCAATCACACATCTTTCTTCGTCTGCCGGCATATGAGATTCTTATTACACAAAATCAATGTTTGCACGCACACAACCAGAATACATAATCGAAAGTTATTAATTGGATTGCGTTTAGTTCTGCGGCTTCTCAAGACAAAAGTATGGCTGTAAAGTCACCGAAACAGTGCTTGGGGGACAAAGGTCTCTCCGAAGCAGGGGTTTTGCTAGGTCTGGAAAAGATCTGTGGTTACGCTAATGTCGGGACTGTCTGGACTCGGTGCTAGCTAGCCTGTCGGCTGTAGACCGTGAGATTCTATCCAAGGCTACAACTAAAAAACTTAAAGCCCTAGCCCCCCATACCTCCCTAGCAACGCCTCTTCTCCGAAGCGCTGTACTGTGGGAGGCCAACACAAACCCACCTTGACAAGGCCGAATATAACCCTTGCCAGTCATTGCAGAGTCCCTTGACGTAAAGGGAAGGCAGTAAGAGATGTTGGGACGGGCATGGTAAAACTGTGGCACACCTGGGTGCATTGCACCTCCCACATTGCCAGAGACACCACTGTGGGACACCACTCCCCACCCTCTAAAGACCCATTCCAAAGGTTTTACTAAGGTTTCACTAGGCCAGCAGGAGGCCCTTAGCACTGGCCTCATAAATACTGTTAACATGTCTATGATCATACCTCAAAAGTTTTCTGTTTTGGTCTGTAAGACTTATTCCCAATGTGGGTGAAGGAGACACCATAGGAGGATGCCACATTGACCTAGGACCCTGAAGAAGTCCGGGCTAACTAGATGCCCCATTGCCGAAACATGTCATGGCGCTCTAGAAAGACACCATGAGACCTCAGCAATGGCTGCATTTGTTTAAAACTATTTATGAACCCAAAGTAATATTCTAAAATCCTTAAGAAAAATAGTATTCATTATAATTATCAAAATCAGAACGATTTTTCTATTTTTTTTTATTGTGATGTACGTTTTATTTGAATGTTATATGAAAGACAGAAATTCTCCTTTCCTTTGTTTATTCTAAATTGACAATGTCGCTGTTAATACTTTTTAATAACTACAAATTCAATAATAAATGTAATGTGTACCGTAAGCATTTTATGTGTGGATATTCTGAATTGTTAAAAGAAAATCGGCATGAGGGATATTTGAACCCTTTTCCTAAAAAAAAAAAACTGTAGTTTGGTGTCCTATAATGGTTGGCTTTTTGTAGAACTGTATGTTACTTACATAAATAATGAGCTGCATGTATGTTACACTACTTTTCATCATAAGGCTATTGATATTGATCTTTTATTTGTATCGCGCTCGTACACAAGTGTTTCAGAGCGCAACAAGGCCAGGGAGGGGAACAGAGGAGAATAAAACAGCGATCTTACTAGGCCCAGTTAAAATGAGAACGCGCAAGTTCATGGGAGATGGAAGGGGGGGGCGGAGTGGAAAGTGAGGAGCAAAGGAGAAACAAATACAAAATAAAAAATAAATAAAGGCAACAAACAGTGGTAGTGCAGCCAGGCAAGTGCTGGGTTTAGGGCAGCATACAGGGTATGTTTGGTAAGTGCAGGAAAAGGAAGGTGGGGAGACTATATGGGTACAGATACAGAGCCCTAGTGCAGGGGGGAGGCCTGGAGGCAGTGCGGGAGGCTGGCAGAGTGAGCAGGTACCTGAGCCCGGAAGAACAGAGGGTGGCCAGGTGCACAGTGCCAAGGGAGAGCAGATCAGCAGGGGAGAGGAGGGGCGACTATCACTAGAACTGTAAAACACTTAAAAAGGCAATCCATGACTTTTAGGCTTCCATTTAGAAATCTAGGATTAAGTAATGTGTTTGGATTAAAGGGCTTCTATAAGGTTTTTGTATATGCAACGCTAGGTTGGAGTTGTAGGACGGGCGGGCCGGTGCGTGTGTCTGTGTGCAGGTTCCCACCCAGCTTATCAATTGCGTACCAGACTGCCAGCCATGGCTCCGCCCCATCACTCACAGAACGCTACCACTAGTGGTGAAATATTGGAGACCACGTTTAACCCTTTCCAGGACTGGTTTGTCCCTTGTCTTTTCATACAGACTCTCAGACATTGTGCATCTATTGAAACTACTGCAACACATAGTAATTACATTTCAACAATATCCATACCAGCAGGGAGAAAAACACCATAAAGTGCAAATACTATAGCAGTGTTCTGCAGCATTGGTCACCCAGAGGTTTTGGACTACAACTACCATCAGCCCTAGCTAGTACAGGCAATGGCAAGGGATCATGTGAGTCATAGCCTAAAACATGTGGGCACCTTATGGTTGTGTTAAATGGGAAATCATATTGTGCCTCCTTTCTGATGTATATTGGCCTAAGCCTAGTCACTCTGCGAAGAAAACCACATTGCAAAGTTACGATTTTAGATCGACTTTGCTGCCATTTTGGGATCGTCCATCATTTTGATTTTTGTTCATATGTAATTCTGTGTTCTAAAATGGTGGACAGTGTTTCCAACTTGTAACCGAGCCTTCCCGACCTTTGTACCCAAGTTAATGGTTAGACTGCCTGCGGGCCGAATGTTTAGACTAGGTAATGAGATCTTGTCCCATACATGACTTGTGGTCTTGGGATTATCTGCACCAATAAGCCTCATCCATGAACATACATCGAAGACAATACAAAGCAAATGTCGAGCGTGGACACTGGCTGAACTGCATTGTGAAGGGATATGTGCTAAGGCTTACTGCAAAATCTTGGAATACACTTTGCCATTGTAACTTGTTTGAATGTAAACCAAATGTAATCCGTGTGCATATTGTTGCGTAAGCCATAAGTGAACTTGGCACGAACTCTAGACCACTGATTATTAATTTACAGAGGGGCTGGGCATTATTACTGAAATTGTATAAATGTATGAATGTCCAGATGTCCAGTACCTCCCACTCCTCACACTGAAGGGCTGGTACTCAATGTGATGTACTGAGGGACAGATAGCTATCTGAATGTGTTTCTTTGCAACTGCGCAGTAGAATAAAGATCTGTGAATCTTTATAAGCCCGTGTTTGGTGTATTTCCTATTGTGGTACTCAGCCTCGATATTTCCTTTTGCTTTTACAGATGGCGCCCGAATAGGGACCCTCAAGATTGATGCCATCTCATTGAAGGTTGACGCGGCTATTGGACCGGGATCGGACGGTGAAAAAGGGGGCCCCTTTCTTGGATGAGAAGCGATACCTCAACAGTACTGCACGATCTGATCCATGGACGGTGAGCCCGCGGTCCGAGACAGCATCTTGACGAGGGTCCATATATCGAGGCGGGCAGTTTTGCCGAAATCATCAACCACATGGGTCCTTTGTTGTCCTTAGAAATCCGATCGGACCTCCTTTGTCCTTTGATCAGGTGAGTCGTGACCCGATTCTTAAGTATCCTGATCATTTATTTTTGGCATATTGTACTCGCGAGCACAATTATTGACCAGGTAATACCAGGAATCTGATATGCCTGAGAAATTGTCTGCCTGCTTCAGGGCATTATTCCGCAAGGACAGACAATCTTTGGAATTTAGCCGACGGTGCCACAGGAGGGGTCTCCGGCATGTACTATGTACTGTAAGCACGGCATTGGTAGTATAGAGTTTAATGATATTTGGCACAGACAAACTAGACATGCTTCCGAACCTCAGTGGCCAACCAATGGTAGTTTTGAAATTCCTCGTATAGAATATTTAGAGTCTATATTATATAAGAAAAAGGCTAGACCTGCAGCATTTGACGTTTTACAGAATTGGAAGAAAGAAGCTATGCAGCAACTTTAAAGTAGAGAAAAACATGCGCGCCGTCATATGTCCAACGCTGAAAAAGCATTGTTGTATGATCAAAATAAACAGTCTGAGACAGTTAGGAGTATGGATAGGACTTTTTCACTGGGTATTCAGAAAATCCATCCGTCTAAAGACTTTTATGTATCGGATTAGTTAATTGACAAACTTCTAAATGAACGAAGGCCTGGTGCCACTGCACCACCTCCGTATGTACCTATTCCTTCTGTCGTTCTTCCTCCCATAGTAATACCTGCTCCTCTTATCGTTCCTCCTATTTTTCCTCTTCTTCCGGCTGTTGTTCCTCCTCTTATCGTTGCTCCTCCACCTGCTCCTCCGCCTTTGCCTACTCTTACGGGCTTGGAAGATTTGTCTTCTGCACCAGTGATAGTACCTTTGTTACCGAATGTACAAGATTTGTCTACTCTTCCTCTTCCGAGTGGTTCTGTTCTGCTTCGAGTTGATAAGGGAGCGGAATCAAAGATTGTAACTCACAATACTGTGTCTAAAGAGAGAAAGCTCAATTTGACTGCATGGGCCAAACAGTGCATGGAGAGCGGTGAACAAGCTGATGTTTTTGCCACACTCTCTAATTTACAAAATGGTTCTGAGAAAAATGTTTTTATTGAAGGGTTGGGAATTCATTTATGTGTAATGTGGAACAGATTAGATGATATAGATCTCCCACAAAGGTTGAGGGATCTGAATGTTTTAGAATATTCAAGAGATACTGCGGAGAAAGTATATGAGCACGTCAACAGGGTTTTTCAGTATAGAAGGGAGTTGGAAAGGTTACGGAATTAAGAAATTGATGGCAAAAGTTTGAGCGCTATTTTTGTACAGAAACGGTTCCTTCCTTGTTGTAAATCGATTAGTGAGGAAACACGATTTTGCACAAAAGATGAGATTATATGGATTTCAGACATGTCGATATCTCCCATAGAAGTATATGATGCGTATAGTCAGTATACACCAGAAATGCAGAGGAAAGTGATACAGGTAATGGTAGAATACCTGCAGGATGAATGCATAAAAAGAAAGATTTGTTGTCCCGCAGAATGATTGAATATCTATAAGAGCTTTTTCGTCTGACACTCCTTCAGCTGCTTTAGCGCTCGATTTAGCTCTGTTGCTCAGTAAGCATTCGGAGTTTCCCATCTCTCAGTTGCCTATGAGAGAGGTTCCGCTGACACTTGTCCCAAATATTGAGGTTCCAGCTGATGCCGGAACAGGCACAGCTGCCTATGACATTCCTGCACATTATGTGTCACAGTTTGTTCACGTCCCGTTATCAAGAAAGGAAGTGAACACCATTAAACAATCCATTCCTGATATTAGGAAGAATCCGACAGGGTTCTATAAAGAGATAGAGTAAATACTGACGACTGCAAAATGGTTTCTAAGTGATATAGATTTGTTATTTCCTGTGCTCCTACCTATTGATTTGTGGAAACAGATTAGAACTTTAGACGATGTACCAGGGTTAGGGGACACATGGGTTGATATAGTTAGACACGATAGAGAAAGGCCAGCTGTCGAGAGACCGCCACAGGTAATACTGACTTTGCCTGATAGAATAGTGACACAACTAAAAGTTATAATTCCTGAAAGAAGGACTATTTGGGACAAACTTACTGCTTGTGTCCAAGGGAAGTTTGAGGGTGCTACCGAATTCTTTAATCGGTTCGAACAAGTGTTTTCTGATTTCAGTGGACAAGATTTGAGCAGCAAGTCTGGGAAACAACTATTTGTAGATACATTTGTGCGTGGATTGTTGCCCGACATCCAATCACAAATTATGTCTTCTGCGAGCGTTTGGCAAGCCAAGTCCTAGTCTGAAGGGTTGCATATGGCTCAGTACTTTGAGAACCGAGTCAATAACGAAAAAGAGAGAATCGAAAAGAGAAAGGGAGACTTGAAAACTAAGGTTCTATTACAACAAATTGTTAGAGGCCCTGTAGGGGGTACCTCACAGGGAAATGTGCCGTTGGGTCCTGTAAACGTGAACCAATGTGCTTATTGCAGACAAGAGGGTCATTGGTGAGCACAATGCCCAATCCTCCAGGAGAGGTCGAATAACGCATTCGGTAACATGGGTAGACGATCCAGAGGCCACCCTGGGGCTGGGGGTCCAGATAGAAGTCAGTTTTCTCAAAATTCGAACCTTTTTCACAGGATAATCAGTGACTGAGTGACCGAGTGTGGATAATAGAAATATTTATGATCATCCTTCTGCTGCTTATCTCTCTGAAGACCTTCCTTTTGATGACATTTTGTTTCCCCAGGATTGCCCAAAGCAGGGTTTGGAGCCGACGCCTATTCCCGTCAATCAGAAAGGTCCCTGCATTGAAATGATAGTGGGAAATAGGAAACATCTATTCTTGATAGATACAGGAGCACAGAAGTGTTCTATTGACCATTCACAGGTTCCAAACATTCCACTGTCAGGGCAAACCAATGTTTCTGTAGGGTTTTCTGGTACGCCAGTAGTCTGTCCGGTTTCTTCGCCGGTACTGATTACATTGGGTCCATTCACGGACCACTGTCCATTTCTTTTGACTACAAACTGTGGAGAGAATTTGTTGGAGTTGAATCTGTTGAAGGAATTAAATGCGGTAATTCATTGTTCTTCGGATGGAGTGCGTTTGACGATTTCACCACAGCAACTTTCTGTCTCTCAGTTCTTGACTAGACCTCTGCCGCTGGAATTCAGTGATGTTCTGGAGTGTTTGTGGGCAATTGAGGACAATGATGTCGGTGTTCTACAAATTGAGCCTGTTAAGATCATTTTGAAACATGGAGTAAAGTTGCCACGTATTCCTCAGTATAAGATTTCGGTTGATTGTGAGCAAGCTTTGAAATGTATAGTCTCAGATTTGGTACATCGTGGGGTAATTGAGGAAATTGCAGGTCGTTTGTGCAATAGTCCTATTTTGACTGTGTACAAGAAAGGCGATAATGCAATCCCTTTTTTGTTTCATCATCGATTTACGTGCCATCAATAAGATTGTTGCTCCACAATTTCCTATTGTGTCTGATGTGACAACACTACTAACCAGGATTCCGGCTTCTGCCACTCACTTTAGTGTTGTAGATCTTAAGAATGCTTCCTTTAGCATTCCTATACACAAGGATATCAGATACCTGTTCGCGTTCACCTTAGGGGGACGCTCATTTACATTCACCCGTGCGCCGCAAGGTTAAATGGGAAGTCTGAGCATCTATAGTAGGGCTTTGAAAGAGCAGCTTGATACACTTGAGTTGCCTACCACTTGTACACTACTTCAGTACATAGATCTACTTTTAGCTGCTGACTCAGAAAGTGCCTGTAAGGAGGGCACCGTGTTGTTGCTTATTCACCTACCAAAACATGGACACAAAGCTCCACTCAAAAGGTTTCAGTATTGTCGACAGGAGGTCGCCTATTTAGGCTATCTCCTGTCAAAGGAGGGAAGAAGGTTGACGCCTGAACAGATAAACATTTCTGTCCCAAATACACAGAAGGAAGTCAAAGCCTTGATAGGAATGGCTTCTTACTGTAGGCAGTGGATCCCCAACTTCTCGTTAACGATTAAACCAATGTTGGCTTTGACAAAGAAGGGCATTTCTTTGCCATTGCCATGGAACTTGGAACACCAGCAAGCGTTTGATCTGCTCAAGACTGCACTGTGTTGAGCACCGGTTTTGGGCACACCAAATTATGAAAAGGCCTTTGTGTTGTATGTGCATGAACGTGATGATGTGCTTTGGCTGTATTAACGCAGGAACATGGAGGGAAGAATATGCTCTATGGCTACTTTTCTTCTGCCCTTGATCCTGTTGCATGCGCTTTGCCAAGATGTTTGAGAGCTGTCACCACTGCTGCTGCGTCTGTAAAACAGAGCGAGGGTATGGTCCTAGGCCATGCTTTAACACTGATGGTACCTCATTCTGTAGATGTTCTATTAAACCGAACACAAACGCAACACCTCACCTCCGCACAATTTACAAGATACGAATTTATCTTGTTTGCACCGCACATTAAAATTCAGAGGTGTTGCTTCCTGAATCTGGCTGAACTTTTACCTTTCCCGCAAGGTACTGCTTGCAGTGACGAAGCGTCACACGATTGCCTCTACACCACAGAGTAAGACTAAAGGCAGAATTGACCTGAAAGATACTCCTTTGAATAATCCACAAGGGGAGCTGTTTTGTGATGGCTCTTATTTCAAACTTCCGGATGGTACATCCACAGCTGCTTTTGCAATCACCACATTGAGCACGATTGTGGAAAACAAAAGAATCACACATAACTCTGCACATGCCGCAGAGATTATAGCATTGACTCAAGCTTGTGAACTTGCCGAAGGGCTTAGAGTAAAGATATATACTGATAGCCAGTATGCTTTTGGGGTGGTACACAACTTCGGTAGACTTTGGGCAGAATGATGATGGAAAATGGTTGTTGCCAGATGCGTACATTACAATGATGGTCGCAATGGCTCATGGGTCCACCCACATCTGTGCGAGGAAAGTTTCCAAAATGTCACAAAATATCTGGGTGGATGATAAAATCTCCAAAACAGCTGAACGTTTTGTTCAGAGTTGTATGATCTGCCTACAGCATAATATGGGAAAGGGCACATCAACACCAAGGATTAGTTTCGGCCCACCTTCTGTCCCCTTTGAGGTCATCCACTTTGATTTCATTGAAATGGAGCATTGCAATAATTACAAGTATGTCTTGGTTGTTACCTGCGCTTTTAGTAAATGGGTTGAAGCCTTTACTGTTAAAGATGCCACAGCAATGACAACGGCGAAAACCATGCTTAAGAAATATTTTCCTAGGTTTGGTTTGCCAAGGGTCATCTGGTCAGACAATTGTCCACATTTTATCGCTGCTTTTATCGCTGCTCTAATTCTGCAGATATGTGTGGTATTACAGATCGATAAACGGTTCCATTCGGCTAGACATGCTCAAAGTGCTGGTTTGGTATAGCGACAACGGAATCATAAAAAACAAACTCGCTAAGACGTGTGCCGTGACCAAACTGAAATGGCGGACGCCTTACCGATCATGTAATTTTCAATGATGACATCTCCACAGACTAGTTCTGGGCTCTCCCCTTTTGAGGTGTTATGGGTAGGCTGCTAACATTTGGAACGTGCCTAAGCCTAAATCCTTGCGGGATATTGAACATGTACTTCTTTCCGATTACTGTGACCGGTTAACCAAAAATCTGTATTTGATTTATCAACAGGTGCGAGAAGCCCTCCCAGTCAAGTACGAGGGCCCAGGTCACAGCATACAAGCCTGGTAGCCGAGTGCTGTTCAAATCATTCGAAAGAGCACCCTGTCTCGCACCACGTTGGAGGGGCCCTCATCAGGTCCTATTGGCCACACAGACAGCCGTACAAGTGACCGGACGAAAGCACTGGATACACGCATCGCATGTCAAGAGGATTCCCATCCCTTTGCCACACAATACAGAAGATACAGAAATTCCTACCTGCACTGCTCCCAGCGATCACGCAGCATTGAGCAGCATCGAGAGTGCTTCGGAGACTCTCCCTGAGCCTGTGGGGGCTGGGGAAACAGCCGCTTTATCTCCCCACTCTCCCACAGATCCTTTTTCACCATTGTCAGGGTCTATCGCAAATCCACCACCTCCATCAGGAAGCAACGACACGTTTGCAGATCACGCAGTGCCAGGAGTCACAAGGTACAATCTGTATCCACGGAGCTAGACTTACTGCACAGTTAGGTCTGTGCCACCAGGAAAAATCATCATAGGGCTTGTCTTTTAGCCCTGTTCTTTTGCACATAAGGAATTCTGATTGCGCGTTTTCTTAGTCTTTCCCTAACCCTAGCCAACAGGAGATCGCCAGCAAATAAACTCTGGAGTATTTCGTTTGAAGAAACAATGCCTGCAATCGCTCTCACTCGTACGGAACAAATAAGTGACTGTGTGCCTAATCAAAACAATGAACAATCGAATGCGTGGACTCTAAAAACGTATTGATGTCTTGTGATTATGTTAACCGGCTTCACAATAGTAATTGCCTTAGTATTTTGTTATTTGGAAGAAGTACATCCGCCTGAAATGCTTTTGCGTACAGAAAATGTACCTAGTGCTTCTACACCTTTTGTGCATCTGCACACTCTATCTCCTAGAGACTGAGCACAGAGTTACCACAATAACACTTTATTACTCATAATGAATGCCACACATGCCAATTTTAATAGGTCTAATTGTTGGGTCTGCTCGCATTTACCGCAACACGTAGATAAGGGATTGGGCTGGTATATTCATCCTTTACCTTTGACTACTGCATGCTATGCTTCTTTAAGGGCACTATTCTTTGGCTGATGGAACGACAGCATCTCAGGGAACTTCGATGGAATGAATTTGAATGATTTTGAGAAATGAGTTCTAATGCCCCTGGGATGCTCACTCTTTGCGAATAGGAGTAAGCTTAATGTTGCTTCTATTAGGCCTTCTGATAGACTGTCTCGTCGTTTTCAATCTCTGATCTCTTTCAAGATGGTCCCTATAGGCAATAGGGATGCCTTGCCACCTTCTTATACGGTTAGCCACAGCCCTGATTCAGTTTCTTTCTGCATACAGAGGAATGGCACTCAGTCAATGGGTGATTTCAAGGGTTGCACCAATGTTGCGAACTTGACCAGTGAGGAAAGACCTTTGTATGTAGGCGAACCTGTCTATATCATTTGCGGTAATGAAGCTTTCCCATGGCTACCTAGGGATTGGCAGGGAACCTGTTATTTAGGAATTCTGTTACCCGGGGGTATTCATAGCAAGCACCATAGAAATCTCTACGGCTCGTCCAAGGCGGGACGAGAATGGTGATACTTCATTACAAGTCCTGGGTGACGTAGCAAAATCCTTTGTACCATTTTGAGGGCAAATATTAAACTGCGGATATCAGAAGACTAGCGAGAGTACTGGAGAGGACCATCAACCGGACCACTGACATACTCTAACATGATTTTCGAACAGAAAGCGATAAGGTTAGTGGTACTTCAGAACCGGATGTCATCTTGGCTGAGCGTGGTGGAGTATGTAAATTAGTGGGGTCCGCTTGTTGTGTTTTCATGCCAGATTCCCCCCCAACCATCTTTAAGGCTATACAAAATCTGCACGCCCCAGAGGGAAACTGGGATCTTAGCGCTTGGTTCTGGGACTTCTTACGATCTTGGAGATGGAAGCTACTTTCAGTCTTGCTGATCATCTTGGGTATTCTGTTTTTCTGTTGCTGTATACAGTGTCTTCCTGGCATATGTTTGGTGTTAGGAGGATGTTGTGCACAGACGATGGGAACATTAGGACACAAGGTATGTGCCCCGGAAAGAATGACTAACATATTTGTGTTGAAGGAAATTTCTGTTACTGATCTTATGGCGATTGATATCTCTGATGATTGTGATTCAGGGTGTATAAACATTGAGACGTGAAGTTACTCGTAAAGTGACTAAAAGTAGTTCAGCGCTTGGCTTAGGCCAAAAGAAGGGTTTGTTAAACGGGAAATCATATTGTGCCTCCTTTCTAATGTATATTGCCGTGAGCCTAGTCGCTCTACAAAGAAAACCGTGTTGCAAAGTTCCAATTTTAGATAGATTTTGCTGCCATTTTGGGATCGTCCGCCATTTTGATTTCTGTTCATATGTAGTTCTGTGTTCTAAAATGGTAGACTGTGTTTCCAACTTGTAACCGAGCCTTCCTGACCTTTGTACCCAAGTTAATGGTTAGACTGTCTGCGGGCTGAATGTTTAGACTAGGTAATGAGACCTTGTCCCATATATGACTTGTGGTTTTAGGATTGTCTGCACCAATAAGCCTCATCCACGAACATGCATCAAAGACAATACAAAGCAAATGTCGAGCGTGGACACTGGCTGAAATGCATTGTGAAGGATTTGTGCTAAGGCTTACTGCTAAATCCTGGAATATACTTTGCCATTATAACTTGTTTGAATGTAAACCAAATGTAATCTGTGTGCATATTGTTGTATAAGCCATGAGTAGACCACTGATTGTTAACTTGCAGAGGGGCTGGACATTATTACTGAAATTGTATAAATGTACGAATGTCCAGATGTCCAGTACCTCACACTGAAGGGCTGGTACTCACTGTGATGTACTGAGGGCCAGATAGCGGTCTGAATGTGTTTCTTTGCAACTGCTAAGTAGAATAAAGATCTGTGAATCTTTATAAACCCGTGTTTGGTGTATTTCCTTTTGTGGTACTCAGCCTCGATATTGCCTTTAACAGTTGCAGACCCCTGCTTTATATCCTATATAAATATTTAAAGCCTATATAAAGCCTCAGCGCCCAGATGCCTTACGTTTGGGTGCACTATATAAATAGCAACAGTAAATAAATAAATATTCCTGGCGATGGGATATATGATATGATGTGGAATTTATAACACGCCTGTGCATAAGTGTTTCTAGGTGTGACAAGACAAGGAGGGGGGAAACCCAGGGAGGACAAAATAACTATCTTACTAGGCCTTGTGTCATGCAGATCGCGCAAAAGGGGCGGATGTGAGAAGGCTAAGGTTCTAGGGCGAGTATCCCCATGTCTCGCATTCCCCCGATTTGAACCCTTTGCCACATTTGTGAAATACAGTGTAATTTGTTGTTGACCCTCAAGCTTAAAAATTAGACAAAATCAAGTTTTGATACCTTCTACTGGAGTGACAAAAAATATGGCAATGGTGCAACTGATTGATTACCTTCCGAAGTTGCATAGACTCCTTCGTCTTTAACCACCATCCGAGGAAGAGGTATATAGGACTTAGTAATTGCATTTAAGTTAATGCATCTTAAATTCAGGATTAATGCCCCATTCTTCTCAAAACCCATTCTAGGCTCACAACCTGGCTAACTAGCAGCCAATTGCTCACCTTCCAATCATTGGTAACATCATTGAAAAGGCAGTTGCCAACCAACTGCACGATTGGATTAACCAACAGTCAAGCTGGATTTTTTCTGAGGTGTAGAGTGGAAACTGCCACCATCCAGGTCATAGATTATGCTCTCCAAGTCAAAGATAAAGGTGCCTCCTGCTTCTTGATCCTCCTTGGCCTCTGTCGCGTTTGACACAGTTGACCAGGTAATGTTTACAAACCTACTCACAGATAGAATTCGGTCAACAAGCACTGCCCTCCACTGGCTCACTTCGTCCTATTTGGACAGATGCTAAGCAGTCCAGGTGCATAACTTCAGATCGGACTACCGCGCATTGACCTGCGGGGAGTCCCCAAATTTACCAAATTACCATTAACCCCAATAACATTTTGCCACATTTGTAAATGTATTTTTAACTGCAAAAATTATAGATGGTGGGTTTCGGTTAGGAATATAGCACGGGGTTAGTAGGCATGTTCAGCTTTTCTGGGTTAAACAAAACAAGTTAAACTTGTTTAAAAAAGTGAAACAAAAAAAACAGTGAATTCTAATTCGGCAACAAAAGAATTGAACAAACCTTATAGATCCACCTGTAGAGTCCCAGAGGGATCAGTATTTTCCCCCATAGGGAAGTCACTGCCAATGATTAGAATATCTCACATTACCAATATATATAATTTTGAATTATACACAAGGTATTTCATGCCAAGGTTATGCCTCTGCACTCTCCAAGCTTGGACGACAAGCACCTACTGGAAACTCAATCGCACCACAACAGAATTTTTCCCGATACGCCAGCCATCTACAAAAAAAAAAAAACCTCCACCCAACGGTGGATAAAGTCATGCACATCGATGAATTCAAACCTCATTTGGCCCCATGTGATGAAACGCACAGGTGAAATATTGACAGCAATCGCTCCTCGTCAGCAACATATCAAGGAAACCCCCAACCCAACTGTTATAAACTGGAACACCTCCAGAAGAGAAAACCCCTTCCTCACCCATGAGGATTTCAGAACCATGGTCCATCCTCTTAACGGAGGGAACTTCCTTCCACTGCAGTATTTTCGGCTGCACACCTTAACCCTCTTAGGGCGGCGGTTCAGCAGTTTGCTGCACGTCTCAGAACTGGATCTAAGAAATCTAACCACATCTACCCCATCCCAAAAGAATGACACACTGACCGGGATACTCTTCAAAGCTTCCTGCATCCCATATAAGGCAACTACTATCTGAACGCCAGCCATTTAGCCACAAAACACACAGGCTCAGATGGTACACGCTTCTTTAAGAGCTAGACCATTATGGGGGTGAAATGTCAAATAGGTTCTCTTGTTATGCCTCGGCCTACTAGAACACAACCCCAGTCACATTTGCGACCGCCCCAATACTCCTGCAGTTCAGGAAGGAATTCTAGACCCTGCTTGTCAGAAAATACCTGGGGTTCACTTAGGGCAGGGTAGCCTCAAGGACTGGGATCCTGACTGTTTTTCAGGATATCCCTCATTCATATTCATGATGAAAAATGTGCATACATTTAGAAACAGCGTATGCAAATGTATGTCATGAATATTAATGAGGGGTGTCCTGAAAACCCAACATGGATCTGGCCCTCGAGGCCTGGATTTGGACAACACTGAAGGGCCTACTACTCCAAATGTTATATCACAAATGAAGCATGAAACATCTAAGTTACTGTAACCTATAACCACCGCCCCCTTCCACCTACCTCAGTTAACCCCAAATTACTTGTACAGCGCTCCGTTGCTTTCTGACTACATACATCATGTAAGCCCAAGTACATAGATAGAAAGCATTGTACCATCTCGGCTTCATGTTTTCAATTAGTTAAATAGAAGCTAGAATACATGATGAAATGCAACAATTGCAACAAGAGCCGGCATTGGTACAACACCTCTAGGACTAAAATGGCTTCATCCCCACCCACCAGAAACCTTCTCAGAGGGAGGATTTTAGGTGGGTCATAGCCAGGCCGGTTGATTTCTTGGCTTCTTGGGGGAGATGCCAGTAGTAGTTCTTCCCGGAGGACCCCACGTTCACGGTTTGAAGTGTTAGCACCCACCACAAGTTTGGATCTCATTGTACCTCTGAGGTTAGGCCTGGTGGTTTAAAGGCAACCAAACTGGGCAAAGCGCATTGTATTAAGTAGGCCTTCGAAGACCTGACAACTTTTGCACGCTTGACCACTTGGGATAGCGAACTTAGCATCCCAGGAAAAGCCCATGAAGGTTCAACTTTAACCACACACCCTCCCTCGTCAACCCCACCACTGCCAAGTTCAGTAGAGAGCTGTGTCAATATGAAGCAGAGGGAGGGACAAGCCAACAGGTTGAACTCCTCTTTTCCGGATCATCGTTTACCCACTTTTCAAAACACGGATACCGGCAACTCAGAACATTCCTTAGCGGTCCTGCCCTATATAAGTATCCAGTCATTCAACTGTTCATCCATTCCCAACCCCCACCTGCCAGGAGATTTGCCAGTAACCCCCAACCCCCCCCCCCCCCCGAAAAAAAAGATTTTTTAGATCGCATTTTTCTATTTTTTTTGTACATTATTTAGACATAAATAGATAGGGGTTGGTTTAGGGAATACATCAAGGAAGGGGGCGTTGTGGCTGCGGGGGTCTCCCCCGGCAGTAAAATGCGAAGAAACGTCACCAAAACATATCTTTGGGAAATTCGACAGAGGAAAAATTGGTGTTTTGAGCGTTGATT
This sequence comes from Ambystoma mexicanum, assembly GCF_040938575.1. Lineage (NCBI taxonomy): Eukaryota > Metazoa > Chordata > Amphibia > Caudata > Ambystomatidae > Ambystoma > Ambystoma mexicanum. The sequence goes on from NC_090940.1 coordinate 556,829,655, forward strand.
TTTTTGTTTTGACATTTCAACGTAGTGGAAGTTGACTCTTCCTGGTTAAGGTTTTAGGGTCCCCTGGGTACTGGGCTCCTAAATTGCCACCAAAAATCGGCATTCAGAAGTAGGGTGTGTTATTGTGTCTTCAATAGCACGCATTCTGTCATTTCTTTGTCCTCCTGGTGCTTCTGTTGCGCTCCATAGACAAATAAAAGCACCCTGCAGACTCACTCAGAAAGGAACATGTGAAACATAACACTACATTACGTGGCTTTTAGGGGCGCCACATGCTCAGCCCCCAGTCAACCCAAATGCTAATTATGTAAGGGCTGCATTTGCTGAGTCCCACAAAGGTTGTGCCAGCTGTTGCGGTGGCACACAGTGGCAGCAATACAACCCAGACCCTAAAACACAACCACTAAGTGGCTACTTATAAAATACCAGCCTTACTTTACTTCGGAGCTAATTCAGTGGGCTAAAGCATTGACTACAGAGAGATGTGTGTTTCGACTCTTAGAAGTTCACAGATTTAGCCGTCAGATAGCACAGCAAGCTAAGCGCTCGCCCCTGATTATCAGTGTGCAGCCTGCTGTGGCAGGTTCGAATCCTGGCAGGGTCAACTCAGCCTTCTGAGGTCGATGAAATGAGTACCCCTCTGTGGGATAATAATGACTTCTGTTATTTCAGCGCTCCGAGACGTATGGGTGTGTAGCGCTATATAAGAAATACATTCTTATTATTTAAGCAGGAGCATAGTAGCATTACTCAGCTCAATTGTAACATCTGTTAATGCAGTGCCTGGACATTAGGGGGTTTAAGCAATCTCCTTCAGTTGTACTTGTACCATTTAGACAAGGGTAACAAAAAAGGCGTTGATCCAAACGAAAGCAAGCGGACAACTTAATTTGTCAGCAAAGTCCTTGATACGCAAGCGCAAATAGATACCACAAAGCATTTGAAAAACATTACATCTTAACAAATACATAACTCCAGAAGGAAAGGATTACGTTGTACTCCTAGATTCAAGCAGGCCAGAGGCTCCCGCTTGCCAGTCCCTGCGGCTACGTTGTGGAACGCCCTCCCACCCTGCCTGGAGAGCACACCCCTCATATACACTGCGCTCCTTAAGAGACTAAGGGCCTCATCACGAGTTGGGCGGTAGCTCTTAAATGCGGTGGTAATGCTATTTAAGGGTACCCAATCACAAGTCTGGCAGCATTTACCCCCAGCTCTAAGCTAGGGGTAAATGTGCCAGAAGAATGCTGATTTTCGGCATAATTACTGTGCAGTAATACCGCGAGCGGTAATTGCGCTGAAAATTCCCCATTGGGTCCGATAGACCCAATGGGGAATGACTTTTACCGCTCAAACCGTGATCCGGCGATAATACCACTGGACGGGCGGGCAGCAACACAAATACAGTTGGGCGGTATCCCAGTTGGGATAACGCCCTACTCATGATGAGGCCCTAAAAACCTACCTATTTCATTAGCAACACTTTTCTGGCGAACTGTTACGTAACATACCAAGCTGTAACCAGCACCTAGACGCTCTTGGGTTAAGCGCTCTATACAAATGTATAAATAAATAGGTAATGTTTTTCGAAAGTTGAATTCAATCTCTGCTGAAGAGAGGCAATCGCAAACGCCTTCCAATAAATGACTTTGTTAGCCTAATTAAGATAGCAACTTGTCTTCTAAATTGACACAAACATATAGTTATTTGTCTGGCAAGTGCTATTTACTGTACTAACAAAAGGCATCTTAGAACAGAACACAGAAGGCAGTTTAAAGGATTCCACTGTCCCGAAGTTCCTTTGCTCTCATCAACACTGTCCCAAAATGAAGACATGTTAGCAGTCCTTACCCGGCCTTCGCCCAGCCTTCCCAGCGACCTGTGGCTCCCAACACTCCCCGGGATCTGCTCCAGGCTGCCCGAGGCCAGAGAGAGCAGGCGCCCAAGCTGAAGCCATCCCGCTGCCGGCGGACACCGCCCCCGGTCCGCGGAGCTTTCTCCGAGAGCCCCTTCCATTAATATGCAGCGCGCGTGATGCGGTCCCGGCGCCTTCAGAGCACGCCTCATCCCGCCACGCCATCCACAGCCGGCCGTCAGGCCAGGGGTCCCCGGGAACGTGAGGTACCCACTGCTCTCCGAGGTTGGCATTGGCTGGCAGCTGAGAATAGGCTGAGTAGTGTGGGTTCACCTTGCTGCTCTTACCAGATCCCTACCTAATAATAAGTTACAGACAACTTTGTGTGTATGGAAAATGTGTAGGCCATAGGCATTTTATTTTTCTTACAGAAAATCCATTATAACAAACATTACATATACATATGCTTTTGGGCACTATGTGTCCAGTTCCGAAGCCGCTCAAGGCTCCTTCTGAGTCTTTGTTATCCCTGAGGCTTCGTTCCTGGGCACATGCCGCCTACGACGTTTCTTGAACCGTGTACCGGAAGAGTACTCGGCGTTCCTTCCTCTTGCTTATTCCTTCTTTTCTTGGACCGTGTACCGAAAGAGTACTCGGCGTTCTTTCTTCCACTTTGCGCCCTCTTGTACCATGTACCGAAGGAGTACTCGGCGTCCTGGCTCCTGCCTGCGCACCCCCACCTCTTCCGTTTCTTTTTGCAGGGTGGGCTGGGTGGCAACGTTTTTCCTTTACCTTTACCTGGTTTGTGCCGCCTCTCCTTTTCCAGGCTTACTTATACCCCCCCGGCCTTTTGTTCCGTCCTGGGGGCGGCCGGGTTACCCCCTGACCTCCTGTTATATTTCGCACCTACCCAGGTGCTGCTTCCTGCCCTTCCTGGGCCTTTGTTTCTTGTGGCGCCATTCGGACGCCCCTCCCTACGCTTTCGTGCCGTTTTCTCCCCACCCCGCGCCTAAACTCCCAGACCCTCTATCGTTCTATCTCTGACATAAAAATCTCTGTCTTCCACCAGCTGCGAGCCAAGCTATGCAGTGACTCGCAGATCTCTTTGCAATTTGCCCCTGTTCGTGCTAACCAGATCGTTCCCCCCTAAATGTATAACCAGGTACTCGGGGGGGGGGGGTTCCCTGTAACCTATTAAGTCCGACAGCCTCTCGTGGATGTCCCCCCAGTGCATCCCCGGGAGGCCCCACCATGACGTGATTGTGTTCCTGAAATGTAGTCCTTGATTTACCTCTTCCAGCCACCTGTCTGCCCTGGTCACAAAAGAGTGCCCCACTATCCAGGCCGATTTGTAGGGTCCGACCTCTGTGGAAACGGGGGAGATAAATATTATATCAGTTCCTCCCTTATGTATCTCTTAAAACATTGCGATTTCCATCCCCAATTTGTTTCACCCCCTTCGTCCCCAGGCCCCCGCCCACGCAGAGGTTGCTGCCCCTATCCGGAAGGAGTGTGTCCCAAACTCGGCTGGATCCCATCCCGCCTTTGCCACCGCCTGCTTCAATACCGCCTGAAACTGATACCTGCTGAGCACGCGGCCGTCCCTATGTATCAATAGCTGCCCGTCAGTTTCTGGTCGCAGCTCTAAAAATTCCCTGCTGATGCATCTGGGACAGTGGTCCTGCTCTCTGATGCAATTGAGATCTATCGCTCTCCCCTTCCCTGTTTGGTCTGTCTTAGATTTCCTTAGCATTATTGAAATACATTTGTCGCCCATACTGATATCTTTCCTTGCCAGGCCGTCTCCTGCCATTGTATTCCTGGCCACCAGTTCCCCTATTCTGAAAGCCCCGTAGTACGCTAGCGCGAATGCTGCCCTGAACAGCGCAGTTTCGTATCTGCTGCTGCATATATTAGGTAGCACTTTCAGTAAAATTATCAATTTCCCAAAATTGACCGGCCTTCTGCTATCTGGCTTCTTCCCCTCTAGCTTCGCCCATCCCCTCATCGCATATTTTATCTTATCGCTGTCAGTCGGGTCCGGTATGCCCGCCACTTTTGCGGTATATGCCACCGCTGCCAGATGCGCTGCTGCCCAGCTTTTCTTTTTACCATTGGCAAATGCCCCCTCCAGGAATTCACAGATTCTTTCCGTTGATGATCCGCTGTTGACTGGCAACAGGCGAAATGCCGATTTGATGTCTGCTTTCGCCATCCATGCCCCTTCCCCTGCTTTTCTGACCAATTCCACTGCATCTTCGAAATCGGAGTACGTTACTGTTGCTTCGCTCTGCGCGATGCCGTCGTTCACCGAAGCCCCCGGGGGGTAGGATAGGTGGTGTATCAACCTGTATTCCCCTTCTTCTTTCTTTGGCACCAACCCTAGCGGAGAGCACAAGAATTCTACAAAGGGTAGGGCCATGAATGGGCCCTCCACCCTCCCTAGTTCTACTTCCTTCATGATCTTCTTGGTCACTATCTCTATGTTTTCCCTTGCTGATTTCAGATTCCTGGGAATGTCTCGCGCCCCTTGGCCGGTGAACGGGATGTTGAAACCTTCTCTAAAGCCTTGCCTAATCTGCTCTGCCGCTTCTTGGTCGGGGTAATCTCTGAGCCATTTTTTCGATCTTTATCGGCGTGGCCCCTTTCCTGTTCCAGTTCCTATTTCCGTGTCTCGTCTCTTCTGCTGCTCGGAGCTGCAGCCCTAGTGCACTTGGAACTGCTGTGGTCTCCCTTGCATTTCTCAAATTTGTGGCTGAATTTGCACTTCCAACCCCAGCTGCATGGTACCCCTTTTTCAAAGCTCCTGCATTGCCCTGGTTCTGTCCGAGCCGTGCCCGGGCTCCCACTGCCCCCCCCTTGTGTTGTTGGGGGCAGGCTGCTCTGCCATCCTCTCTGTTGCCAGAAATTTCCGCTCCGAAAACTCCGCTCTCTGTATCGGTCGTAACTGGAGTCGTATCTTCGGTTACTAGATCTGTAATCTGTCTTGTAGTCGCTCTGCCAGTACTGCCTTCTTTGCTGACCACCTGTATTCCGCTCCTTGGAATCCCATTTTTCTTTCAGCACATTAAAGATGTAAAGGTTGAAATTTTCTTCGTCCCAGCCCATGTCCGGGAAGCAGTCCATCTCTTTTCGGAACTCATGGTCGTACTCTAGCCATGTGTCCCCCCCAAACGCTGTGTGGACCTTCAGCACCCTCTGTTGATAAGCAACTAACGCTACCCCATCCTCCGGGAATTTCTGTAATATGATTGTCGACATTATTGTAAAGGCCGACATCCAATTGTCGAAGTTCCTAACTACTGGCCCCTTTTTGAGTAAACCCTTTTCATCCTCTTTCATGTCTTCGACTGCCACATTAATCCCCCTTTTTTGACAATCTAATAACGTAAATATATCGATCAACTCTTTTCTCCAAATTTTTTCCTTTACTTTGTCATTTATGTACCAAGCCATCGCTTTCATTGACCTGCCCTGTGCATCTTTGCCCATGGTTGGCCTGCCATACTTTGTCATGAGCGGTGCCCCGTCCTCTACCGTTACTGCCGTTGTTGTTGCCCCTGGCCCTATGTTTGGGCCTACCGTCGTGTTTTGCAGCGTCGCCACAATTGGCACTCCTTGTGGCACTGGGACTACTGGTGTCCCTTGCGGTGTCGGGACCGGAACTTCCTTGGGCTCAACTGGTGCCCCCTGTAGGGTAGGGACCGGGGCCTCTTTGGGTTCTATCCCTGCCCCCCCCGACCCCACTCCGCTTTTCCTTGCTCACTACTCCTTTGCACTTTACCCAAGCTTTTAAATGATCCCTTTCTTCATCCTCACTGCTGGTTTCCTCTGACGAACTACCCAACCATTCTTCCTTGCTCTTCTTCCCTCGTCTGCTGTTCCTGTCGTTGGTTCTGGGTGACTTACCCGAAACCGTGACGCAATTTTTTTAACATCTTTACTATTTTATTCCCAACATTATTATTCACAGTACCTTTCTTTTTTCCTTTTCTCTTTTTCTTGCCCATCGTATCCGTCTCCTCTTCCGTTCTCCCTGTCTCCGTTCTCCCCCTCTTCTGTCCTTGCGGCACTTCTTCCTCGCCCTCACTGCTGCTGTGTTCGATGAACAGTAGGGGTGATGTTGCCTTCACCCTTTCTTCTTTCTGCATTACATCCAGCACCCATTTGGCTCCATACTCCTTCTCCGCTTTTCTTGCCCAGTCTGAGAATTCCCGGGCCCTCTTCGCTCTCCCGTCCGCCATCTTTCTCGTCTGAATTCTGCAGGTTCTGGCAACTGCAACGACTCTCGGTTGTCGCATTAGTCTTAAGCGACGAACGCTGTATAAACTGCGTGCACCCGCAAGAACTCTGTTTATTGAAAGGTCGGAAGCGTGTGAGCCCGCAAGAGCAAACGTTTTTCCTTTCCCTTCTCCAGGTACCAAGAGCCTACCCGAGAGAGGTGAGCTCTTACCTGGTTTGTGCCGCCTCTCCTTTTCCAGGCTTACTTATACCCCCCCGGCCTTTTGTTCCGTCCTGGGGGCGGCCGGGTTACCCCCTGACCTCCTGTTATATTTCGCACCTACCCAGGTGCTGCTTCCTGCCCTTCCTGGGCCTTTGTTTCTTGTGGCGCCATTCGGACGCCCCTCCCTACGCTTTCGCGCCGTTTTCCCCCCACCCCGCGCCTAAACTCCCAGACCCTCTATCGTTCCGCCTTTCATGCGGCCCGGGGCCTGGGTCAAAGCGCAGGGAAACGGGAGTGTCTACGGCGAGGCAGCGGGCTTCGCTTAGTGCCAGTCAGGTGTCAAATGTGCCAATGGTTAGGATTCAAGCTTCGGCAGCCATGCCCGTCCAAGGCACCCCGCCCACCTGACCTGGGATATCTGCTGGTTTAGCCAGGACACCCACTGCTGTTTCCAGTCAGTCAACTGGTATATTTGCAGTGGATTTTTTTTATTTTTTTTATAAAGCGCGTTACATCTTCTAGAACGCAGTTTCAAAGCACTAAAGGGCTGGGAGGGTAGGTCAGGGGCAACACGTTTGTCTTGGAAGCAAGACAGTGCAGAGCAACACAGGTTTGAATTCCGGTTTCCGATATTAAGCATGTTAGAAAATATCAATTAATTAAAGGCGTGAATGTAAAAAGAGGAAGCTTTTAAGTTTTTCATGAACAAGGGTTAGACAGTCCAGTCCTGTTTTTGCTCACAATTTTCTGACTATTTTTTTCCTTTCTCATTTGAAATTTAGAAAAACGACAAGTCCCAAAATCCAAAGGGGGGGGGGGGGAACAGGACTGGATAAGCTTCTCACACATGGCCACGGAAAACGAGAGCGCTCTGAAAAATATCAGGGATTCTGTAGGCAGCGACTTCAATGCTCTACTGGACTGGGGGGTGGGGGGGGGGGTCAGATTCAGCTAGGAGTTTAGATAGAAGTGAGTTCCTGAAGGGAGGTGTAAGGGCGGTGGAGAGAGCACCATGCACCCCCCCCCCCGAAAAAAAAGTGCAAAGTGCCTACTTCTGTTCACTGGGATACAGCAGGTTTTGGAAAGTGAACCTCTGCTTCAAGCATAGGTCCGACGAGCATTAAATGCAACCAGGCAGATTCAATGAAATACAAAGCGAGAACAAGCATTGCGCAACTACCACCAGCAGTAATTATCAAATGCCTTCCTGGTTCCTAGTTTTAGCTTTTGGTCTGTTTTTTTATTATTTATTTATTTATTTTATTTTATTTTATTATTTTTTTTTTTTTAAGGTACCGTAGGAGTTCATTGGGAATTGAGGCTATTCCAGAGGCAATAAAACTCTTTACTAATACCGCAATTCTTCTGAAGAGCGCAGTGGAGTGGAAAAATAAGAGGTGGCGATTTCTTCCTGAAGTTTTTCCCCTTCCAGCTGAACTTGTAATGAGGACCAATGTCTCCCATATGCCCGGCTGGCGCTCTTTTTTGCAAATAGACAAAGGACAACATTTCCCATCAAAAGCGAGGGTCGCCACAATTCAAGAAACACTTAAGGCTTGAATTGTACATAAGGTTAACTAGGCAAGGTGCACAAAACAAGCATTGGCAATGCCAACAGTTTTGGCTTTTGTATAGGCTTGGTAAAGGCATTTGCCAGACACTGCCGTACTGGTATTAATTGCATGCTAGCAGCTGCAAAATGCTGCAAGTACCGGGACCAATAATAGCAGTGCCTCCTAATGCTTATACCCAGGCCGACACTGTTGGCTTTTCCAATGCTTGTTTTTACCAGGACTTCAGTAAAGGACACGCACAGTGTTTATACATTGAGTGGATGAAGGCAGACCTGGATAAGACTTATTATACCACTAGAGCATTTACAGCTCCAATTAAGCCATTAACTCTCAGAAGACTGTTTTGAAAATAACACTGGCAGGCACTTGAAGCACAGAGGTTAACAGTAAGGCTTGATAACGCTAGCTCAAACAGATCCCTAGAGGATATGCTTTGGGCAGGGAAGTGGGTGGGAATGGCCATAGGTATTAACACTGCCATAGGTAATTAATGGGTGATTAAATAACCAAACACCTACTAGCTTTGTGTCCCTCCACATATGCCACTTCACCCTCGCGGTACTCGAATGCAATCGTTTCGGCTTACAGGTGGTGCTTAAGCACCACTAAGAGCCAAAAAAAGAAGCATTTGATAAAGGTGAGGCATAGACAATAAATAAAATCAACAGTGTCCATTTGAAAAGCTACTACCCCTTTAATAAAATAATTCCCCTTTAAGACTAAAAGTGATGGCTACTTACAGTGAGCGATATTACACAGGACAAGATCTGGCAATGGGCGGACCGGTGAGATAAGATCCGGAACTAGGACTGGCGTTGGTACCACTGGCAAGGGTTGCGCCGGCTTTGAGAGTAGCCAATTTGGGTCAAGCAGTTGAAATGCCTTTGCCTGTCCTTACCCACAAGGGCAGTCAGGCAGATGGAGTCCCAGTATGTGAGCCAAGGGAGCCTCTCTTCTGCATCGCTCCGTGCTCGCCACCAAGGACCGTGAACTTCTGTCGGCCTTAAATTCTGGAGAACAGAATTCCAAAACCTGCATCCTCTTTGGTACTTGCTTGCAATCATTTATTTCACATATATGCAGTTGTGTTGCAGCGTGAAGACATTTTCACTGCTTACGGCTCAATTCACCTGTGTACAGCCAATGCTCTTGCAAAGCAGTATAAGGTGAACTTTTCCAGTACTCGAACTGGCCAGTTGCAGCCGCTGCCTTCGACCATCTGCAGGGGTGGACTGGCCTATTGGGGACTCTGGAGATTTCCCAGTAGGCCTCTGAACCGTGAGCCTCTTACTTGGGGTTTTCAAATTCTCATCTGAAAAGGGGTGGGCTGCTGAAAATGTGTAATATGGGGCCACTTTGAACATTATTTCCAGGGCCGCTTTTGGTTCCCAGTAATTGTTTCCAGGGGTTTCTTTTGGTTCCCAGTCCACTCCTGACCATCAAGCTTTTATTTATGAGGCAGTGTAGTATATAGACTTAGTATGCAGAACGTAAGGCAGGTGACTCCTCAATTCACCCATGCATTAGAATAAAAGGACTGCACCTCGGAGCACACTGGCCAGCAGGGCTTCTGTCAGCTGGAGGTTGACCTGTGCTGACCATGTTTTTGCAGTCCAGTTGTTAAAACTGATCTAATATTGTTTTGTCCTCATTGTATATGTTGGCCTATGCCCAGTCGCTTTGCGAGGAAACCTGTATTACAAGGTCATGACCTCAAGTGAATAGAGCCTCCATTTTAGGTTAGAACCGCCATTTTAGTTTTTGTACTAAGTCACCCTGTAGTCTAAAATGGCAGTCTCGTGTGCTCTTGTTCTTGCCTTAACCTCTTCAACCTCTGTAGGAGGGTTAATGTCCAACCTGCCTTCAGGCTACATGTTCGGGTCATGTAGACCTTGTCCTTTGTTAACCTCGGGATCATGGGATTACTTGAATTAGCAAATGTTAAACTACAAGAACAGTAATACTATCCAAATACAATATGCGAAACATTTGTTTAAACTGTATTAAAACGATACGTAAAGAGTGCAACGTTAAATTAAATAATAATAGAGTGTGTTAGTAAATGCATTAAAAAGTAAACCGCATGCACAAGATATGTAAATTAGGAAAGTGAACCAGGCGCGACCCTAGCCCAATGTATTATTAACTTTTAAGAGGCTGGACATCATTATAATAAACTGTATAAATACGCCGATATCCAGCTAGCAAATTCTGCTCACTGCGAACCCTGCTGGTGGACTCTGTGATGTATTGACAGCCAAATAGCTATTTGTGTGCTTTGTGCAATACTGTTCAGTTTTGTAATAAAGATTCTGGGAATCTTTACAAGCCTGTGTCGGTGTATTTTCCTTTGCTTGGTGTAACAGCCGTACTATTGTATTTTTCTGATTCCACACAGCAGCCGCACTGGCTCTTAGCCGGGTCACTAGCTCTTCTGGTACAACAAAGTTGCCAGAAGTACTGAATGGGGTTGTCCAACTCCCGGCCTCGAGAGCTGGATCCATGCCGGGTTTTCAGGTTACCCCTCATTAATATGCATGAGATAAATTAGCATACAATTATTATCATGAATATTGATGAGGTATACCCTGAAAACCAGTCAGGATCTAGCACTCAAAGCCTGGAGTTGTACAACCCTGATTTAAATCTTCCAGAAGTCTTTCACCTCTCTCCATTCTCAGCGGAGTAAATGCCAAGCAAGATTTCAAACTAATAGTGGATAGAACCCTCAAGCCAGGTTTTGAAGCCAGGATCATGTGTAAGGGCTCTTCATTTAAAATCAAAACATGGGATACCCACCAACACAAAAGACATCTTAAATCGACCAATCAAACATAAGTGCCTAAGACAGTAATGCAGCTATTTAACCAACATGTCTTGACTCTAAATCCAAGAGGATTTTTCATATCAAGAGACCGAGTCTCCAGTCAACAAAGCCCTTAAATTGTCCCTAAACAAAAAAGGTACCGTCAGTGGAGTTCAAGCTCCCTGATCCCTTCACCTGTGTGTATGCCATGACACCAGTACCAAAAGTACTTCCCCAAGTAGTACAACAATGAATTCAATGGCAAACAATGCCCATGTTCCAGGGCCAATGTGGGCAGCTAGGTGTACCCATTTATATAGTGCATGACTAGACTTGGGCAAATACTTTCGGCCAAACTCCACATCAGCGGAAATTGCTATGGTCTTAAAGGTAACCAAGGCACCAGAACGTCTGGAAAGTTCTGGTTAATGCTCAAGCCAAGTTCTTCATTTTTCTATCAAGTTCTTAGTCAGCCTGCAATGATTAAGGTTTTCTTTTTCAAAAACGCCGACCCACCTCGTTCCCAACGGATCACTGCGATTTTAACGAAAAACTAAATAGTAAATGTTTATTTCTAACGACCCCTAAATACCCACGTCCCCCCATTTGCCTCGGTTTAGAAGCCCACCTCAACCCCCCTCTCACCCGTTTTAATCCTTTACCCAACCCACATATATATTTTTTGCAACAAAAAAAACCAAAATCACTGTTTTTCAGTATTCAAGGTTTGTTTAAAATCTATTTCGTTATTTGCAATTCGTTAATATCACTGGACACCCTTCAAAACCTATATACAAATCTCCTGCTGAGTGCTCGTCTTGTCTTCAGAGTACCACTAGTAAAAGGAGCACTGTCTGCTTGCTCTATACAGCGAATGGTAGTCTTTCTATAGAACATTAGCCTGCGCCGTACCTAGATAGGATTCTGAAGGTTAGCATATGCCACACCTAGATGGAACTTGGATGTTAGCATGTGCCACACTTAGAATTGAGAACATTAGCCTGTGCCGTACCTAGATAGGATTCTGAAGGTTAGCATATGCCACACCTAGATGGAACTTGGATGTTACCATGTGCCACACTTAGAATTGAGAACATTAGCCTGCGCCGTACCTAGATAGGATTCTGAAGGTTAGCACATGCCACACCTAGATGGAACTTGGATGTTACCATGTGCCACACTTAGAATTGAGAACATTAGCCTGCGCCGTACCTAGATAGGATTCTGAAGGTTAGCACATGCCACACCTAGATGGAACTTGGATGTTACCATGTGCCACACTTAGAATTGAGAACATTAGCCTGCGCCGCACCTAGATAGGATTCTGAAGGTTAGCACATGCCACACTTAGATGGAACTTGGATGTTACCATGTGCCACACTTAGAATTGAGAACATTAGCCTGCGCCGTACCTAGATAGGATTCTGAAGGTTAGCACATGCCACACCTAGATGGAACTTGGATGTTACCATGTGCCACACTTAGAATTGAGAACATTAGCCTGCGCCGCACCTAGATAGGATTCTGAAGGTTAGCACATGCCACATCTAGATGGAACTTGGATGTTACCATGTGCCACACTTAGAATTGAGAACATTAGCCTGCGCCGCACCTAGATAGGATTCTGAAGGTTAGCACATGCCACACCTAGATGGAACTTGGATGTTACCATGTGCCACACTTAGAATTGAGAACATTAGCCTGCGCCGCACCTAGATAGGATTCTGAAGGTTAGTGAGTGCCACACTTAGACGGAACTTGGATGTTAGCATGTGCTACACTTCGAATTGACAACATTAGCCTGTGCCGTACCTAGATAGGATTGTGAAGGTTAGTGAGTGCCACACTTAGACGGAATTATGTAGGTCAGCAAGTGCTGAACTTGGACAGAACTGTGAATGCTTGCATGTTAAATGTCATATAAACCACTAACGAATACAAACTCAAGCTCCCTGCATATTCATCTAAAAAAAAAACCTCACACAACCATCTCTCACACAAGTCGCACGGACTTCACCACATTGCAACAACACATAGGCCTCTCCAACAGCACACGCGACTGACACCAATCCAATACTCGCACCAAAGCTCAGCACCCAGTGTCTACCGAGTTGAAGCTGCCAACAGTACATGACTCCTCTCACTATCCTACTCCCTCTTCACCTTACTAACCCATCCCATCTTCTCGTTTACAGATCCGCCAGAGCGCATGGGGACCAATTCCGTTGGCGACGATGCTCTACGTAAGTACCTTTAACATAACATAACATATCTACTGTAAATTCAGACTCTGAACCAACCCTAGTTGACATAGTAGAAAGACTACGATCTGTTATGTAGACATAGCAAAAGGCTCAATAGTTATACGCTAATTACTACTTTGCAGGGGGTGCCATGGTAGCTCAGTCGCCTTCGTAATGATCGGTCACAACTGAAGCTATCAGAGCTCATCAGTGCCTTACTGGGGGCACTGCCTGCTGCAGCTCGGCCCACAGTCTCGAATTGCTCACTTGTTCTGTGCCATGCACAGTGGGCAAACGTATCTAAAGCAGCCCAGCATCTTGGCGTTTCAGAGTCTGCCCCTGCTCTAGGACCACCAGTGACCCCACCCACTCCTCTGCAAAACTCATCATGCCCGATTCTGCAACACACAATGTCGCTCTGGCCATCTATTGGAGAAATAGCGTTTGAACCCCTTTACCAAGTGAGATAGGTTAAAAGCAGTGATGGAAGTGGGCGGGAACGCTCGGGAGCGGTGTTCCACGACTTTTTTCGGTACACTTCGTGGAACACCGCTCCCGAGCGTTCCCGCCCACTTCCATCACTGCTTTTAACCTATCTCACTTTCTGTAGTCTCCAATCACTCAGGCACTTTATTCTCTCAGAACAGAGCAGTCTTTTCTTTCAGCTCGCTTTCTGCCAGTCACCTGAACACTAATGACTAATTAATGATATTACTGTTAGTCTGGCTACGGGAGGTTTCGGTGTTTCCTGATGTGAATGAAACCGTATGAAGGCACAACATGGAGCAGAAACCCGTCAGCTTTTCCAGCCCCCATTTCCAATCTGTCCGGTGGTAGAAATGTCTCCTTAGAGTTGAGAAATCGTTCCGTCATTTGTAAATATAGCTTAGAAAGAATCCAAAACTACTGGGCCCAGGAGCACAGAATTTGAAGAACTATCTGAGACAGCAAGTTTTAAAGACAACATAAAATACTGGATGAGGCAATTAGCAGCAGTGTAAACCACTTTCACTAGTGTAAACCACTTTCACTATAAGACAATGAGACGCAAAAAACAAGTTGCAACTTCAGCACGTGCAGTCTTGGTCTGGAGTCTAACTACAATCTACTGGAGCAGGCTTTCTGCCGCGTAAATGCACGTTTCATGCAACCACTCTCCAAATGTACAAAAACTTGCATGTGTCCCTGGATGTGGCAAACAGTGGACACCAGAGCAACCTATCAGTACTGGACGCCCAAACAGAAAGAGCTAGGGATAAAAAGCCCCATGAGCGCCTCGAAAGATCCATACGAGGCGCCGCCAAGTCAGAATCTGGCTGAAGAACAGACATAACTTAGTGGGCGGAAAAAAAGAGTGAACTGTATTTTTCTTGAACCCACTAACGATTTTTACACCGATCATAGCCATGTATAGTTGCTATGGGGAGGAAGGAAAATGTGGTGGGAAAAGGTAAAAAATAAAGGAAAAAGGGGGAAGCTACGCGGGGTGTGGGGGTGTAAAGGAGTGCATAGAGTTGGAACTCTTCAGGGGGAAAAAAATGGGCAATTTGTATTCAACCAATTCCTCCTGTTACTAAAAGAGTTTCCCGAGGTCAGATAAATGTTCAGTGCAGTGCAAAAATAAATAAATAAACGGTTGCCCAGTAAACAGCTGCTTTCCTCTCCCCTCTACTCTCGGCTGTTCACCTAACTCAGCTACTGCAGCTGCGGGAAGTGGGGGGCTAGGGGTGGCTACATGCAGATTATTCCTACCAGAGCCCTGCACCCATCTATAAGGGGCCTAGCCTTCACAGCGCCCCGAAATCCTCAAACGTCACCTGTCCAGGCCCAGTTTCCCTCAGCAGCTCCTAGCCTGTGCCCTCTACAGCGAACCTTGAACAATTGGGCCGCACCCATTTGTAGTACTGTCGTCAACACACACACAGCCCTCAAAGTGTCCCAAAAAAAGTAGTGGAACTGTGACTCCGGCGGGGGGGGGGGGGCAGAGTAGGAAGGAAGGAAGGAAGGAAGCAACGTGCAACACATGTTTCAAGGAGTGCAGTCATGCTGGCTGACAGCCCATTGAACTGAAACAGATTGAAGTTTAGCTGTAACTGCAATTGGGTGCTGAAGCGGTGAAGTGTGCTTTCACTTCACTAAGAACAGTTCCGGAACGGTGAAAATGGTTGCAAAAAGTAGTTGACAGTAAAAAATAAAAGAAGTCCAACTCCGCTCCCGACCGTTCCCGCTCGCTTCAACCACTGCCCAGCACAGGAGCCCTAAACTGTGCAGTGACATCACTCTTAGACAGTAGGTTATCAAAGTATCAGACTATTCTCCTCGCTTTTGGAACGCCAGGCTGCCAGCATATCCCGTAATGTGTCCACAGACCCATCGCAGGTGGTACTACCCTTTTCTTTGCCACCTGCATTCACCTTTCGCGCAGTCAGCTCTAGACCCTGCCCCCCTGCACTAGAACTCCCTACCTCGCTCCATACCCACCTTTTCCTCCTTCCGTGCTTCCTTGAAATCTCTCCTTCTCCATGCCCCACCCCGATACCCTTTACCCCTTCTCATTTCTCTCTCCCCTCCCTCACATCTCCCCTACTCACCTCTCCCTACCCGCTCTTTTACCCTTACCCTTACCTCTCCCTCCTTACATCTTCATCCTAAAGCCCTTTCTCTTTCCTTCCTCCTTTCCCTTCCTCACCCCCTCTTTCCCACACTTACCCTCACAGGTTAATTGATCCACTTACTGTTTTATTGGTTTGATTCCGGTTTTGTAAATTGCTTCCACTGTTATGAATTTCTATGTATCTTGTTATAGTAGCGCTTTGGATTAAAGCGCTATATAAACACAATAAATACCGGCTTAACAGTTCTGGAATACAATTCTCGAGTTTGAACTGTGGGAAAATGTTAAAGGTCATCTGGGGTCAAAAAGGCAGGTGCACACCTCAAGCCCACCGTCTGCACAAACAGCATACGTTATCATCTACCTGGTCTTCTAAACTGTGTTGCACAATCGGTTTGATGTCACACATGCTTAGAATATGCCATCCTTTCTACACCACCATTCTCTGGTCCACCTTAATGAGTCCACATGCAGCCAAGCTATCACAAGACCTCCCTTCCCCCCCCCTTCCACATCACTCCAGCCCTGTGTCTGTGGCATTGTACCCACCTGCCCATCCACTCATCTTCTCCCTACTCCTTTTCCTTAGCAGACTAAGGTGCGGACACCCCGGAGGGGTGGCGGTGGGGGGAGGGGGGGCAATACCCCAAATCCAAAAAGCTTGACTCACTCCCACCACGATGATGGAGATTTAGCACAGAATAAAACGCCTGGCACCATAACATAATCCAACATGTGATTGAGAAAGAAAAGCTTCATCCAGTTTAAGATAAAACACTGCTCAATACTTTCAAAAACCAGGGTTCAACTCAGTGCTTAACATGTGGGGGTGTTTGACATTATTTTTGAGCCCCGGCACTTACTGCCTCAGATTCACTTTAATTATGAAATTAAATGTTAAAAAGGTATTTGTACCGCACACCGTCACCAACTGAGTTGGTCCCCAGGTGCTCTGAAGTGTTGATACTCAGTGCATCCATCAACCACAATGAGCAGGTGCAAGCTGTAGAGTAACCCCAAATAAAGCGACACTGTGGGGAGCAGCTATGGGTGGTGGCAGCACTGGGGCCCACCTTCAGTGTCACAGGAGTGGTAGAAAATATTTGGGCCCTGGCATTTTTTTTCATTTTCCAAATTAGGCACTGGTTGAAGTGCGTGATTCAAACCATCCCATTCGAGGAGGGCTTAAAGAATACGTGTATCATTTAAAGTGATGGAATAGCACTTGTGAGTCCCCTGAAAAATCAAGTCTACAACAAAAAAGATGAAAGTAGGCTTTAGAAATGCTAGAGAAATTGGAAATAAAGCGGAAACAGTGTGTGAGGCAGCCTGTGGGTTACCACTAGGTTTTTGTGTGGACCATGGCCTTCGGCACACACCAGACAAGAGGCACCTTTCCCTCTTTCTTGGAAAACCCCCAAAACCGGTGCACCGAAAATCTTCATCTCCCAATCGGACCAGTTATAAACCAACGCCCCCCCCACCCCCGAGCCCACCGTTTCCCTTCATCTATAATCCCACCCAACCCCCTCCCCGCCCGTTTTAATCACTTTCCCCACCGCTCATATTTATATTTAACAAAATTTGGTATTTGTTTTGTTATATATGTTTAGACATTAATGGTATTCGTTCTTTTCGATTCATTTAAATCGCTGCTTACCCTGATTTTGTACCTCGAAGTGGAGAATTGACCGCCAGCATACTGCTGAAGGTACATTGGCCACTTCCAGGTCAACTCTATAATTCGGCTTTGCAGTAAAAGTGGCAGTAATTTAATGACCCTAAAAAAAGCGGCAGTAACAGAATGGACGCCACGTTTGTACCAGGCCGCTGCACCTTTACGGAGGCCCATGGAGCTTATTTTTCTAAGAGTGGAGTCAAATCTGGTACAGGCCCAGTGTGATCTGCAGAAAGGTTACCCCATAAGAATGCATGACTTTTTTTTGTAACAGATATTGCCCCGTATACCTAATTAAATGAGTTGTCCGTTTTTCCCTAATAAGAATGAAACGATCACTGTTTCTCCCTCGGGTGAGATATACAATATTTGTTATCTGTTCTTCATGTCTTTTTTGTTTCAGCGCCTAAAAGGTCACCGTGGGGCAGTGGCAAGTCAACTCTGACCCACTTTCTTATTAAACACTCTCCCAGTAAAACTCTGCTACAAGGAGATCCCATGGATTTGGCATGTAAGAAATTAGTTGTGTTTTTTTTAAGAATAAATGCACGTAATCCTTTTACACACGCTACTGAGGCAATGAATTTTAAGAACACAAAACGGAATCTCGAGCTTCATTCAAGCCCACAGAGAGGGGAACCAATGAACCAATTTAGCTGCACATATGCAATACTGCCAAATAAATCCCATTCAGGATCGGCAAGGCAGGTGTTTGATTACGAGAGCCAAGCTAAATTGCATTCCCCTGAAAGCGATCACAACCCCATGGTCAGGTGAAGATGCAGTGCCCAACTGCCCATTATGCAGAGCAGCATATGAGTAGTTATTACACGGTTTATTCATTTCCCGGCATGTGTTACCATCAGGAGGAAGACCCAAGAATCATTCTCTGGGAGTCGGGTATCTGCCAATGTTGCCAACACTATATTTTTTATTGAGGGTGGAAACTCCTTGCCCTGGCTGGGCATTACTAACTAATTTGCAATTTCCTCTGAAGAGGAGACATTTATATGTGAAACCTCTAGGCTGATATCACCCTTTTTGGTGTTACATAATATTTTTTAATAAACTCTGTTTCAATGAAGAGTCCTACTTTTAAATCTCCTTTTTATTGAGAGCAATTTTTTTCTTTGAATTGTTTTTATCTATGTTTATTTTGTGTTTTACGATTGTAGTCATTACAGTCGAGTAAGTATGTTTTGATTTGATACACTTAATGACCCTGTTGAACTAAATGTGGTTACCCGCTTACTGACAGTATTCTTGGGTATGATATTGTACCTAATGATAAACGAATTAATCCTAATTCCGTCCAGTATAATTGGGCCGCCTCCTGGTTGTGTCATTTCTGTCACTTTGGTAAGATATTTTCAATTAACTAAATCCGCGGTAATCTTAATTTGTCACCTTGGTTACTGCATAAAGATAAAGGTCCTTCCGAAGTGGCTTCATTTATTCAGGGGGTTCCATGACATTTCATCAACAGTAATTACTTTGAAAGTTTACTTCAAATTTGTAATTTTTTATTTTGAAGGGGGGGTCCTCCCATCGTCCCCCTTCTCATTCATTACTACCCCCCGCCCCTGAAAACCCTCTCCACCCAGTTTTTACCCTGTAACCCTGAAATACCCACATTTGTCTAATTAATTTCAAAGTAATTACTTTGTAGTAAAATACTAAGAAGTAATTACTGTCAATGAATGAACGGGATACCAGTCAGGGCATCACCCATTCAGATAGCGGACATTAATTTGAAAAGAATTGATGCAATACTGTGTGGGTTCATATGGGTCACAGTAAAAAAATATTGTCCCTTACCCAACTAGATGTGGGGCTTTGAATCTTAAGGTGGTTTGTCAATGGCGTAGAGTCCATATTG
Source organism: Ambystoma mexicanum (assembly GCF_040938575.1). Classification (NCBI taxonomy): domain Eukaryota; kingdom Metazoa; phylum Chordata; class Amphibia; order Caudata; family Ambystomatidae; genus Ambystoma; species Ambystoma mexicanum. The sequence continues at coordinate 556,848,748 of NC_090940.1, forward strand.
TCTGTCAAAATAGCAAATGGACATCTGGTGTCTGCGGAGTGCATTTAAAGGCCCCAAAAAGAAGTCCCTTTCACATGAATAGCAGCCATTTAAACACTGCAACTGAAAACGGCCTGGCTTTTGCTTTCCCCGTCACATGAATGACAGGAATTTAAAACACTGCAACAAAAACGGCTTGGCTTTTTCTTTTATTGTTCATATAAACTTAAAGAACCATGGGGAAAGGGGCCTATCTGTCATAATCCATGGACAAGCAGCAGTTTAATACACAAAAGACGGCGGAATCGAAGAATCCTGTGACGTGGAAAGCAGGATTTTTAAACATTGGAAGCAAAAAATGGCCTGCACATGTGTCAAAATAAAAATGGCTTTAAAGAGCCACAATGGAAAAAGATAGCACTGCTAACAGGAAATGTCAGGAAAGCAGAATAGGAGGATGTGTGGGTTGACAAAAGCAATGTACATTATGGTACCCCACAGAACTCAGTGAGAGTTGGAGAGACACTTATTTCAGGAAAAACCTGTTCTGGCTGGGTGCAAAAACTTCACAATGAAAAGCCCCACTCCAGCTGGATGTCACACCTCCCACCTAATAACCATGCAATAAAATGTGATGCTGCTGGAGGCGTCAAAATTCCCTATTCTGCAGACTTGCTGGCAGGAAAGTAGGGATTTCAAAAGAAGGCCATCCATGGCTGAAGCATGACTAAAAGGTGAGAATCCTTGTGGCACTAACTTCGAAGAGACTCGTCAAAATCTCTCGTCACAGGCTGACCTAGGGGAACAGATGGCTGTGGGGGATGAAGCATCCATCCCATTTGCTGACAGAAACACTCATCATTTAATTTAAAAGACTATTTCTTTTTTAGGCATTTTGTGCAGCAATCAGACTGAGGATTAATTTGGTTTTCATGCCACTTTTCATGTAATTTCCAGGTGGTTTTTGGGGTATAAAATGCATTTACCTGTAACTCTGGGAACCGTAATGGTCAGTTACACTAGGTTTCTGGCTGATCTGGACATGTGACAAATCTTAGAGTTGTTGAAAAGGTGGAAAATTAAATTCAACATATGCTTGCTTGATGACTTACATATTCATAAATATTGTACATTTTATGAAAATGACACAAATGTGACACATGGCCATGCTATATCGTATGGATTTGGCAGTCATCTTATCTAATTCCCCATGATCAGCTCAAACAGAATATATGTTTCAAAATGGCAGTTGCTAGTACAATTATGAAGTTATGCTACAAAACTTTTTTTTGCCAAAAAGTTGAAAGGAGAACAAAGAATAGTGATGAATGGGAAAAGACAGAGGTTGCTACAAAACCCCTAAACCAATCCTGACCAGGGGCGAAGAGAGAGAGGGGATAACTGTCCAATCCTAGCAGCAGGTATTATGGCATGGTACTTGGCCTAGATTGTAAAATTAGTGATGTGATTTCTGCAATATAAGGGGGACTGTACTAGGACAAAGAGGCACACAACCACCGGGGAAGACAGAAAAAGGAGGACGGAGAGAAGGCTGCTGAAACTTACCATCTTTGAGAGTGCAGTCACCAGACCCCTGCCCTTTCTTTCCAGAGTGTCCTGATATGCAGCTGGCTTTCTGAATCTTAAAGAAAAGGTTTGCTATCTAAGTAGCAATAACCCCAGCCCTAAATTGCATAAGTCCTTCATTTTTGTAGCAGTGCATCCAAAATTTTCCCTTTGAAAACCCCAATTGCCAGTGTAGTTCAGTCATCTCCTTTTAGAAGAATCTCTTGTTTGCCTGTGTATATTAGCATATCCCCATTGAGAACCCCCTCATTTGTCTGTGTAAAACCTTAGTATTTTTCTAAGTAAATCAATTAATTCCCCCATTGAATTTCACAGGATGTTGTTAATTGTTATAGTATTTAAAGTGTTGCCCCAAAATAATTAATAAACTTGTGAGCTTAAAAGCGAATTTGTTCCTGTGTTTAAATTATGCCCTGCTAAATGTATTTTCATTTGACAGTGTCATTCCTCTTTTGCATCTGTCACCCGGAACCAAAACCAATTTTATTTGTGTGAGCCAAACCTCTTTCCCAGAACCTACCTGTCATTATAAGCCTCAGTGTAAACGAATTTCCATTTACCACTGTATTTTCCCTTTGCATTTGCTTTCTCTGAAAAAATGATTTTCCTACTTCATTTCCTTTTTCCCTGGTCTGCTGATTAGTATTCTCTAACACTTTGCCTGTCTCCTAAGTGTAAGCAGTACGAATTGTCTTCTATTCTGTCCCCTAGCAGTTGTGAGAAATAATTTAAAAAAAAAAAACATTCTTCCATTTTGCTCCAAAAACGGGTTTTCCTTTTCTTTGCTGGCTTCCCATATTGTTGTGGTGGGCTTCAGCCCAAAACCGATTTCCCCCCTATATTCGTATTCACATAGAGTGAAGGATACACAGAGGGGAGGCAGCATCCAGTCGAAGAGTAAGGGGTTTATTTCCTGACAACGAAACAAACCACACAGTCACCCAACAGCAAATGGTGGCTACCAACCGAAAAACACACCTGCGCTCAGCGAACAGTGCCAAACGAACTGAAGCTGCCAACAGCACATCATAGCTCTCTTGCTCTTTCTCCCACTCAGTCCTACTAACTGCCCCCCGCCTTGCTTTACAGATCCGCCAGAGCATCAAGAAACCATGCAGGTGGCAACAGTGCACAGCAGAAGAACCTTTAACGTAACATAACATGAAGTTAGGGAGCTTGCCCAACACAAAATGCTTGCTTATATCTACAGGCAAAGCCCAAGATTTGAGAATCCTGATGGACCGCTTGCATTCTCCCATGACATGACATGATAGATTATTTATAACGCGCTTAATACCCAGAGGTGTCAAGCGCGGACCCGGGGATCGTACCTGTGGTGGTCTGCATCATCTTTTTTCTAAGGCGAGCACATTGCCCCTGAGCTATCCTCCCAAGACATATACAATTGAGGGTAAATGGCAGCTGTGGCAGGTCACATGTGACATGTAATTCATGGACTGATCTAAAGAGAACCACTGCTAAATGGTCAAGAGATCAGGAAAAGGGATGGATGATGGATACAGTGGATCACAGCCTTTCGGTTTAATCGAACATGGCAAAGAATGTACGAACAAGGACTCTTAGAAAGCGCGTTGTGTGAAGTGGCAGAGGCCTGTGGATTCACGGACTCATGTGCGTTGATCTTGTCGCAGGTTGCGTCACTACTTGTCTCCCGGGGGATTGGCAGATTAACTTTGCCCCTATCGTGCAATTTTAGATCTGGTTTAGATCAGGGCAATGCTTGGAGCACCACAGAACCAGGGAACCCATCGGCGGGCCGGCAACTTCCATTTCATGTTTCTAGAGGAAGTTGCTAGGATATTGGAAATCAGGGATGGCATCAAGGATAGATGCAGGGCTTGATGTTAATACACGTTTGACTTGGCAAGTGTTGAGAAGACAGCATGGGGAGTGGACACACATTTAAAGGGCTTTAATGAGGTTTTGTTAAGTATTCTTAACTTAAGGTACAGTGGCTGATGGAATCACTACAACCAATGAATGGAACTGTGACTGATGGAAGGACTACAACCAATGAAAAGTACAGTGTCTGATGGAATGACTGCAACAATGAAAGGCAGAGTGGCTGATGGAATGACTTCAACCAATGAATGGAACTGTGACTGATGGAATAACTACAACCAATGAAAAGTACAGTGTCTGATGGAATGACTTCAACCAATGAAAGGTACAGTGGCTGATGGAATGACTAGAATAATGAAAGGTACAGTGGCTGATGGAAGTTCTGCCTCCTTCTTTGATAGCACCTGTTTGTTCAGACATCTTTAAGGAAGCCTTGGTTTAACAGGGACACCTGTGCTCCATGCACAAAGCACAATCATCAAATAACACATATGAAGACATCAAGGACACATTACCACATTACAGCCTGTTAACTCAATAACAAGGAATTGTAGTGGCTGCGTCTGGTGTGAATGGAATGGAAGCGATACATATAATGACGTGTCCAAAGGGTGTCACTAAGGTCTTTAATAGTGGATCTTTCGAGGCAAGATGTGTTGCTATGGTGATTTAATACTTGTGGCATAATCCTTTTTTCAAGTGGCATCTGTCCATGGATATGCAGTCTTAGTTGTAATCTTGACAACAGGAGGATTAAGTAAGGAGAAGCCTTCGGACACTAGTTATGAAGACCAATGAAATTGCTGCGCATCAAGACTGCGCTGCGCACCCCGCAGCTGAAATTACTCTGGGATACTGATGTCTTTGAGCACCTGATCTACTGATCTGGAAGGTCCTCGTGCAAGTAAAAGGGTAGTTCCTAGAAAATGGGTTACAGTCCAGAGGTCTGCAACTCCCCTCAGCCCTATCCACAATTGTCAATGAGTGATCATGAGAGTGTAGCCCAAAACATCCGGAGAGCCATTGGTTGTAGGCCCGAAGCGAACGCTCAACACTGGCCATTTTAGAATCGCAATCCCAGTCTAGGATTCGATCAAACATGAAAATGCATCATTCCAGCGAGTGAAGCAGAAACAAGTAACATGTGCTGGCCACAATTAGCCCTTTCACCCTACTGGCTCACCTCTGTTTTGATGCATACACATAGACCGTGGATGGTTCAGCACCATGCTCGAAGAACAGAATAGCAGAATGGGGGAAGAATACACCTGGGCTTAATGAGGAGACCAGAAGGATAACTGTTGGACCCATATGCAGCAGACTTACATTTGTTGTTGTGGGGTGTGTGCGTCATGTTTTACGGCCTTTGTCCTCCCCATGAAATATTGCACCACAACAAAGTGTTGGCAATAAAAGTCTGTAGCTTTTTATTGATACAAATATGGTTATGGAACATAAACAATAATTGTATATCGTAATATTATAATACTTTTGGGCACCGGGTCCTGAGGTTACCCCCTCTGGCCCGTGCCTCCTTTCTTGTCCCACAACTTGTTGTGGCCACCGTACAGTGTCCAGAGTTCCTTTCTGTTGTTGTTCTCCCCTTTTTCTAGGGTGGGAGGGTTTTTGTGGAAAAGAAAAAGAGCAGGAAGAGGCTGAGTACACAGCGAACTTCCCTCAAGTGTTTGGGTCCCAGTGCAGGGTCCACAAACAGTTTGTGCTTTTTGGAGCCGCGAGCAGCTAATTATATAATACCCAGGGAAGCCCATGATTCTTTGTAGTATGTGTGGGGGCTGTGCACCAGCCCCCAGGCCAGCCTGCAGCTGACTAATTGGGCCCCCCGGGGATGTGGGGGGGGGGGACATCCCTTTTTACATTCCCTGCCTGGGTGTCCTGGTTCTCCTGGGTGCAATGCACCCATATATTTTCTTGGAAGGGTGAAGTATTTTTATTCCCTTACCCTTCCTGTGCTTTGAAGCACCGGACCCTGCTGTCTCTCTTATCTGTGGGGATGAGAGGGGAGCTGACCCTGGGGGAGGGCTGTTGCCACTCCCCTGACCCTTCTGCCATGGGACAGCAGTTACCTGGCCTCGACTGGGGCGGCCCACAAAATAGCTGGAATTCCTAGTGCTGAGACAAAACTTAAATCCCAGAAGTACTACAGAATTCCAGAATGACTAGGTCAGGAGCAAAGACCTGAACCCAAGGAGAACTACAGAATACCATAGCTCCTGAAGAAAAGGTTGTAAAAGATGATACAAGAACCCCTACTCCTAGAGGAGCAGGGCGTTCTTCCCAGGGGAGTCACATGGCCTACCAGATTTCTGTGTAAGCAGCCCGAGAGTTAATGACTTAATTACAGCAGTAAATGCACCACTGGTGCAGTTAAAAGGCCTCATCCTGAGTTGGCCGGTATCCCAAGTGGGATACCGGCCAACTTTATTTGCGTTAGCACCCACCCGTCCAACTTGGGTGCTAAACATTACTGCCCATTGGACTTGATGGGGAATTTTTGGTGCAATTACTGTTCAGTAATACTGCCAGTGGTATTTGTGCTGAAAATTGGCATTTTTTCAGCATGTTTAACCCAGCTCTGAGCTGGCGGTAAACACGCCGGACTCGAGATTGGGCAGAGCAGTAAATGCAGTGATAACACCAGCTCAGAGCTGGGGATAAACATGTCAGAAAAATGCCAATTTTTGGCACAATTACCACCAGCGGTATTACCACTCGGTAATTGAGCTGAAAATTGACATTTTTCTGGTATGTTTAACCCCAGCTCAGAGCTTAGGGTAAACATGCCCAAACTCGAGATTGGGCGGAGCGGTAAATGCAGCGGTAACACAGTTACCGCCGCCTTTATGGGCTACCGCCCAACTCGTGATGAGACACAAAATGTCTTAATCCACGTGTCCTCAGCCACCTGATTTATATCTCTTCCTTGTACTGAAGCCCGCTTAAAAACAAACATTGACAGAGGCGAGGCCTCGGCTATGCATTTGCCAAGACGTTCATCAAATGGGCAGGAGATGACACCATTTTCCAGCTGTTGCCATCTGCATTATGGCAGGGGCTGACAAATGCCTATCTCACGTCTACACCAAAGCCAAAACTGCTGGTTGGCTAGCCTTTCATGGTGTATGACACACCAGAGGTAGACTAAGGACCTTCATGGCAACGCCGCTCCATGGCAACGAGTGTTCTGGAGTGTGCTCCATTGCATTCGAAGGACAGGAGTCGAGAGGGAAGACCCTCAAAACAGCGTTCCTACACGGGGCGTGGTGGCAGGGGGGCGGTGGGGCATATCAGTCTTCTCCTCGTTTGCATTGCATGGGTTATGCAAGTCTCAGACAAGTAATTTATTTCATTTATAATGTGATTAGTTAATTGTCAGGCAATAAGTTTATTCAGCCATCCAACACAACATAATACAACAGCAATAAACCAATAGTAACACACTCCAAGCAGCGATACATAATCAATAAGAATAGAAACACAAACTATACAAACATGATACAAAACCATCATTAGATCATTCAAACTTTTCACATATACATACAAAATTGTTACATTTAAAATATCAATTAAAAATATCACACATTCACATAATTAATCAATCTTAATTCAGAAATTCATATATGATTTAAAGTGTTCTGGAACATTAAGGCATTCATCTTAATACGTCCTCATCTAGAGCATAATTGTATCAGGGGATAACTAATTCTTCAGAAATGACCAACCAAATCCTGTGTAAAACCAGCTTCAATGACATGTCACAAGTATTAATACAGGTATTCCAGATAAGATTGCATCATAATTTCCTACAAACCTACTCTGTAAACTTCTATATACTACTTAGACAAGCAATCCACAAGCATATTTACATTTAAAGTTACCAAAACACCTGTGCTTTGCGACTTTGAAATGTGAAACTCTAGAACTTCATTAAGGGAATAACAAATTCTCTAATCTCCAATGAAATGAGATGAACACAAAAGAGCCTTGGCTACAGTTTCTGTTATGGGTGTCTAAATAAATGTGGTCACCTCTGTACAGTAAGGCTTTGGCAACTTTAACAGAGAACAACACTCTTATGTCAAAGGGCATTTTTTCTCAACTCAAAAGATGGACACTTAGAATCATTGTATGCAAATTTGTCTCGTGAATAATAATGAGGAGCATCCTGAAAACCTGACATGGATCCAGCCCTCAACGCCTGGAGCTCGACACTTGTCTGGCTGTCATCAAGTAAACCTGCTCCTTCATTGCTAGTATTTGAAACATGCTCACACTAGGCTATGGACCAGGATATTTGGCCATGGGGTGTCGTATACCAATGCCTGGGAAACTAAGGTACACGCATCCAGGAATGCATGATAACTCCTCTCGTCCACCTCATGCACCAAACATTACATTGAGTACAAAGTTATAATCATCCAAATCTGCCTTACAAATACAAATAACTGTCACAACACTTTAGGACAAATACGCCTCCTCCCTTTGGCAGAACTCTGATGCAGGCAGTAGGGCTGACGAGCACCCAGACCATCACAAACGTTCCCCTGCCTCCCTCCTTGTTTGCAGCCTATATTTCTTGCTTTCTCACCTTCTTCTTTGCCCATCGCTCATTTTCTTTTCTCTATCCGACTACAGTCTGGATACCCCGAACGGGAGCGCGGTATTCCAATCCATGCAGTGGCGTGTCCAGACTCTTGACTGGGGTGGCCCAAGTAGGGTACTTCTTATGCAGGGGTGGCATTAAGTATGAGCGCACAAACACACACATACAATGATTATAGTTTAGGATAATGGGGTGGCCAATCAGATTCCAGGGGTAGCACGTGCCACTCCCTGGACAGGCCTATGAATCTGCGGACAAGCCTAGGTGCTCTGAAACTACGATAGTGGTGATTAGGTGCAGTATCAACATATATTAAGATCTAGCGGGTTGTCCAACTCCAGGCCTCGACGGCCGGGATCCTGACAGGATATCCCTCATTAATAATTATGAGGGGAAATGTGCATACATTTAGAATCATTGTATGCAAATTTGTCTCATGAATAATAATGAGGGGCATCCGGAAAACCCAGCATGGGTCCAGCCCTCGAGGCCCGGTGTTGGACCCTTGGCTGGCTGTCTATACCACAACAGATATGTGCATTAACCCCTCAAACCTTGTATAAATCAGACATGCCCTCTATGTAACAACTTCAGCCACCAGGCTCGGGAAATGCAAAAACCTTGCTGTGGGTAAAAAAGGGCCCTGAAATATATACAGAAAGGTTGCCACTGCAGAAAAAAACTTGACTATGAGAAACAGCGCAATTGACAAATTAATATTTAAAGCACACTTCCGTGAAACAATTAAAGCCCCGTCTCTTCACCGTTCACCTGACTGATGGAATTATACAGCGACTTGATAGTTTGGCCTCCGTTCCTCACGATCCATCACCATGGACTACAATACTGGGTGGGGCTGACGGGAGATGTAGTCAAAAGCATCCAGAAAGCTGCAGGTTGCCCACCCTTGTGACTTCCTCCCTCATTTTTAGCCAATCATATCTGCAAATATAATTCCCTGCATGAACCTGTGCAAATGTCTAGACAGCCTTTTACTGAGAAGACAGCATGATTTGTAGCTCAACACATTCCGCCGCCCTCCCATAATTTAGAGCGCCTGCAAATAGGTCAAGGAAACTCGTGGAAGGCAAGTATGAGCTTCGCCCTCACAATAGGGAGGTGATGGACAGAAGAGACATGCGGAGTGGGGTAGTGCCACAACAGTACAACACTGACATCACAATAAGGACCCTCACAACTTCTGCACGCTGAGGCAGAGTGTACAAGTATCACCTAAGAGGGGAAGGGGGCTGAACTGCGCTACACCGCCACCATTAACAGAGATGAATCTAGAAGCTTTCATGGCCACAGTGAGTAGTCCCAGAATGAACCATGTGCAAAGTCGCCCTTGCAGTAGAGCAGTGTTGTCCAACTCCAGGCCCCGAGGGCCAGATCCACGTCGGGTTTTCAGGACCTCCCTCATTAATATTCATGACAAACATTTGCATACAATGATTCTAAATGTATGCACATTTTTCATCATGAATATTAATGAGGGATAGCCTGAAAACCCAACAGGATCCCAGCCCTAGATGTCAGGAGTTGGACAACCCGGCAATAGAGCATAAACAGCAACTTTTTCAGCTCTTCGGCAGGATAAAGCTAAGATGTGACCAGACTGGCACAACTAACATTGTTACATGGCAACAGAATGCATGTGCACAACATCCAATGATTTTGAGGGGGAGGAACCACCACTGCAACACTTCAAGGGCAATCTTGCAGTAGTGAGTAGGTTGTGAAGGACAGTGGAGCTGCATGAGGCTGGCACCCAGGTCCCTGCAGCAGAAGGCAACATTACTGTCGCCAAGCCCCAGGAAAAGGGACTTGACCTGCATTCTCCAGAGGGTCCCACACACAGAGTATGAGCCGCGCACTTCGAGTCTCTACTGGTCCACCCGACTGGCACCAGAGCCCTTCTCCGCATGCACCAGTCCAGCCCTACATTACTATGCCAGGCACACAATAATAGAACGTGGATTATCAATCACACCCCATTCTAGATTCACCAGGCTAGCACTGCAATGCCAACACTGCAGCCTTACTCCAATTCCATCATGTCAATCTGCAATGCCAACATTACAAACCTAATCCAAATCTACAATGCCAACACTGCAGGCTTACTCCAGTTCCATCATGCCAACACTACAACCCTAATCCGAATCTACAATGCCAACGCTGCAGGCTCATGCCAGCACTGCCGTCCTAATCCAAATCTAAGATGCCAAGACTGCAGTCTTACTCCAGCTCCCTCATGCCAACACTACAACCCTAATCTGAATCTATGATGCCAACACTGCAGTCTTACTCCAGTTCCACCAGGCCAACACCACAAAACGAATCTGAATCTACAATGCCAACGCTGCAGGCTCATGCCAACACGAGAACCCTAACCCAAATCTACAATGCCGACACTGCAGGCTTACTCCAGTTCCATCATGCCAACACTACAACCCTAATCCAAATCTACGATGCCAACGCTGCAGGCTCATGCCAACACAACAACCCTAATACAAATGTACAACGCCAACACTGCAGGCTTACTCCAGTTCCATCATGCCAACACTGCCGCCCTAATCTGAATCTATGATGCCAACACTGCAGTCTTACTTCAGCTCCCTCATGCCAACACTACAACCCTGATCCGAATCTGCGATGCCAACACTGCAGTCTTACTCCAGTTCCACCAGGCCAACCCCACAAAACGAATCTGAATCTACAATGCCAACGCCAACACGAGAACCCTAACCCAAATCTACAATGCCGACACTGCAGTCTTTCTCCAGTTTTATCATGCCAACACTACAACCCTAATCTGAATCTACCATGCCAACACTGCAGTCTTACTCCCGTTCCACCAGGCCAACACTGCAACACTTATCCGAATCTTAAATGCCAACACTGCAGTTTTATGCCAGATTCACCATGCCAACACTACAACCATAATCCAAATCTACAATGCCAACACTGCCCTCTTACTCCAGTTGCATCAGGCCAGCACTGCAATCATGATTCGTATCTGCGGTGCCAACACTGCCCTCCTACTGCCCTCTTACTCCAGTTGCATCAGGCCAGCACTGCAATCCTGATTCGTATCTACGATGCCAACACTGCCCTCTTACTCCAGTTGCATCAGGCCAGCACTGCAATCCTGATTCGCATCTACAGTGCCAACACTGCCCTCTTGCTCCAGTTGCATCAGGCCAGCACTGCAATCCTGATTCGGATCTACGATGCCAACATTGCCCTCTTACTCCAGTTCTAGCAGGCCAGCATTGCAATCCTGATTCATATCTACGGTGCCAACATTGCCCTCCTACTCCAGTTCTAGCAGGCCAGCATTGCAATCCTGATTCATATCTACGATGACAACATTGCCCTCTTACTCCAGTTCTAGCAGGCCAGCACTGCAATCCTGATTCGTATCTACGGTGCCAACACTGCCCTCTTACTCCAGTTGCATCAGGCCAGCACTGCAATCCTGATTCGTATCTACGGTGCCAACACTGCCCTCTTACTCCAGTTGCATCAGGCCAGCACTGCAATCCTGATTCGTATCTACAGTGCCAACACTGCCCTCTTGCTCCAGTTGCATCAGGCCAGCACTGCAATCCTGATTCGGATCTACGATGCCAACATTGCCCTCTTACTCCAGTTCTAGCAGGCCAGCATTGCAATCCTGATTCATATCTACGGTGCCAACATTGCCCTCCTACTCCAGTTCTAGCAGGCCAGCATTGCAATCCTGATTCATATCTACGGTGCCAACATTGCCCTCTTACTCCAGTTGCATCAGGCCAGCACTGCAATCATGATTTGTATCTGCGGTGCCAACACTGCCCTCCTACTGCCCTCTTACTCCAGTTGCATCAGGCCAGCACTGCAATCCTGATTCGTATCTACGGTGCCAACGCTGCCCTCTTACTCCAGTTGCATCAGGCCAGCACTGCAATCCTGATTCGTATCTACGGTGCCAACACTGCCCTCTTACTCCAGTTCTAGCAGGCCAGCATTGCAATCCTGATTCATATCTACGGTGCCAACATTGCCCTCTTACTCCAGTTCTAGCAGGCCAGCATTGCAATCCTGATTCATATCTACGGTGCCAACATTGCCCTCTTACTCCAGTTGCATCAGGCCAGCATTGCAATCCTGATTCGTATCTACGATGTGGCAGTTCTGAAAGAGTTGGGAGAGGTGAGTGGGGGCTAGAGGAGAAATGCATGGCAGCTTTGCTATTGTGCCCATGCACGCTGACCGGAAGCATCCCAACCTCTGTCTGCAGGTCAGTTTCTAAGTGTTCTGTGTCGAGTGCATAGAGGCATCTGTAAACACAGGGAAGCCTTTGTGGGCCCACCGTGTTAGGATGCTTTGGCCTGAGTTGTGGTATGTAGGTTGTTTGCAGAGGTGCAGTCTTCTGACGTTTGTTGTCTGATGGGAAGTGGGTGTGGCTTAGTTGATGTGTATTGTGTGTTGAAACATTGAATTGTTGTGCGGTAGTGCAGGGAGCCGTCAGATACCTTGATGGGTAGACAATCCGGAAACCACATATAGCGGATAACAACATGGCAAAGGTGTTGACACCATCAAAAGGCACATGAAAAAGGCCTTTAAACCTGGTGCCCGTCTGTTCGCCTAGAGCTGGTCGCTTGCAGACCGGTCCGGTTTCACTTTCTCACATTACCACGGTCGGTCCCTCCCTCCCTCCCTTCCTCTCTCTCTCCCTCTCTCCCCCTCTCCCTCCCTGGAAAACTCTGGGCCAGAGCCAGACTCCCTACAAGACTTGAGCAATGGGCAAACAACTGAAAAACGAGGAGCGTAAATTGGATCGAACTTGCTCACAAGAACAAAACTGTACAACACAATTTCACGATCGGATTTGCCAGGGAAATTATTGGCACAAGCGATGCCATGGGCAGTGCATGGCGCCGGCCACGTTATGGTTGCATCTCTTGCGTTTTTTCTTTGCATAATATCACTTTAACGTTTTCTTCAAGGACACATCTTACTTTTTCAAATGTTTTATTAAGTGCTTATGGCTAGTGAAACAAGCCGTTTACACACATCTTCGGCAGTCGTGAGACTATACTTGTGAATACATGACACACTGAATGGGAAAAAGAAAAAAGGGTTTCATGGCAACTGTTCTTCTCTTCCATGAGCTTTGACATGAAACGTTCCCGCCTGAGCTGCACATTGCAAAGCCGGTGAAATTGCATAAATGCGGTTATGCAGAAAAACAAAGGCGAAAAAAGGTTTTTGTCTCGGTGTTGCCACAAACAAAAATGGGGAGGCACTGAACACAACATTATCCCATTTGATTTTCTTTTTGACCTACACAACTTGCCTTTACATTCACTTGGTGGGTGCAGGCCATGAATTCGGATCCTGCAAACTCGAGACACGCACTTTAAAAAGTGCAATATACAACATGTGCATATGTGCAGTGTAACCACACGCCCTGCCTGTCAGTGTCCGACACTCTCCGGCAACGGCACACCACCTCTACATGTGCATGCAGCCACCAAAGAATACACAAACATTTCATCACCATGAAACCCCCATCGTCACAGCAACACTACAGCCCCACTCCATA